>NW_011494679.1:205661-213954 GCF_000754665.1 Bison bison bison | reverse complement strand
CTTTCACTTTCATCAAGAGCTCTTTAGTTCTTCCTCACTTTCTGCCATAAGAGTGATGTCATCTGCATATCTGAGGTTATTGATATTTCTCCCGGAAATCTTGATTCCAGCTTGTGCTTCTTTCAGCCCAGCGCTGCTCATGGTATACTCTGCATAGAAGCTAAATAAGCAGGGTGACAATATACAGCCTTGAAGTACTCCTTTTCCTACTTGGAACCAGTCTGATTCCAACTGATTCCAATTTCCTATCTTGGAATCAGTTGTTCCATGTCCAGTTCTAACTGTTGCTTCCTGACCTGCATACAGGTTTCTCAAGAGGCAGGTCAGATGATCTGGTAGTCCCATCTCTTGAAGAATTTTCCACAGTTTATTGTGTCTACACGGTCAAAGGCTTTGGCATAGTCAGTAAAGCAGAAATAGATGTTTTTCTGGGACTGTCTTGCTTTTTCAATGATCCAGCGGATGTTGGCAATTTGATCTCTGGTTCCTCTGCCTTTTCTAAATCCAGCTTGAACATCTGGAAGTTCACAGTTCATGTATTGCTGAAGCCTGGCTTGGAGAATTTTGAGCATTACTTTGCTAGCGTGTTCAGTTCAGTTCAGTTCAGTCGCTCAGTTGTGTCCGACTCTTTGCGACCCCATGGACTGCAGCACTCCAGGCCTCCCTGTCCATCACCAACTCCTGGAGTTCACTCAAACTCACATCCATCGATTTGGTGATGCCATCCAGCCATCTCATCCTCTGTTGTCCCCTTCTCCTCCTGCCCCCAATCCCTCCCAGAATCAGAGTCTTTTCCAATGAGTCAACTCTTCGCATGAGGTGGCCAAAGTACTAGAGTTTCAGCTTTAGCATCATTCCTTCCAAAGAACACCCAAGACAGATCTCCTTTAGAATGGACTAGTTGGATCTCTTTGCAGTCCAAAGGACTCTCAAGAATCTTCTCCAACACCACAGTTCAAAAGCATCAATTCTTTAGCACTCAGCTTTCTTCACAGTCCAACTCTCACATCCATACATGACCACTGGAAAAACCATAGCCTTGACTAGACAGACTTTGTTGGCAAAGTTATGTCTCTGCTTTTAGATGAGTGCAATTGTGAGGTAGTTTGAGCATTCTTTGGCATTGACTTTCTTTGAGATTGGAATGAAAACTGACCTTTTCCAGTCCTGTGGCCACTGCTGAGTTGTCCAAATTTGCTGGCATATTGAGTGCAGCACTTTCACAGCATCATCTTTTAGGATTTGAAAGAGCTCAACTGGGATTCCATCACCTCCACTAGCTTTGTTCGTAGTGATGCTGCCTAAGGCCCACTTGACTTCACTTTCCAGGATGTCTGGCTCTAGGTGAGTGATCACACCATCATGATTACCTGGGTTGTGAAGATATTTTTTGCACAGTTCTTCTGTGTATTCTTGCCACCTCTTCTTAATATCTTCTGCTTCTGTTAGGTCCATGCCATTTCTGTCCTTTATTGTGCCCATCTTTGCATGAAATGTTCCCTGGTATCTCTGATTTTCTTGAAGAGATCTCTAGTCTTTCCCATTCTTTTGTTTTCCTCTATTTCTTTGCACTGATCACTGAGGAAGACTTTCTTATCTCTCCTTGCTATTCTTTGGAACTCTGCACTCAAATGGGCATATCTTTCCTTTTCTCCTTTGCTTTTTGCTTCTCTTCTTTTCACAGCTATTTTTAAGGGCTCCTCAGACAGTCATTTTGCTTTGTTGCATTTCTTTTTCTTGGGGATGGTCTTGATCCCTGTCTCTTGTACAATGTAATGAACCTCCATCCATAGTTCATCAGACACTCTATCTATCAGATCTAGTCCCTTAAATCTCTTTCTCACTTCCACTGTATAGTCATAAGGGATTTGATTTAGGTCATACCTGAATGGTCTAGTGGTTTTCCCCACTTTCCTCAATTTAAGTCTGAATATGACAAAAAGGAGTTCATGATCTGAGCCACAGTCAGCTCCTGGTCTTGTTTTTGCTGACTGTATAGAGCTTCTCCATCTTTGGCTGCAAAGAATATAATCAATCTGATTTTGGTGTTGACCATCTTGTGATGTCCATGTGTAGAGTCTTCTCTTGTGTTGTTGGAAGAGGGTGTTTGCTATGACCAGTGTGTTCTCTTGGCAAAACTCTATTAGCCTTTTCCTGCTTCATTCTGTATTCCAAGGCCAAATTTGCCTGTTACTCCAGGTGTTTCTTGACTTTCTACTTTTGCATTCCAGTCCCCTATAATGAAAAGGACATCTTTTTTGGATGTGAGTTCCAGAAGGTCTTGTAGATCTTCATAGAACCATTCAACTTCAGCTTCTTCAGTGTTACTGGTTGGGGCATAGGCTTGGATCACTGTGATATTGAATGGTTTGCCTTGGAAATGAACAGAGATCATTCTGTCATTTTTTAGATTGCATCCAACTACTTAATTTCAGACTCTTTTGTTGACTATAGAGGGTACTCCATATCTTGTAAGGGATTCCTGCCCACAGTAGTGGATATAATAGTCATCTAAGTTAAATTCACCCATTCCAGTCCATCTTAGTTTGCTGATTCCTAAAATGTCGACGTTCACTCTTGCCATCTCCTGTTTGACCACTTCCAATTTGCCTAGATTCATGGACCTGACTTTCCAGGTTCCTATGCAATATTGCTCTTTACAGCATCGGACCTTGCTTCTTTCACCAGTCACATCCACAGCTGGGTATTCTTTTTGCTTTGGCTCCATCCCTTCATTCTTTCTGGAGTTATTTCGCCATTGATCTCCAGTAGCATATTGGGCCCCTACTGACCTGGGGAGTTCCTCTTTCAGTATCCTATCACTTTGCCTTTTCATACTGTTCATGGAGTTCTCAAGGCAAGAATACTGAAGTGGTTTGTCATTCTCTTCTCCAGTGGACCACATTCTATCAGACCTTTCCACCATGACCTGTCCATCTTGGGTGGCCCTGCACGGCATGGCTAATAGTTTCATTGAGTTAGACAAGGCTGTGCTCCATGTGATCAGATTGGCTAGTTTTCTATTATTGTGGTTTCAGTCTCTGCCCTCTCTCAAGTGCCTACTGTCTTACTTGGGTTTCTCCTACCTTGGACATGGGGTGTCTGTTCACGGCTATTCCAGCAAGTGCAGCCTTGTATATGGGTTGCTAACCCACAAATTAGCAACACTGAAAACCTCTACCAGCCCCTGGGGCTAGAGGGACACAGGAAAGAGATGAAATAAGCAGTCCAGAAGCCTGAGTGATGGGGAATTAGAATCCATGGTGAGCTGCCTGGTGGGAGTTAGACCACAGAGAAAGGGACTGTCTGCAGATAACTGGAGAGAGCCACCACACCTCCTGAGGAAGAGAGAACAGGGTAAGAAATCCTGGCTTTTCTCCTGCTCTCCAGTCCCTCCCTTTGGCTGAACCTACCTGGAAGTCATTTGGCAAGAAGGCCCAGGAAAAGCTATTGATAGCTATTAATAGCAGAAGAAGAGTTGAGGACAGGAAGTTAAGAACATTAATTTCACCTTAAAGCTAACAAGTAACCCCCTTACACAGGAAACCATAGGTCAGTACTTGAGAGTAAGAATTAGGAATAAGCCAAAATATACAATCTGAAGATGTCTTCCTATATCATTTTAATCCAGACACAAAACTAGAATGTAATGGCTATTTTGCTTTTGAAAAGAATCTGGAGACAGTGTGAAGCAAATCAATGGCTCATGTTGGGTCATTATTTTCTAACTTTTAGGTCCAAGAAAGAGATCATTCAATGGGCAAACCCCAGAGAAATGTGATCTAGGCTTCATATTTGATGCCATGACACAGCTCGAGGGGAAAAATTTACCTCTAAGAACAAAATATTCAAATTTGAACCTAGTACCCGTGGAATAGCCTGGGAAACCCTCCAAGCTGACAGTCTGCAAATCCCCTAGTTCAGCTTTTCCCACCACTCTGCTCACTTGTATTCCGGCACAGAACTCTTCCTGTTCCCTGGACAGAAGCCTGCTTGCACCTGTGCCTCTGTGCTGTGGTTCTTTTTCACTAGACTAACCCTCTGCTCCTAGATGTTTGCACGGCTAAACCTCTCTTGTCATCTGGCCTCAGGTTTTTATTATTATTAATTTATTTTTTATTGAAGGATAGTTGCTTTACAGAATTTTGTTGTTTTCTGTCAAACCTCAACATGAATCAGCCATGGGTATACACATATCCTCTCCCTTTAGAAACTCTCTCCCCATCTCCCTCCCATCCCACCCCTCTAGGTTGATACAGAGCCCCTGTTTGAGTTTCCTGAGCCATACAGCAAATTCCCATTGGCTATCTATTTTACATATGGGAATGTAAGTTTCCATGTTACTCTTTCCATGCATCTCACCCTCTTCTCCCCTCTCCCCATGTCCATAAGTCTATTCTCTATTTCTCTATTATTTATTTCTAAATAAATTCTTCAGTACCATTTTTCTAGATTCCGTATGTATGTGTTAAAATATGGTATTCATCTTTCTCTTTCTGACTCACTTCACTCACATGTATCCCAGTGGTCTCAGTTTTAAATGTATCTCCTTTGACAGATCTTCCTTGACATTCAAGAGAAATTGTCTACCACCTGAGCCCTGTCTCTGGTCATTCTATATCATCACTTCATTTTATATTCATAATAATGTCTCTAACTAGCCAGAATTGCCTCTTTTTTCTTGCAACGCCTACTTTGTCCTCCTCCTAATATCTAAGGGTTCGTGTCCATATCGTTATGCACTATCCTGTGTGCCTGGCACAAGAGTGCCTGGCACAATGGTTTTGCTGAGTGCTGTGTAGGTTAGTTGTGCTGTGCTCAGTTGCACAGTGGCATCTGACTTTTTGCGACCCCATGGACTGTAGCCCACCAGGCTCCCCTGTCCATGGAATTTTCCAGGCAAGAATACTGGTGTGGATTGTCATTTCCTATTCCAGGGGATCTTCCTGAACCGTAGATTGGTTACTGTGAATCAATGATATGTATCAGGCACTTCCTATGTGCCAGGCACATATAGTCCCCATATAACCTATAACACAAGTACTGTGATAATCCTATTTGCATAGTTAAAAATTAAGTAACTTTTCTCCTCACTCTGCTCCCTGCAGAGTGCTGGCCTCCTTGCAGCTTTCCTCAAATCCACCAGCACACTGGTACCTCGGGGTGCCTCCTTTGCTGTTCTCTCAGCCAACAGTGTTCTTCCTCCAGACAGTTTCATAGCTCACGCCTTCCCCTCCCTCCGGTCCTCACTCAAATGTCACTTTCTCACTAAGCCCTTCCCTGCTGTGTGTATAAATTACAGCAGTCTTCCCCGAGCCCTCTACTCCCTATCGTGCTCTATTTTTCTCCTTTTCTCTCAAGGACCAGGATTTTGATGTGTTTTCTTCACTGTTGTATCACTAAGATTAGGGAGCTAATAAATGACAGAGATGTGATTTCGGCTGGTGTAGCTGATTCCAAGAGGCTTCCCAAGTGGCTCAGTGGTAAAAGAACCCACCTGAAGTGCAGGAGATGCAGGTTTGATCCCTGGGTTGGGAAGATTCCCCAGAGAAGAAATGGCAAACCACTCCAGTATTCCTGCCTGGGAAATCCCATGCACAGAGGACTCTGGTGGACCACAGTCCATGGGGTTGCAAATGAGCTGGATGGGACTAAACAACAGCAGTGAGCTGACTCCAAACTCTGTGCTATCTATCTCTGCATGAGCCCCACAGACTTAGTACAGGACCGGATCACTGGAGAGGTAAAAGAAACACATATCTTGTAGTCCATAACTTTGGAGGATTTCTTTGTAATTTAGCTTATATTTAGCCAATTTATTATGTTCTTTGCCTTAGATGTGTCCCTACTTGGTCATAAATTTCCAACCAAAAATAAGGTCTTTCTTTGATTCATTATTAACAGGAAAAAGCCTTAGGGCCTTCACGTCATGCTATATGAATAATTCCAAGGGAATTAGTGAGCTTGGATTCCCAGGAGAAACCCAAGAGGCTGATGCCGATGCCTATGAACATAACACTGAGATGACCACCTTTTTCACTGCAGACGGGGACTGAAGGGATGAAATCATCTAGCAGGCAGGCTGAGGCGGAAGCCTTTGTTGGTCATTCATGGTTGCACTGAATTCCTGTCTTTAATCTTCTGAAATTAACTAACTAGAACATACAAAAAAATTTAAATATTAACCTCTTTCATGTATAGTGTTATTAAGATATATTTTGTACAATTTTGAGTTCATTCTCAATTTTATGATACGTTCAAAGAAGAAAAGCAAACTATGGAAGCTGGCTACTCCAAATTTATTAAAGGTAACTTTCCTAGAATTGAAAATAAAATAGATGCAACATATGACTAACCTGGCAGGTTTTCTATTATAGAAAGTACTGTTTTTAAAAACCTTCACGATTGACTGTCATCTAAATAAATCAATTTAAAGGATATTCTTAAAATTTATATGTATATGCTGCTGCTGCTGCTAAGTCGCTTCAGTTGTGTCCAACTCTGCGACCTCATAGACGGCAGCCCACCACGCTCCCCTGTCCCTGGGATTCTCCAGGCAAGAACACTGGAGTGGGTTGCCATTTCCTTCTCCAATGCATGAAAGTGAAAAGTGAAAGTGAAGTTGCTCAGTCATGTCAGACCCTTCGCGACCCCATGGACTGCAGCCCACCAGGCTCCTCCGTCCATGGGATTTTCCAGGTGAGAGTACTGGAGTGGGGTGCCATTGCCTTCTCCTATATGTATATGGGGCTATCTAAAAAATCTTGGGGTATTACAGTAATTTTTTTCTTTTCGTTTTCTCCCTATTTTCCAGTCATTATGCAATGTATTTTTTTTTGTATATTAACTTTTGAATAAAAAAATTTGTCATTTACAATATGTAACAACTTCCTGGGACTTCCCTGGCTGTCCCGGGGTTAAGAGTTCATGCTCCAATGCAAGGGGCACAGTTTTGATCCTTGTTCGGGGAACTGAAATCCCACATGTCCTGTGGTGCAGCCAGAAGGAAAAAAAAGGTAAAGTTATGCAACAACTTCTCCATTAGGAAATAGAGGTAACAAGGTGTTTTAAAAATAGAGTTTCTGCCTCATTGTTTAAATATTAGGGATTTTAAAATATACTAAAATTGCTCATTGTTAAACCCACTCAGATCCCATTCCTCTAGCTTGTTTCCATCTCTATTATTTATTGCCAAACAAACTTTTCAGAGACATTTGAGCAAGAGGAGGCTAGAATGTGTGTTCTGTTCCTGGTTGTTTTCTCCTACAGTATTTGGTTAAAGCTGCCAGAGGTGGACATTCAGGAACCACTCTTTTTAACAAAAACACAATAAAAATTAAAATTTATTAGGAACAAGCCCAGGAAATTGTGTTTTGAATTTCAGATGTCATACTCAAGTAAGAATTGAAAAGAATTTCACTTTTTCTTACATATTCTAATTCTTTCTTTCATGGGCCAACCCAGTATGAATGCAAGATCTCTGAAGATCATGCAGTTCAGATGTTAAAAGGAAATGACCTCCTGAATTGCTGACCTTCTATTTTGAAGCTTCAGTATCTACAATAGTGGATTGTGTCATGATTGTGCATAAGTAATTTGGATGGGGCACTCTTACACCTTAATCTAGAGTGTAAGTATGATTAAGTATTTAAATTCTAGCTTCAGTTCAGTTCAGTCTCTCAGTCATGTCCGACTCTTTGCAACCCCATGGACTGCAGCATGCCAGGCCTCCCTGTCCATCACCAACTCTCAGAGTTTATTCAAACTCACGTCCATGGAGTCAGTGATGCCATCCAACTATCTCATCCTCTGTCATCCCCTTCTCCTCCTGCCTTCAAGCTTTCCCAGCATCAGGGTCTTTTCAAATGAGTTAGCGCTTCACATCAGGCGGCCAAACTATTGGAGTTTCAGCTTCAACATCAGTCCTTCTGATGAATATTCAGGACTGATCTCCTTTAGGATGGACTGGTTGGATCTCCTTGCAGTCCAAGGGACTCTCAAGAGTCTTCTCCAACACCACAGTTCAAAAGCATCAATTCTTTGGTGCTCAGCTTTCTTCACAGTCCAACTCTCACATCCATACATGACCACTGGAAAAACCATAGCCTTGACTAGACGAACCTTTGTTGGCAAAGTAATGTCTCTGCTTTTGAATATGCTATCTAGGTTGGTCATAACTTTCCTTCCAAGGAGTAAGTGTCTTTTAATTTCATGGCTGCAGTCACCATCTACAGTGATTTTGGAGCCCCAAAAAATAAAGTCAGCCACTGTTTCCACTGTTTCCCCCTGTATT
>NW_011494679.1:182077-205561 GCF_000754665.1 Bison bison bison | reverse complement strand
TCCACTGTTTCCCCATCTATTTCCCATGGAGTGATGGGACCGGATGCCATGATCTTCGTTTTCTGAATGTTGAGCTTTAAGCCAACTTTTTCACTCTCCTCTTTCACTTTCATCAAGAAGCTCTTTAGTTCTTCTTCACTTTCTGCCATAAGGGTGGTGTCATCTGCATATCTGAGGTTATTGATATTTCTCCCTGCCATCTTGATTCCAGCTTGTGCTTCATCCAGCCCAGCATGTAAATTCTAGTTTAGTTCTTTTTTTTTATAGAGCACTTGTGAGCACATTTCATGGGATTGTGGGCCAACCAAACGGACAAACAAAAAGACAGAAGGAAAGAAAATCAGAGACTAGAGCAAAGCAAACCACCAGTGAGTATTTATAAAAATGATAATTTTTGTGTTGGTGTCGTTGTTCAGTCACTCAGGCATGTCCAGCTTTTTGCGACCCCCATGGACTGCAGCATGCCAGGCTTCCCTGTTCTTCACCATCTCCTGGAGCCTGCTTCACTGCGTTGGTGAAGCCATCCAACTATCTCATCCTCTGTCGTCTCCTTCTCCTGCCTTCAATCTTTACCAGCATCAGTTTCTTTTCTAACGAGTCAGCTCATTACTTCATGTAGTTAGAATCAAATCATTTACCTTTTAGAAAAATAAAGATACTACTAAGTGTCATGTCAACACTAATAATTTACATCATGCTAAACTGAAGCAAAATATTTTAACTTGAAGGTTCTTTGCTTTATGAATTTTTATAATTTTAACCCAAATGGCTCGTTGTTTCTATTATTTTAACTTGAAGGTTCTTTGCTTTATGAATTTTTATAATTTTAACTCAAATGGCTCATTGTTTCTATTATTTCTAAGCTGGAACACCCCTCTGCTTTACTTAAGGGTTATTCATAGATGTTTTTGGTTCTTTCCTGGGTGATGTTTTGAACTTAGAAATTGATGATGACATATGTTTTAAAAAGTCCCATATTGCTTATGTCTGAATCAGCAGTAGACACATATACCTACACATATCTAATTTCCTCTGCAGTTTTGTTTGCTCATTCTACAGGTTTTCAGATTTCCCAGTGATTCGTCAGCTTGTTAGAACCATTTGTACATACTAGTTCAGCCTCATTGTGTTAAAGGTGTCATTTGAAACCACAAACGACTTCACCAGAAGGCCTGTTAAAATGAATTTTAACAATTAATCTGAGATAAGGACTTGTGTTGACAAGAAGCTTGCCAACACATTTCCATGTGGTGACACATCCTGATCACTGTGTGAAACCATCCCTCTCTGAATGATAGCCTATAGGCAAGAGATTTGATGATTTTCCTAAGGAATTGATTTCTACTTTAATCTGAGGAACTTTTATTTATTCCCCTGAGAAATGTGCAACAGCGTGTTCTCATGTTCTTTCTGTGTTTTATCTTTTGCACTGAAAAATGCAAATAAATGAAATGAAATAAGAAATTAATAAACTATTGAAGGTGTTTGATAGTAAGCATAATTTTTAAAGTTGAAAAATGGTGACATTGATTTTTATTGTTCATTAAAAATGTTTCTTTGTGGAGGAGAAAATGTTGTAATCACCCCAAGAAAGAGGCTGTTATCTTATCCTTCCCTTCATCTTCATAGTGACTAGTGACGTATGCTGCATTGTTGATGCCCAGTCAGTGTTCACTGATTTAATAACTTAAAAATTCTAGTTTAAAATGGGGCCACTTCTAGATAAATATGAAGATCTAAAGTACAGTTAGCCTACTTTATTCTTTTCACCCACTTTCAAACATTAAATAAAATATCACTTGTTTTTAAACTTCTTGTTCAAGGAGTTCTTTTTTATTATCTAATGTGACTTTATAAAAATGTATTGGTAAAAACAAATGCTTTCTACTGAACTGATTTCCTGTAAGCTTAATAGATGAATCAAAATTTTGGATGATTTTCACTTACTCTAAAAATAAAATGTTGTACAGGGAAGAGGCTTAGAACAAATTATTATTTTGCATTGCTGATTGAGCCTAAATCAAATCTTGAACTCAGGAAATAATCTATTGTGGGGATCTATTTGGCTCTGTTTTGGATAAAAGCATAATAAACTTCCCTCTAGTGATTGGCTACATTTGATAGGTTTTTCTGGTTTTCTCTGAGGTACTGGCTAATATAGATTATAGCATTTTATTTTAAGGATACCCCTTCCCTTCTCACCCTAATCTGTATTCATGCTCCTTCTGTTTGTCTTAGTGTGTTTTCTGACTTAAGTTTCTCTCTGACTCTTAGTCACTTAAATTAACTTGCGTTTTCAACAATTTGATCAATCTGAAAATCATGGCCCGTATTGCTCTATCCATTTACATCTACAAGGAATCAAAGACAGGATTCTGATTTCATAGTATTAAATGTGTGAAGTTCTAAAGGGAATAATAGACTGCTGCTGCTAAATCGCTTCAGTTGTGTCTGACTCTGTGTGACCCCATAGACGGCAGCTCACCAGGCTCCCCCGTCCCTGGGATTCTCCAGGCAAGAACACTGGAGTGGGTTGCCATTTCCTTCTCCAATGCATGAAAGTGGAAAGTGAAAGTGAAGTTGCTCAGTCGTGTCAGACTCTTAGCGACCCCATGAACTGCAGCCCACCAGGCTCCTCCGTCCATGGGATTTTCCAGGCAAGAGTACTGGAGTGCCATTGCCTTCTCCGAATAATAGACTAGAGGCCCCTAAAGGACTGCTTTCTCGAATCATTGGATCAAAGGTACTTCTATTGTTTAAACTTGAAAATGAAAATCAAGACACTTTAGAGTCCTAGTTTTCCTGAGCCCTCCCAGAGCTTTGGGAACCAAGCAGCTTTGAGAAAATATCTGAGAATGAAGAGAGTAGAGGTCATATTCCGTGGCAGTTAAATACATGCTGTCTTTAACCTACTGGCCGGGATTCAAATGCCAAGTAGAAGCGTTTTATTAACCATATCACCTTAAATGAGTATTTGACTTCTCTGTGTCTCAGATTATTCATTCGTAAAGTGAAAAACAAGTCTTCCAACAGTACCTACTTCATAAGGCTGTCATAAAGATTAGATGAGATAACACCTTTTAAGTCTAGCCTGCAGTAATCCCTCAATATGTTAGCCATTATATTGTATTCCATTATATTGTATTCTAACACATTCTTCTATTTCTGCCTAGACCTGTAGGGAATTTGTGCAAGGCTCCATGTTGGTTGAGAGGTCACATCAGTGCTTTTAAATTCCAACCACAGCACTCAATCCAGTGGTGAGTCTCTAAGCTTGGTTCTGGTCCAATTCTGTGGCCTTCGGGTATACATAATATTTACCTCTTAGGTGCTCTGGAAAAAATGAAGTTTAAAACTCACCAGGTTATAAACATTCTGGAAACAAGACTAGGTTTCTCTTTATGGAAGTAAGTGTACTGTCTTGATAGTCTTATCAGAAAAAAAAAAAAAGTAGTTGCTCTCCTGCAAAGGGGAAAGTTTTTTTGCCAAGTGAAGTGAAAATTTTACTCTCTGGTTTTTCCCACAATAGCCATAAATACGCTGAGGCTGTTATTTTGCAAGATGGTTTTTGAGACCCTGCTGAAAGGAGAGAAGCCCTTGTATTAGATTTCCCTCAAATTCTACCACAAACCACACTTCTCGGGAGGAAAAAAAAAGGCGCAATGTAAGCATGTTTACCTTTAACTGACTAGGAAGTTGAAACTTGTCCATAACTGATGACTCACCACAGTAGGTCTATAAAAGTAAAGGTACTTGTCTGGGAAAAGACAGCTGCCTCCAGGCGGATCGTCCAAGATGCGCCCAAGGGTCCTGGCTGGCTTCCTCTTCTTCAGCTGGACGGCCTGTTGGTCCCTGCCCCTTCCCAGTGATGGAGATTCTGAAGACTTGTCCGAGGAAGACTTCCAGTTTGCAGAGGTAGAGTATTTTAACAATTCCAGTGATGTGATATGTCTCATAAATGCCCTTCTCTTTAAAAGAGGGTCATTTTGCTCTCCTTTTTTTAGAGCTACCTGAAATCATACTACTATCCTCAGAATCCTGCTGGAATCCTGAAGAAAACTGCAGCAAGCTCTGTGATTGACAGGCTTAGAGAAATGCAGTCATTTTTTGGCTTAGAGGTGACTGGCAGACTTGATGATAACACCTTAGACATCATGAAAAAACCAAGATGTGGGGTCCCTGATGTGGGTGAATACAATGTTTTTCCTCGAACTCTCAAGTGGTCCAAAATGAACTTAACCTACAGGTAAATCATAGACTATTCTTTCTTTAATATTTGTTGCTTTCTGTAATATCAACTGTCTAATTTTCAGCACAAGCTACAGATTACAGAACACGTATGGTCCCATTGTTTTAAGTAGGCCTTAGATTTTAAACTGGACATTAAGTAGGTCTAGGAGTGACTTTGGGCTTCCTTGGTGGCTTAGATGGTAAAGGATCTGCCTGCAGTGCAGAGGACCTGGGTTAGATACTTGGGTTTGGAAGATCCTCTGGAGGAGGGCATGGCAACCCACTCTAGTATTCCTGCTTGAAGAATCTCCATGGATAGAAGTGCCTGGCAGGCTACTGTCTTGGGGTTGCAAAGAGTCAGACCCAATTAGCAATTAAGCACAGAGCACACACTTTAATACTGTTGATGAGAATATCTTATAATATATTATATATTATTGTTGCATTAAGCCAGCATTATTTTTTTTGCAAAACTAAATATATTTCTTTCAGATATAAAATCAAAATAAAAGAGTAGTTTCAAGAAAATTTGAAAATGTAACAATCATATTTATTATGAGTGCTAAAAATGGAGAGTTTCACTCTCTTATGAACTCTACAGAGCCATTTCATTCGTTTAGACCATAGCGATACAAAACTTTTAGCATGGCAGCCATATAAGTTTTAGTAAACATCTAAACACTTTAAACTTAAGATGTCAAATATTTGGAGGTACTCAAGTATCTAATCAAATTCTTCATGGCATTATATTCTTTGATGAGATGGCTGGATGGCATCACTGACTCGATGGACGTGAGTCTGACTGAACTCTGGGAGTTGGTGATGGACAGGGAGGCCTGGCATGCTGCAATTCATGGGATCGCAGAGTTGGACATGAACTGAACTGAACTGATGACATCATAATTAAGAAGTTATTTGAAACAGTGGACCTCTAGTAGAACTTTTAGAGAAGCCATTGCGTTTTGAGTTGAAAAGCAGTACTCCAAGAAAATATATTCTAAAAGAGTTTTCACTTACCAAAAGTTTGATTCAAGCTTTTTCTGTTAAATAGAATTGTGAATTATACACCTGATCTGACTCATTCTGAAGTGGAAAAGGCCTTCAGAAAAGCCTTCAAGGTGTGGTCTGATGTGACACCTCTGAATTTTACCAGAATTCACAATGGCACTGCTGATATCATGATCTCTTTTGGAACTAAAGGTAATGATGCAGAATAATTTTTGAACATTTTTCTATTCTACTATTGGCTCCATTCTTTTATTCCTTCTTTCAGGTACTCATTAGTTTTTACAGAATTCAACAAAAATTCACCAAGCACCTGGGCTAGGCACTACTGGGTAAAATTCAATTCTTAACTCTTGTTTTTGTGTGCAGAGCACGGTGACTTCTACCCATTTGATGGACCCTCTGGTCTGTTGGCTCACGCTTTCCCTCCTGGACCAAATTATGGAGGAGATGCTCATTTTGATGATGATGAAACCTGGACAAGTAGTTCCAAAGGTAATATTTCTTATAAAGATATAATTCATGATTATCAGATCCCATTAAAAAGAAGTTAAGAAGCATACTGTAAATTATATTTGGTATTTGATTATATTTTTCAAAAAAGTTTAATAAGGATAATAATCTTAGTTTCTACAAATGGCATTTCGACAAGCCAATATGCAACATTAAAAATGAGCAAAATCTACTTAGTCTAGTGGCTTGAGGGATTCTAGCTAACTCTGAAATAGGATCAAAATGCTTTCTGTTAACCAAGGTGTTATTATTGTGGATTACTTCTGACATGTGAAGAAGTACGGTTTATTACAAATATAAATCTAAAAACTATTAGTGCTAAATATGTAGATTATAAATAAGTTGGATGTGAATTGAAATAGTTTTTTTTCCTTTGTAGAAATATTAATGGCACAAATCCAGTCCTATTTCTATTCTCTGTTATATGATTACTTCTTTAGACTTGTCTATTCCACTGATTTTTACAAATACCACTCTAGTAAATCAGTATAGTTTCTTACTTCAGAAAGTCTGAGACAAACCAGATTAAAATGTATTTACAAAAGCCAAATGAAACTGTTGAGAGAATTCAGTCAGTAGTTGAATCTTAAAGGCTCAAAAGAATTGAGAATGCTAATTTAGGTAGAAAAGCCAAATTATTCCAACTAGGGCCTAATTTTGGAGCTATATGGACTCTTAATTGTGATAGTTAGAGGGTAGTCCTCAAAAACATCTAGTCTTTATTATTCATTTAAAAAAAGGAATTATTTTTCCAAAAAGTAAAACTGGCATTGAATAATTGAATTGACATTGAATTGAATTGAATAATCAATGTCTTAATGCCTATGCCGCCATCTGTCTTTGGAGGAAAAGGTGGGAGTTTGCATATTTAAAGTCTGAATATATCACAGATAAGAATGGTTTTAGGAAGAAAGAGCAACACCTAGTATTGTTAAGGCGTAGTCACAGTAAGCCTCAGTTTTTGGTTCCTGCGTAAATTCTGGGTTTAATGAATGATCATGCTGCAGTCCGCACAGTTCACTAAGTTGATTACATTCTTTCTTCATGTATAGGCTATGATAGCAAAGGGTATTTAAGGTAAAACTGAAACCACCAACTCCAGCTTTCATGTGTCTTTTTCTTTCCATATTTTATTGTTTTCCTATTTAAAATACCAGAAGAATCAAAAATTTGTGTGAAGAATGACTAAAGGAAATAATGTAAACACGGAGACACAGTGGTCGTTGACAGTAGAGGAAAGTCGGCCAGTCGTGTCTAGAGTTTCTGCTTCTTTAAATTCTAGAGTATAGAGATATACTGGAAAGGAGCATTTGGTAGGAATTTGTTCTCAAGCAGATTCCTGGAGACCGCATTTAATGCATTCTCTGTGCTTGGTCATCATACCTTTGATTGCTGGCTCCTGTTTAGATGATTTTCTAGGCAGCACCCTAGACATGTATCACCCTAAGTTTTTCCCCCATGAGTTTCCATTTAAGGTCATCACTCTCTACTTTCCTCACTGACATGAGAAAGCAAAGAGCAAATCAGGATTACTAGTGTCTTCACAGTAAAACCTTATTGATTGCTAATCAATCTGTTGATAATCTGTGTAGGCAGCTATAGTCAAAGGATTACCAAATTACTTATAATGATTAAATCAACATTTTAAATCTTC
This sequence comes from Bison bison bison, assembly GCF_000754665.1. Classification (NCBI taxonomy): domain Eukaryota; kingdom Metazoa; phylum Chordata; class Mammalia; order Artiodactyla; family Bovidae; genus Bison; species Bison bison. The sequence goes on along the minus strand of NW_011494679.1, from coordinate 198,159 downwards.
CTTTAAGCAACTGAATATTAACTTTAAAAACTGCGTCAAACAGACAAGGAGAAATGACGACATAATAAATAGACAAAGAAAAGAGTGTTTATTCTGTAAGTTGGTCACTGGAGGACCAATTTTCTCAGTTCCTTTCTTTTATTACAGGCTACAACTTGTTTCTTGTCGCTGCCCATGAGTTTGGCCATTCCTTAGGTTTGGACCACTCCAAGGACCCAGGAGCACTCATGTTTCCCATCTACACCTACACTGGCAAAAGCCACTTTATGCTTCCTGATGATGATGTCCAAGGGATTCAGTCTCTCTATGGTAACTACTGATACATCAGCTTGCCAGCAGAAGACATATACACATTTATTTTCTAAGTTATTAATGAATTTACCATCGCCAATATTACTGTCCTGGTTTTGCTATTAACACCTGGAGAATCATGCTCATTTTTATTTTAAATATCAATCTACCTGCTCAAGTAGAAAATATTCCATTCCCCAAAGTTTTTGTAGAATGTAACTCCTTGTATTTGTATTTTATACATCGCAAGGTACATTTGATATCCTGACGATACCTCTGACAGAAGAAATGGCAATATTTTATTCTTCATTTGATGAATGAAGAAACTAAGGCTGTAGAGTTTAAATAGTATGTCTATAACAGCTGGATGAAACACACTAGATAGGAACACAGCTTTTGGGGTAGCTTTCACAGTGAAAAAGTGAGATTTCAACCAGGTTTTATAAATTGTGGGTATTCTTTCAACTACTCCTGTTTACCACAGTAGAAACCATTCAAGTAGCCCATGGTAGTTTTTAACCAATATCTACAGTGAACAATTGTAAGAATTTCTTCATTTTCCTTCCAAATTTTCAATAATATTTACAAAATACTTAAACCTCAACCTAAACAAGCAAAAATACCTACCATAAATAGAAGTACAGCCGTAGTACAGTCATCAGTGTAAACACTTCTAGAACACAGAGCTCAGACAATGGTCAGGCCAGCCCCAAGCTATTTTCTCTTCTGGATTGAAATCTACCCCAATAGCTCGTGAAGGCACAGGCAAGAATTTTGCAGTTTTTACTATTTCTACTATATCTTGGCTGAAGGACTTCATGACAGAACTAATAGGACATAGGTAGTGAAAAAGAAGTTTAGAATGATTTTATGTCCTGCAACCCTTTTGCACTCACGTGAGCTGGTTGGAAAGTTACCAACACGTTACAAGTCATACCAGAGTGGTCGAAGGCCGGCTTTTCACTGAGATGCAGATACACAGTGATAAACTCTAAAGCAAGGTGAGCTGATGTTGGCAGCTGGTCAAGTAGGCTTGAGAAAGAGCCCAAAGGAGGGCTCCCACAGAGATGACGTGCCTCCAGAAATGTCTGTGAGAGCAATGTGTTTCTCAGGAGCAGTCTGTGAATAGGTTGTGCAAAGCATGGGGATAGTTTCCCCAAAGTCTCTTGCTCCCCCAGCCCGTTTCTATCACCAACCTCAAGAAAGCTGAATTTGAAGCTTAGATGATTCTCAAGGGTTTTAAAAGTTGAAAACAGAAGGGGAAGTCCCACAGGCAAGGCCGTGGTAGCCCTGGAGGAAGGAGGAGGGATTACGGGTTCTTTGGCGCATTATGTAGGAGGTAGCAGGACCCACTGCCCTCCCTGGATGAAGCCCTTCCTGCTCTCCATGGTAGGAGCAGGTCATCCTCAGTCACTTCCTTAACTCATTTCATGACTGCAGGTCCAGGAGATGAAGACCCCTACTCTAAACATCCGAAAACGCCAGACAAATGTGACCCTTCCTTATCCCTTGATGCCATAACCAGTCTCCGCGGAGAAACACTGATCTTTAAAGACAGGTACTCTTAGTATTACTTTATGAAACCTGCATGCGATGAACATTTCTGAAGTCATGTCTGAGATTACCAAAACATCTTGTCAGAATTCCAAAGGAGGTGAAGTTAGTAAAAATAACAGACCTTTGGACAGTTTATTTACATATATCAGATGAAATAAAATAACTGATGGATAAACATTTTACCTTTCAACGGATAATCTTGGCATTGTACAGCTTTCTTTGCATCTTTGGTTGTAGTTTTTCTTATAAAAATAACCAAATACATATAGGAATACAATTTATTTATTTAACAAAACACAATAATTGAAATCAATTACTATATTAGTGAGTTGTTACTCATAATTTCACATGAATTCATTTTGGTATGGAAAAGCTTTGGTTCTGGTAACATATGAGCATGTTACAGCCTAAATCTATAGGTGATAAAAAACGAAATACTAATTTTTAATTCTGATACTGTTTTAATATCCTTATTTGTTCACTTACTCATTAATCCATTGTTTAATTATCTGTATTATTCTCTCATTTGTGATCTAATAGCATTCCTTCTTCTTCTATTATAGCTCCAATTTCATTTTGCTCCAGTAGTTTCTCTTGTATCAGATTCCCCAGGTCATGAGCTCTTGGGAGCATAGCTTGTGTCAGTCATGTTTTCTTTCCAGAGCCTGACACAGTGCCTGGCATATTTGCTTGCCACTTGCAAGATACGCAAAACTGACAAAAATGATCCCAACATACAAAGGGCCTGGAGCCTTTATAAAGGCTCCATGAGACTTTTCGACTTCAGTATTTAGGCTAGAGTTAAGACAGAAACAGCTTGTTTAACTGGCATTTAAAGGGAAGTGGAAATCTTGCCCCTCCACGGGTGGTAGGGAATGGTTGTATTTGGCTTATCTGTACTCATGTGGAGACAAGTGGCTAGCAGGATAGAAACACTGCACTCAAACAAATGATACAAACTCTGGTTTTACTTTGGTGTCAGATTCTTCTGGCGGCTGCATCCTCAGCAGGTTGAAGCAGAGCTGTTTTTAACAAAATCGTTTTGGCCAGAACTTCCCAACCGTATTGATGCCGCCTATGAGCACCCTTCCCATGACCTTATCTTCATCTTTAGAGGTAAGATTTCCACCAGCGAAACTTCGCATATGCCTGGAGCAGGCAGCGATGAACTTTAACTACCAGAGATTTAATAAAATGATCGTTGTAAAAAATATGTCTAAATTAAGAATCAAGTATAACAAAATGGAAGCCAGAAAGCACCCGAAACCTTTCTGAAACCAAATGTCCTCAATTTGACAAGTAAAAAGTCTGCATTATTACTCATATCCACTCTTTGTTTCTCTTATTTCCTCTTAAAAATTATTTGCTGAGAAAATGTTATAACAATGTACATTTTTAACAATTCAAAAAAATTATTCATAATTCCTCCTTCTGAAAGGTCAATTTATTTTCTCACTTTATTGTCTAGTCCCTAATCATATGTAAAACATACAGTAAACATTTCCATTCATAGTATGTATGCATTTTAATATTTTACTTGTTCCCTTGACACAGGTTCCCAAATTGCTATTCCAGCTGCGTGATCATAATTTGTATTAGCTACATAGATCCTACTAATGCTGTTTCTATTGTGTGACTATTATAATTAATGCTATAATAAAGTTACTTTTTAGAGAAGAAGACAACTTTTGTACCAGTATAAAACATGAGTTTTCAATCTAATTTCCTCTTCCTACTGTGCTGCTTATTTCTGTAGAAATCTTAATGTGTTTTTAACCCAGCTCCAATCTTAATATTCAGAGTTAATGGTCAAATTAATTATAATATTCCATTGGCTATGCTTACATTTAGGAAATTAGGATCTTAATTTTTGAAGAACGCTCATACTTTTGTGTTTCTTAAACACAGTGACCACAAACATTGACTAATTTACTTATAAATGTGTAAAATGATTTTCTCTTTGCTAAAGTAAAGGTCTACATATGTGAGTTTTAATGGATTCCCTTGAATAATAAACCGATTCTTTCACTTATTCTAGGCAGAAAATTTTGGGCACTTAGTGGTTATGATATTCTGGAAGATTACCCAAAAAAAATATCTGAACTGGGATTTCCAAAACACGTTAAAAAGATCAGCGCAGCCCTTCACTTTGAGGATTCAGGGAAGACGCTCTTCTTTTCAGAAAACCAAGTCTGGAGGTACGGCAGCCATGTTTACCGTCCCCCGCCCCATCATGTGTCAGAGGGTGAAGTGAGCCTCGAGCATCTCCTGTTGCTTAAAATTATTATCTCATGCATTACTTTAAATGTTAAACGAGTCATTCATATTCCGTGACAGCTCCTGCAAGTAGCCCCTAAGATAGGCTTTTGAAAGTCTCAAGCCTTCTAGAAAAATTCACATATAATTCTCACCCCCTCTGGGCCACACTTTTCTTTCTTAGGCATTTGTTGTACTTAAGCCATGGCAACGCTGTCTCTCTTATTTTGACATGTTCATTTCATCTTTCTCCTGGATTCTCTTTCTTGTCATCCTCTCCTAATTTCCATGCAACCCCACCTTCTGGGGCCAGAGGGAACACAAGAATATGTGCAGGGAGAGCCTGAGTGCGAAAGGGCCACAATTTCTAGTCTGTTGGTCCAGTGCAGAGGTTGGCCAGGAAGCTGCTAGGTTCATTATACTTTGTAAAGCCAGACCCTTGTGAAAACCAAGTAGGACTGGACTGTGGGAAACATGTGTAGAGCTTAAGGCGGCATTGACATTGGCAATGTTTGTGAGCCCAAGTCAATTCAGGGATGATTATCTCATAGGTGTCCAAAACTTGGAATTTTTTAAATGGTAGCTTTACTTCCTCTACACACGTACACTCATGTGTGCATGTGTACACACACACACTCCTGTACATATTATCTTTACTTTTTGACTTATTTCTGATAATGACACTCACAACTTTAAATGCAATTCAATTAAATACAATACTATTACATATTACTATCTAGGTTCTACCTGGTCTAGTATTTCTGTCCCTTTATCCTATATGAGGTCTGTGGTTTGGTCAAGATGGACTGCTTACCATATCTCAAAAGCTTTGTGCTTTTATCTCTGCATAACCTTCCCTTATACAATTTTCTTTGCCAGAGGTCTTTCCCTACATTTATCCTCTTGACATTCTATCTGATGTTTAAAGTTAATTTGAGATACCATTTTATGCACAGTCTTTCTTGATCACCCCATTCAAAGGCTATCTCCCTTCTCATGTAATTCCTGTGACATCTCCTGTATATTCTCTCATGATGTTTAGCCCCTATTGCCTAGTGTTACAATGCCATCTGTATATGTCTTAGCCTTCTTGATGGTGCAATGATTCTTAGCTTTTACTTATTGGACTGTACCTCAAGAATATAAAAAGCTCTCATCAGTAACAGTAGGAAGAGTGCATCATGGGAGGTTGTTCTCCTAGGCTGATTTCAGAATGTGTTTGGTTGGCTAGAGTGTGAGTTTGTGCTGGGGAAGAGGAGTGTGGAATGTACAGTTATGGGAGGAGAAATCTATGCTCCCCACCCTTGCTTTATTACTACCATTTGCCTCTGTAACTTCCTTGTGCAGAAACTGAGCCTTAAATAGTTTAGTATCCACGACTGCCCTTAGCAAGTTGTCTTACACATAGTGAGAGATCAATAGACAATTGTTCAATCCAGAAACATATGTATTTGGCTCTAAAAATGCTTTCCTAATAACATAGTTTTATAATAGATGTACAAATTTGAAGTGGAAATGAGTTTATAACCATCTTTATAAACACTTGCCTTTAGGCAAGTCAAAGTAGTCACCAGGTATCTACTATATACTCAGTATTATAATTCTTAATTTAAAAAAACTACCAGGTGTTTTGAATGGACTTAAAAATTGGGAACTTTGTCAATTTTGAAAGTTGCCATTATATCCACTGTATTATTTCTAAAGTAATTTACCTACAACCCACTTAAGAGTTTCTTTTTCTTATTATATAGCTATGATGACACTAACCATGTGATGGATAAAGACTACCCGAGACTCATTGAAGAGGTCTTCCCAGGAATTGGTGATAAAGTAGATGCTGTCTACCAGAAAAATGGTAACTATTTCACTGATCTTAGTGGAGAGCTTCTATAGCCCCTCAGTTAGAACTTAGATTCACTAATGAAAACCTTGCATAATTAAGGCATTACTTATTGTGACTACTTACACAGTCAGCAAGCAAAAATTAATATGCTTACAATAAATAAGAGCTTAACTTAATGACTGCTAGTTCTATGAATAAAAGATGCCAAATCTTAAACACGGCATTAAATTTAAAGATATTGAGGGCTTCCCTGGTGGCCCAGATGGTAAAGGATCTGCCTGCAATGCAGGAGACCTGGGTTCAATCCCTGGGTTGGGAAGATCCCCTGGAGGAGGGCATGGCAACCCACTCCAGTATTCTTGCCTGGAGAATCCCCGTGGACCAAAGTGCCTGGCTGGCTACAGTCAATGGGGTCGCAAAGAGTCGGACACGACTGAGAGACTAAGCACAACACACAAGATGCAAAAAGTATTACTATAATTAAAATCAGGGATGAATGGGGAGTATTTTATATGTGAAGACAAATAACATCATAAATATAAAATGTTTTTTTCTTTAATTATGGAAAAGGACATTATCTCTAATTTGCAACAAATAACCAATATTAATAACAAGCATTTGGGGTCATTCCCCAGAGGTCTAGACTGTACTTTCATAGCTGGGCATGGCCAAAGGAAAAAAAAAAATTCAAACCTCAAAACTGGAACTCATGCCAACACAGCAATTAATTTGAGATTTGAATTAATTTGAAACCTTTATACATTTCCCCTTCTTTAAATTATAAGCAATAAGTTAAAGCATTAGTTGTGTTTATAATGCAGGCATTGAAATGTTTAAAAAAGTGAATCTAACAGATTGAGATTTTAATGGTAGCTAGAGTAAAACTTTATTTTCAAACTTTGAAATCTTTTTGGTCTTTTTCTTATAGGTTATATCTATTTTTTCAATGGACCCATACAGTTTGAATACAGCATCTGGAGTAACCGTATTGTTCGAGTCATGACAACAAATTCCTTATTGTGGTGTTAAAAGTGTTTTTAAAATATTGTTATTTAAATCCTGGAAAGCATTTGAGATAACACTTCCAGACATTTGGGGGGTGAGTTATGGGAGAAGGAGAGATATCGGGGAAAGCTTAGTTCTGTGAACGAGCTTCAGTAAGTTATCTTTGACTATTTAGTATCTATACAACTATACGTGGCTGGAACCACATTGTATTTTAAAGTCATGAAATTCATTATCTCGATGAATCACCTAATTCTTGTGTGCTATGTAGAGGCAGTAGTTGACAACATTCCCATCAAAAATGAGGCATATGGTGTGTCAAAGAGAGTTACTTAACATATTATTTATAAGAAAACTTTGAAAAGACATAAAAGCAAATATATTTATCCAATTAATGATTTATCTTTACTAAATGTTATCAAATAGCATGAAAATGAAATTTGGGGGTAGCATATGACATCTGTACACAAAAATAAACCAAAGGGAAATGTCTGCAGTAAATACATTTGAGACAACTTTCCAAAGAAATATTTGGATTTTGCACTAAAAATATTTGGATCTACGTGCCCCTCTTCATACAGACACTAAGAAAACACCACAGTCACTAATGTTAGGAGACAGAGACTAGCGGTGAGGACAGAAGATGCGGCCTTCGGATTCTGCTTAATTTTCACTTTTGACAGTGACTCAAAGACTGCTCTCAAAGAAGACAGTTATTCCTTTTCATATTTATAGAAGACAAAGTATTAAAATATTTCAGGTATTAAAATATTTCAGGTCTTTCAAAAACATCAGAGTAAACTAAAATTGTTAACAAAATGATCTAAGTCCATAGCATCATTTTTCATAAATCATTTGATTATTTAAAACTAAAAGTAGTGTTTTACTTTTGTTTTATCTAAAAGTGTTTTAATTGTCCAGTTTACCTTGGATATATAAGCTGTTTTTGAAAGAAATAGTCTAAAATACATCTTACAAATTGGAAATGTGTATGTTAAAAAAAACAAAGATATCTAAAATAAAGAAAACATGGTCCTCTTGAAGAATAAAATTATTCCTTTTTTCTCCTTTTTTCCCCCTTTAATCCTTCATAACTTTTGACAGTGCCTTTCACTTGGTACTTGTTGAATATATAAATGGCCTTGAAGGGAAGAACCATTGTGTTGAGAGATCATATTCATAAAAATTCAGGCAAAGAAAAGAAAGTGTACTGTATATGCAAAGTGTATTAGGAAGTGTTCATGTTGTTTATAATAAAAATATATTTTCAACAGACATTGGTATATGGTATATTTTTGTCTTTTGGTATAATTTTATATATAATTATATAAATATGTTGCCGAGGTCCAGCCCCGGCTGATCCAGGGTATTCGAAGGAGAGACGGCTTTGGCGACTATTTATTTATTTATTCATCAAAGATATGAAGAGTAATAGAATGAGGATAGCTCAGTAGGAAAATTCAGTGGAGAAAAGAAGCTGAGTAGCTTGGTTTACGCGGAAAATCAATATAACCCGTGACACCAGGTTAGCTCTGACCACGGAGGCCGCAGGCGCCCTCTCAAATAGCGGAAGGTGCCCCACCTTAGACACCTTCTCGAGTGAGTCTTAGAAGCCCAGGCAAATAAATGGTCGCAGAGGATATCTGCGCTCCAGATGGAGACTCAGCTGGAAGTTAAGGGGAAGAATGACATGGGGAGACCAAGCGTTGGTGAGCAAGGCCCTTAGCTTTATTTTCAACAGGGGTTTTTATACCCTAAGTTACACACAGAGGATAATAGGGGATGCAAAGTCAGCAGTCTTTGATCCTTATCAAAAACCAGGGTTTCTTTCCTGCAAATTTATCGTATACAAATGGTTTAGGTGATTTACATCATCTTCTGGCCAGAAGGCTTATTAACATTTTATGACTCTTGACAAAGACTTATCAACAAAGACTTATTTTCTCTAAGAGTAATTATTTTAAGGTTTGGCACCATCTTCCGAAGATAAAATTGCATTCCTATAGGGCGGATGTGTAATGGGTTTACAACAAAGGAAAGAATTTATTACCTTAAGGGTCTAAAGTTACTACCACCAAGGCCACTACTTATTTTTTCTACATACCAACTATATTAATTAATACACATTCAAAGATACAATTCAGGGGATGTAGAAACTTGGCAACAAACATTGGCTCATCAATGAAATCTTTTACTAGTTTTATTCTGACAGTTTCTAACTCTCTGAGAGGCTCTAAGCTATTTGAATATCTTAAGCTTCCCGTGCCTCTCGAGGCTGGGAGACTGTAAACAATCGTATGCATAGCTGTAGGAGTCTGGGTAAACTTGTCAGGTGAGTTAGAGAGCCATCTGAGGGGTTTGGATTTAAACACTCCTAATTGCCCAAGAACTTTATTAATTGGAGCTGTAAGTTAACTCTGACAGAGAAAGCGAGATGGTGGTGGGGGACAGCCCCCAGTAAAGTCAGAGGTGAGAGCACAAAGCAATAAAGTAGGCAGACTCTGGTTTTTTGGGGGTAGATGCTTGAGAATATCCGGGGGGACTCCTGAGGCTCGATCCCGCCTTTGCGTGTGCCGAGCCTCCCTACTCATGACCTTTGTCACGAGTGGAATGTCTCTCACCAGCTCCCGGCAATATGTATTTTTTGGTATAATTTTTCTTCAAAGAATGTCTATTTAAATTATTCCTTTCTCTAAACATATGTTTCTTGGTGAATGTAGCTCATTACTGTTTTTGTTTTTTGTTTCTTTATTTTGTACAAAGACCCTAAATCCAAATTTAGTGTTAATTGTACCAGATTTTGTTAGCTCAATTTCTGGTCGAGTTTGCTTGGCCTGGCGCTGATGAGCCCCCTCTTCTGAGCCAGCTGCCCTAGACTGAGCCCGCGGGTGCCTCAGTCTCTTTGCCGTGAGTGTGCCTTGGTCACGAGGAGGAGACAGCAGTAGGTCTAAGTTAGGAAGACTGGGTCCTGATGCTGACTCAGTGCATCACTTCAGGCAGCTCCTTTGAGCTGTTTGGGCTTTACATTACTGTTGTGTGAGATGAGAGGCTTAGCCGCTTTGGGGAACATGGGGATGCAGGGAACTCTAATAAGGAAGACGGATACCATCTAGGAAACTCCACTGTTTCCTAGTTTCCATCTAGGAAAGTCCACAGAGCTTAAACACTGGTCTTTTCTGTTTTCTTGAGCACTGTTCATTCCCAAACATTTAATAAGTACCTGTTCAATGTCAGGCACCTAATATGCTAGAAAAACTTGATCTTGATCTCTGAAGAGTTTCTATCCTACTATGGAAACAATGCAATTAGAATTGAGTAGATTAAGTGCCTTTTCAAGGGAGCAGTGGCCGCCTGTTGTGAGTGCAGAGAAGACTGTCGTTTCCTTCCGCCCAGTGGGCCCCAGTTCAATTCATGCACTTTTCATTTTCCTGGGCAATTTAATAGGATTCCTCATTTCTAAGTTTTGTTACCGGAGCAGAACATCATCCATCTACTCATCCATCCAATAAATAAATAGAAGGTAGTAAATATTAATTCCTGTCCTGTGTCAGGAACTTAGGTCGATGCTGGGAGTACAGTGAACAGGAAAACCTCATTGCTTTTTTGGAGCTCACAGTGTAGTTGGGGAGACACACATCAATCAAATGAGTATAACTTAAAACGATGATAAATGCTACAAGGAAAGGAAACCTGGTGCTCCGAGGTCCTCTACTACGGGGAATTTTACCTACTGTGTATATGAGGGGAGGGGCACAAGAGGGTCACTGGGGAAGGGCATCACAAGGGAAGAGAGAGATCCCCAAGCTGTCATGAAAACTGAGGGCTACCCAGGCAGTGCAGGGAGTCGGGGGGAGGGCCCCAGGCCACACCTTCAGACTAGAATGGAACTGTTGGAACCCAAGGAGAATTACAGAGGGGGGTAGGGGTTCGGCTGCCCTGCACAACCTGCAGGATCTCAATCCTGACCAGGGACTGAAACCTGAGCCACAGCAGTGAAGGCCCAGAAACCCAGAATCCTGGATGCCAACCACTAGGCCCACAGGGAGTTCCCCTACAGAGAGTTTTATGAGGACATCGGTCAGGTATGGATGGATGAACTGTACCAGGGAATCCTCCAGTCCAACCATGTTCCTCCCACCCTTCATGGTGCCAAACACAGACCAGAAAATCTCCCTATGATAAACCAGGAAAACCTTTTTCATTTTTAAAGCCTATTAGTTAACATTTTAAGAAATGGCTAGGTCATTCTAGGGTTTGACATGTGAGTACGTAGTTCTTGGTCATTGAGTCAGCTGATGGAAACATGAACTCTGAGCATAATGGGGATCTGCACAATTCTGGAACAAGGTGGGGATGTGCCTCCCTCGGAGCAGGGGGAAGCCCCTCTGCAGTAAGGCTCCCCCTGGCCTGGGGCCCAGCGGATCGTGCCTCGTGCTGCTGTGGTCAGCTCACCATCCCCACCTCTCTCAGGCGGATGGCTTGGCTCTCGGGGAAGCTCCAGTGGAGGGCTTCCGGTTCCTCTCTGCAAAGGGCAGCTGCTTTAGAACAGCACGCACAGTGTGCTCCAAATGCCGGCAGCATCGGTGGCACCTGGGAGCGCGCTATAAAGGCCCAGGCTGCGGCACCCCAAGCCAGGAAATGACGGAGCTGTGTGTTAACAAATCTGATCCCTCACGGCACACAGTCCCTCAGAAAAGGCCACGCAAGGGCTCCCAAGAGAGACGACATCGGGGTTCTTGGGGTTCACAACTCCCTGCTATGATCTCGGGGAACCATTTCCAGAAGATTCATAGCATATGCTAGTATATCAAAGGCTACAAACAGTTCCGTGTCAAAGAAGGTGTTTAGCCTGTTGAACAAGGTTTGACAAATATATCAGAACATGAAACTCATTTACATTCTTTTACTGTTGTTTTTTAAATAGTGAAAACTTTTATATTTGGAATTAGCCAGCTGGACTCAGTTTAGATGATATCAATTTTGTTGGCAACATCCAGAGCATCATAGTCAGGAGCCAGCTGAACGTCTGCCTCCTTCTCTCCATCAGGCCTGATCAGGGGGCTGAGCTTAGCCCGGTCACTGTCCTAGAGCCTCTTCACAGCCTGTTTAATCCGGCGCTTTGCTGGCCTTGACGCCCACAGTGAATACCAGTGAGCTGTTGTCTGCTATTTTCTTCATGGTGACTCTGCGGGAGGGGGAATTTGGTGACGGCATAGTGGTTCTTCGTTTGTTTCTCCTGAGGCCGCTCTTCTGAGGATATTTGGGCTGCCTCCCAAGCCACAGTGTTTTGGGCCACAGGAAGGTGGGTGACATCCGGATCTTCGTTTTTGTGGCTGCGGGCGCCTTTCAACCCTGTTTTCCTGGCCCTTGAAGCCTTTGCTTTGGCTTCAGCTTTGGGAAGGGCAGGGGTTTCCTTCTTCTTGAAAAGGCTACTCTATTTTTTAAAAAGATGTTTAACTTGATTTCAGAAAAATTTTCATTTGCTTTCTTATTTGCTTGTGTGGCCTTGCTCATGGATGGCTAGATCGATCAATAAATAGAGATATATGGTCAGGATTATTTTCTAACTCCCATCTCTGCTCCAGTCTCGGTTTCAAGTTCCCAATCTGACTGATGTTACCTGGATCAGTGTCTTTCCCCTGTGACCAGAACACCAAATTGAAATTACACCAAATGTCTATTACACCAAAGTTTCCCCTTGGGAATGAGGGTTGTATTTAAAGCAAAACAAAACAAAACAAATCTCAATACAAGTAGAGCAGTTCATCCTAATAGGCTGTGCTATGAAATATGTTACAGTTAAAATACAAAAAGCCTGTTCACACAGATATTCCTGTGTGATGTGAGGAGACCAGATGAATGTTTTATGAAAGGTAACACTGCGTCCACAAATTTGCATTTGCCCAGAGCTAATGCCATGCAGGCTACAGTCCATGGGATCGCAAAAGAGTTGGACATGACTTAGCAACTAACAACAATAACAATAATGCTCTGCACTCAAGTTGAATTGTAGCTAGTAATAGCCTCTTCATCACGCATAATGAGGGTGAAAAGTTTGAAAAGTGAAGTGAACCAAAAGTTCATATGGTTTTTAAAAAGCAGCAGCTGACAAGATTCTGTGCTGGTGTAACAAATTTTGCCTTTGAAGTGATCCTGGGAGAACTTTCATGTTATTAATAAATTAAAAATAGTGTCTTCGATCTCTGTATCCTCATATCAGAATAAACATGCCAAAACATATACAGCAGATCTCACAGAAAGATAGTCGCCATACCTCGCCACCAAATTTAGTCCCAGTTGTAGAAAACACCGGGGAAGGCAATGGCACCCCACTCCAGTACTCTTGCCTAGAAAATCCCATGGATGGAGGAGCCTGGTAGGCTGCAGTCCATGGGGTCGCTAGGAGTCGGACGCGACTGAGCAACTTCACTTTCACTTTTCACTTTCACACAATGGAGAAGGCAATGGCAACCCACTCCAGTGTTCTTGCCTGGAGAATCACAGGGAGGGCAGAGCCTGGCGGGCTGCCGTCTATGGGGTCACACAGAGTCGGACACGACTGAAGCGACTTAGCAGCAGCAGCAGCAGTAGAAAACACCTTGATATTTAAGGGTTGATCGTGAGGCTGTGAGATTCACAATAGTTCCAGTAGGTGGCATCAGCCACACTCTTGAAAATGTTGAAACAGATGATTTAATTAAGGAGCAAAACCAACGCTTCCTTCTCTAATGCAGGGACGAGGATTCTGGCCAGATCGCTGATGGCTTAATTTCTGACTTTATGCCACTGACTTTCAAATAGGGTTTAACAAACTTTATTTCATTTCCCTAGGGAATTCGAAAACAGCTTGCTCTAGTTTTCTTAGTCACAGAAATCTCCCTGCCATTCATATCCTTAACTGTGAAAGCTTTTTTTAAGGAGAGGAGAGGCCAGATGGGGTGTCAGGCCAAACCACCACGGACGGGCCTCGCACGTCACCACAGGCTTCTGGGTGACGGACTCCAGTGGAAGCCGCCAAATGCACCCTCGCAGACAGAGAACGGAGTCACTCTCACAAGAAACTGGACCAGCTGGCAGCGAGGGGGAAGAAAGCCCCAAGTCACCAGGCCTCTCACTGGGGACGATATCAGGATCAGAGAAGGAGAATGCTTAAGGTTTCCGAGGTGGTCTCACATGTAGCTTTTTTAACTTTTTTGGATTTTATACCTGCCTGATGGTCTAGAGTTCATCCAGTGCTCATTTAGGGTTTCTTGGCTGTGTTCTCCTTTGCTGCTCACCAGGCACTTAAATGGGACCACAGCTAGTCCGTTAATGACCTCTGGAGAACCAGAGATGAGCTACAGTCACACCAACAGCATGACCTTTCTTGGAAGAGTTCATCATGGTATCTTGTTTGCCTTAAATGGTCACAATTATGCCCTAAATTTAGATGATGTGAGAAAGAAAATGTCTCTCCCATACATTTAAAGTTTGTTATTACCCACTCCAGAAATAATCATTCAATAATTTCCCTGCACATCAACTGAGCAAGCAATGAGCATAAGTACTTCACATCCAGTGAGTCTGTGAGCCTCTCAAATCTTGATTGAAACGGAATTGGACTCACATTAATGAAAATCCACCCGTTATACTTTGCAGTTGCTCACAAGTGAAGGTATTGCTGCTTCATCTTCATGGCTTCATGTTGGATTAAAGGACGTCACCCAAGCATCCTTAGCTGTGGCCCCACCTGCTGTGACAAAAAGACTTAAAAGATGTATCTTAAAGTGTGTTTTGGGTTATTTCTTTGTTAAGGTTTACACAGACCAGTAGCCTTCCTTTTCTTGACAACCTTCCCTTTCCTTTAGCAGGCTAGGTATTGAAAGCAGCAGAGTGCAAGCTCACAGAGCCTTCCAGTCCACCCGAGGGGGACGCTGCTGTCTGTGGTGAAGGAGCGGCCTTTCTGGGCTGTGTCCTCTAGCCAGACAACGCCTCGGCTTAGTGAGTGCCAGGGGCTTGTGACTTTGCTTCCAAAGCAACACAAGGGAAAAGCAACTCTGAGTTCCGAGTAACTTGGAGCATGTGGGCTCAGTGCGTATGCTGATGCTGGCTCTGTCTCTGGCAGATTCTGGTCTGGATCCTTCTGAGTTAAGCAGAAGGCTAAGAAACAGCAGCTGTGCCTCCAGCCAGGCCCACTTTTCTGAATCCACTTATTAGAATTTATCCCATGATAAATAATATACTTCCTAATGTTACAGAACCCAGGTCCAGCTGCTCACCTCTCAAAAGCCAGTAAAAAGGCCAGATTGGTGGAAAGGAAAGTTTGTTTTATTTTGGATGCCAGCAACTGGAGGGGAGGGGGTTAGGGGGTAGGGTACACTCCTGTCCAAAGGCCAACTCCTCCTCCCTGCAATCAGGGGACAAGAGCTCTTAAAGCTCTATTAAAGACAGAAGCAGGGGCTACATGCAGAAACAGCACAGTCAGCTCTGACCGTCATCTTGAAATTGGTCATCGGTGGCCTGACCAGCGTGGTTGTTTGAGTCATAGTTAATCTTCAGTCCCAGGGTTGGTTTGTTTCCATTTCCTTGAGGTCAATTCTTAGAATTGTGGCTGCTTATGTCACAGCTACAGTCTGTCTATCAGATAGTTAACTTCTCCCACTTGGTGGGATTTTCAGTAGCTGTAAGACAGCTCATAGGATATGGCCCAGAATATTCTCTTTAATCCTTGAGAAGGAACTAAAGGTCCCTGAATTTGCTTAAAGACTAAACTATTATTATTTAGTTTCCTTATACTGTCTTCCCTTGTTTCTGCATGTTCTCACTTCTCCGATTAAACTTATTCTTTGGCTAAAGTTTTTTCACAGACATAAGGCAGGGTGAGAACAGGACTTGGGGTCCTGCTCCATTTCACTAAGTAGTTGTATTCCCAATTTCACTGTTGCTGTTGTTGTTTAGTTGTAAGTCTTGCCTGACTCTTTGCAGTCCCATAGACTGTAGCCACCAGGCTCCTCTGGCCACGAAATTTTCTAGGCAAGAATACTGGAGTAGGTTGCCATTTTCTTCTCCAGGGCATCTTCCCAACCCAGGACTGGAACCCATGAATCTTGCATTGGCAGGTGGCTTCTTTACCACTGAGCCACCAAGGATG
>NW_011494679.1:178289-181977 GCF_000754665.1 Bison bison bison | reverse complement strand
AAATATAAAAGACAAAAAAAGAGACAAAAGAGGGAGGGACGGAGTTCCGTCCCGGGAAGGGAGTCTTAAAAAGAGAGAAGTTTCCAAACACCAGGAAACCTTCTCACTGCCGAATCTGTGCCGAGCTTTGGAAGCACAGAGGGCAACATAACAGGGAGAAAAAATAAATAAACAATTAAAACTCGAAGATTGCGAGTCCTACGGTAACTCCCCCAGCGGAGAAGCAGCGCAGACGCCTGCACGCGCCATTAACAAGCGGGGGCTGGGCAGGGAGGCGCAGCGTGGGCTGCATCGCTTAGAGTAAGAATCTGGCCTGAATACCCTGAGCACTATCTGAGCGAAATAATTTGGGCTAACAAACCAGACTGTAGGATATCTACCACGCGAAAAGCCAGCCCCAACCTAAGACACCGCCAGGCCCAATTTCACAGGGAATGAATCAACTGATTTATGGTTTGAATAAGAGAGATAAAGACCAAGGGAGCAGGGTAATGAGAGAGTGAAACAATGGCAGTATTTTATGGTAGTGGTGATGGAAGCAGAGTACTTGGGCAACAGATCTACCCAGGGATTACGTGGAATCAACTGGATTATGAGTGAAGAACTAATATGCTTCTTCTTAATACTTACATATAAGTTCAAAACATTCCCTAAAATATTTCAATGTGGTAAATCTGTGGGCTGGGGAGATGTGGCAACATTGTATATCCTATGTTTACTTAAGATGAAAATAACTAGAGGAATTAGACCATCTGATTCATCTTTTTTATTTTTGCAAATGAGAACCGAGGCCAAGAGAAAGGAAAGGACCCCTCTAAGACCGTACAGAATTGTTGGAGCCTGGGCCATAAAAATCATCCCACTTTCCTCCTTATAGATCCTTAATTTCTCTCCACCTTCCACAGTCCACTGTGTGGTTAGATATTCAGTATTTATCAGGGGTCATGAAATACATTTCACTCTACTGTAAGGGTAGCACTAATCTGATGGTGCAAGGGGAGCTGAGTGCACGCGCCTGTGTCATCTCGGATAACAGGCAGGCTCCACCAGGTTCTCAGCCTTTGGTGGTCATCCTCTCCGCACAGCTCAGGTCTCTTGACCCTGACTAACCTTAGGGCTCTGGCTCAATTGTCTGAGACTCTAAAAAATTTTCTTTGCCAGGACAGCTTTGATTTTGCATCCAGTTCTGATAACTCAGTTTCTGTGATTGTCTCAAGATTGAGTCCCTACCTTTGTTACAAACTGTCCCCTCCTTGGGCCCCTGTGCCAGAATCCCTGCTTCTTAACACCCCATGTCCAGTGGATACTGTATTCCTTTTTCCAGACCTTGCTGGTTCAAGTTCTGGTCCTTACCTCAGCCCAGGGGCTGGACTCCACTACTTACTGATGAAGGGCTGCCCTCTTCCTTCAGTAAAGACATACATATTGGGAAAAACGCATACAACCATCTCAATTTTGTTTGATTCATCCTGAATGCTTTATATTTTTCTTCCCCCTCTCACTCTCAGCTATCCAGTGGCCTTCTTCAGGAAAAAACGTAGATTCAGCTACAAAGACATGCACCTTCACAGCACCTGAGTTCCCACTCCATCAGCCCTCTGGACATCTCAGCACAAAAGCCAACCACAGCTGTCTGTTGAACAGAAAGACATTTTCCTCTACCCTTCTAGGTTCTTCCGGCTGGTGTAAGAATTAAGTTGATGTGAGACAGATTAAAAGAAAGCAAAACAAAAGCTTAGTAACATGTACACATGAGAGAGACAAGGGAGAACTGAGCAACTCATCTGCAATGAAGGAGACCCTGGTTCAGTCCCTGAGCTGGGAAGGTCCCCTGCAGAAGAGAGAAGCTACCCACTCCAGTATTCTTGGGCTTCCCTGGTGGCTCATAGGGGAAAGAATCTGATTGCAATGCAGGAAACCTGGGTTCAGTCCCTGGGCTGGGAAGATCCCTTGCAGAAGGGAACAGCTGCCCACTCCAGTATTCCTGCCTGGAGAATCCCATGGACAGAGGAGCCTGGCAGGCTACAGTCCATGGGGTTGCAAAGAGTTGGACACTGCTTTACAATGTTGTGTTACTTTCTGCTGTACAGAAAAGTGAAACAGCTATCTGTTTATATATATATCCCCTCTTTTCTGGATTTCCTTCCCACCACAGACATGGACAATGGTTGCCTGTGCTACAGTGGTTCTCATTACTTATCTATTTTATGCATAGTATCAATAGTGTATATATATCAATCCCAATTTCCTAGTTCACCCCCGCTCCCACTTCTACCTTGGTATCTATGTGTTTGCTCTCTACATCTGTGTCTCTGTTTCTGCTTTGCAAATAAGATCACTGATACCATTTTTCTAAATTTCACATATATGTGTAAATATATAATATTTTTCTCTTCGTGATATTGCACTCTGTATGAAGCATCTAGGTCCATCCACGTCTCTGCAAATAGCACAATTTCATTTCTTCTTATGATTAATCCATTCCTCTGCTGATGCACATTTAGGTTGCTTCCACGTCCTGGCTGTAAATAGGGCTGCAATGAACATCGAAGGGCATGTATCTTATAGAATTATGGTTTTCTCTGGGTATATGCCTAGTAGTTGGATTGCTGGGTCACATGGTAATACTCTTTTAGCTTTTTAAGGAACCTCTTTACTTTTCTCCATAGTAATTTTATCAATTTACATGTCAATGGAATACATTTTAATAAGATTTATGGGAGAAAATACATTTTCTTTACTAGATATATTAAAATGTATCCATATTTCCTTAGTATGCACAAAGCCTGGAGGGAAGACTCAGAGGCTTCTAAGTTGCATGAAAGAGTAGCCAGTCATCAAGGATTTCTCCCATGGAAAGGGAGGTCTGGCGGGGATGGCAGAGGCACAGCACTCTGGGGTACAGCCCATCTGATACTGAAATCCTGCTGGATCCTCAGGGTGGGCTTGAGCAGAAACTGTTGACACCCAGCCCTTTCCTAAACCTATTTCTTCCCGCGCTTATACAACTTAACCATCATATGCCTGGTCTGCCGAGGCACAAGACAGCTAATTTTTCCAAGCATGTGCCTGACTTGATTTCTGCATCCATATTTGAGTCAAATCTGAGCATTCACACTGTAGCTGAACAAGCCAAATCCTCTTGCCTTCACCCATTGTTTTAAAGCCACATGGAGTGGATGTAGTCATCTCATAGACAGCACATGGACATGGCCACACCCTTAGGTTACAGCATTACAGGTGAGGCTCACACTCCCTGGAGGATATGCTGACCTATTTCTGCCCCCTCCAACCCCAGCTGACAGGTGAGGATATCAACTCCTAATCCCTCCTCCTTGGAAAAAAGAAAGAAGATGGATTGAGGTTTTCCTTTTGGTGATATAGTCATTGATGGTTCTTTACTTAGTGAAGATGAATTAAGACTTTTGACCTGGGGGGCAAAACACGCCCTGTAAAAACATGGTTTCATACCAGCTGAATGCTGTTACTGAACACGAAATCATGATAATCAGAGTTGAGTCAAGCTTGACAAAGCCTCTTAGATTATGCCCTCCAGTAGAATTCTCACAGCCGAAGCTCTCAAAGATTGGCGAGCTCACCACTGATAAGATTGTCTTCCAAATTTTTTAGACTAAGATTTAACTCTTAGGTTGCGTGCATGCGTGCTCAGTCATGTCTGACTCTTTGC
>NW_011494679.1:172324-175427 GCF_000754665.1 Bison bison bison | reverse complement strand
GGAATGATGCTAAAGCTGAAACTCCAGTACTTTGGCCACCTCATGCGAAGAGTTGACTGATTGGAAAAGACTCTGATGGTGGGAGGGATTGGGGGCAGGAGGAGAGGGGGACGACAGAGGGTGAGATGGCTCGATGGCATCACTGACTCAATGGACGTGAGTCTGAGTGAACTCCGGGAGTTGGTGATGGACAGGGAGGCCTGACGTGCTGCGATTCATGGGGTCGCAAAGAGTCAGACACGACTGAGCGACTGAACTGAACTGAACTGAAGCCAGTACACATTTCATAGAGGAAACATAACGCTTTGACAAATGGATCTTGTACTTCATTTGTAGTTTTTCATATGATCGATTTGGGGAAGAAGAGAAGCTAATTGTATTATAAATAAATATTATTATAGAGAAGAGCTTTAAAACAAACACATGTTAATTAGCAGCCCAGATCTTGCTCTGCTTGCAGCGTTTCTTGCGGTAGCATGTTTCATTATTCACCGCCCTGGAAGAAGTTTTGTCATTAAGCTTCAGTTCCAGTAACTATAACATTGTCCTAAGGATTCAGAGGAAGATGATGCTGAGGCATATAACCCCCTGTCTAGTGTCACTCTGATGCTGCTCCTGTTTTCAGTGGGCGTTCATTAAGTGTCCCCCACTTCATCCTTAAGCCTAGGTGAATAAGTGAGACAGATGGAACTCCGCAGCTCATGAGTAATTAGAAAATTATGCTCTATTGGCTTTTAATGACTGAACATGAGGGCTTGGCGAAGTCCTACCCAACCCTTAAAAGCAGCTGGAATGTCACTGCTCGATGAATTTAGCTAGAGTTCAGCTAGACTTGAACCCTCCCTCTTCTGAACTCGCAAAGCACATTACTTTCCTTGCAGTATTTCTCTCTCTTACTACCTGCACAAGTGCTGAGGCTTGGGATTGTGTGTTGTGCTAAGCGATGCCTTTTGTACAGAAGGTTCTGATTAAATGTTGGTCAAATTGAACTGAAGGCTGACCCTGATACAGTACTAGGGGCCTTCACATCACACACAGGTCCTATAACACAAGGATTGTGCCAATGTTTCTGAAGGAGTGAGTGCTGTAACAGAAATCCTGTCCTGAGCAGTGTCGTCACTGACACGCTTAACATCAAACTTCTGGGGGGCCAACAGTCACACTGTCCTGGGCTACTTACCTCTTCCGCTAGGAAATTCTTGAGGGTAGAGGGCGTGTTTCCTTACCCCTTTTCATCAATGATCCTTTATCTCTATCTCCAGTGCCAAGGCTGCTATAGCCTGTGTGAATACACAGCACAGGACTCGTGACTGCACCGAATTGCACTTCCAGTTGAAGTAATTCACGCCTCAAATGCTTGCTATGTGATTTCGACCGAAAGCATGAGCATCCTCTGGAGACCACGCTTTCAGGTCCCCTGGACAGCTGTTTCCCTAGTTGCCTGGCTCAGAGACTTTATCCCTTAGGTCTTTGAACTTTGGGGGGATGGTAGCACTTGACAGTGTTGACACCCTCCCCAGTTTTGAAAGTCATGGGACCCGGGATTTCTGTGAGGGTGCAGGTAGCTGGCACTTCTCTTAGCTGTTAGTTCTGCGATTTTTTCCCCCTTCTATCTGCGATATTTTCCCCCTTCTCTCGTAAATGTCCCTCAAGTTTCTTTTATCAGCTCTTTTCCATTTCTCCTAGTAGTCTTGCAAACTTTGGCTGCCTCATGCACTTCTAGAGTTTCAAATGACTCTTCCCTGAAAAGGTACAGTCTTGTAAATATGTATCTCTACCCTGATCTCCATCCAACTTCCCAGTTCCTGCTGGCCCTCTCCATTCAAACGTCCTGCTGGGGACTTTCCTGGTGGTACAGTGGATGAGAGTCCACGTGCCCATGCAGGGGACTTGGGTTCAATCCCTGACCTGGGACGATCCCACATGCTGCAGAGCACCCCAACTCCTGAGCCTGTGCTCTGGAGCCCACAAGCTGCAACTGCTGAGCCCATGTGCCGCAACAGCTGAAGCCTGTGTGCTCAGAGCCCATGCTCTGCAGCAAGAGGAGCCACCACAATGAGAAGCTTGTGCATCACAGCTAGAGAGCAACCCCTGCTTTCTGCAGCTAGAGAAAGCCCGTGCCAGCAACCGAGACCCAGTGCAACCAAAACTAGAAGTAATTAAATAAGTAAAATACTAAGAGAAGTCTTACTGGCACACCAAACTTCACCAAGCAAGAGCGTGCATGATTGGCCCCAGTTTGCTCCTTGGATGTCATTCACCTTTTACCATTTATCCCCTCATTTATTTACTGCCTTTCAGATATGCGGATGCCTTTCTTTTCATCAAATACTTCCAGCTCATTTCTGCCTCTGGGTATTTCCAATTGCTCTTCCTTCTTGGAGCCCACTTCCCCTGGCTCGTCATAGAGCTGGCTCCTTCTTATTCCCTACCAGCCCAGCCTGCTTCCCTCTCCCACAGCAGTCTGTTCCGTTTTCTCCAGAGGATCACCATTCTGAATGTATCACATGTTCATTTAGAATATAGATTCTGTGAAGACAGACTCTCTTTGTCACACTGTAGCCTTAGCTCAGGGCCAGGCACACATTAGGCATTTGTTAGTGAACTGTGCATTAGGAAACCTGGGGTTTGGTCCTAGACCTTTTATTGACCAGCTGTAGGCCCTTGGGCAGTTCATTTTCCTCCTCGGACAGCAGTTTTTTCCATCTACAAAAGATGGAGCACTTTCCCCAACATCTCTCCATGCATCATTAAGATGCCCACTTAGATATGTGTTAGAAGTGGGGAAGTAATAAGAGCAGGGCAAGTAGGGGAAGCTCTGGGACCCTCCTACCTAAGCCCACCAAGAGGAATAGCTTCACTTTTATTTTGCTTGACATATTGATCTTCCACTTAAAATTTCATCTGAACAAAGTTTTATGCATTAAAATTAAAAATATAAACTTTAAAAATTACTAACTCTGATCATTCACACAGTCAAAGGCTCTGGCATAGTCAATAAAGCAGAAATAGATGTTTTTCTGGAACTCTCTTGCTTTTTCCATGATCCAGCGGATGTTGGCAATTTGATCTCTGGTTCCTCTGCCTTTTCTAAAACCAGCTT
>NW_011494679.1:171054-171518 GCF_000754665.1 Bison bison bison | reverse complement strand
AGAATTCATCCTTCCTGTCCTCCTACAAGCCGGTTTGAATTTCCTATTTCTCTATTTGGTATTGTCACACAAATTCAAAGCTTCAGAGTTATTTTTGATGGTTCCTTCTTCTTCTCCCTTACTCAACCAGGTGCGTAATCGTTCTAAATGCCTTTCTCTTTTTAATTTCCATTCCCCAGGGAAGAAGGCCATGCCTAAGCCTTAGGATCCGATAACTTCTTACTTTAGGACTCGCACATTTCACTTGGACCTCTGCACTGCTCTCCCTGTATTCTGCACTGACAGTCCTATCCCCACAGACTACTAACTGATTTTTCTAAATAGAATTCTAGTAGTTAGTCTTTTGAAAACCTTCAGTGGCTTTTTATTGCCCATGAAATGAATCCAAAGGACGTGCCCTGGAGGCTTTCCTGCACATTGCACTATTCATGTCTGCCTGCCCACAGCCCTCTTCTCCAACACAA
>NW_011494679.1:167673-170459 GCF_000754665.1 Bison bison bison | reverse complement strand
GGCAGCCTGGTGGAGCAGGGACCAGAACCTGCTCCAGGGCCGGGGCTGCGGCGCACTGCGCCCTCCTGCGGTCCTGGGAAGCAAGCCAAACGGACATTCTTGGGGCGGAACCGGCTCCGCTTCGCTGCCTGCTTCTGCCTCCATCTCTATGGAAACAAAACAAGATGGTCCTGATCAACAGCAGAGCCCTAACTTGACTCCCTCTTTGTGGTGCGCTGATCAGACTCCTCAGGATAGCTGTTTCTTAACGATCTGCTGTGACTTCTGCCAATAAAAGTGCGGCTGAAAGGAGCCCTTTGTCCTGCTACGGAGAGCAGGAGGCCCCTGACTCCCCGCTTGGCAGGTTACGTGTGTCTGTCTTTTCATTACGCGCTCGCCCAGTTTCGGGTCTTTCTCACCCTCTGTGCTGGGCGTAGCACACCTGGTCACATCAGGCAAAAGTCATCTTCTTTTAAACCCAGCACTTAGCCCATCTAGCTCGGCCTTTATTGCACTTTGCGTCTCTCTCGGGGCTCTTTGAGTGTGAGAAATACAGAACTCAACTCTGCCTAAGGGGTCTGAGTAGTTCACAGAACTGAAAGAAATGCTGAACTCCTAGATATCAGAAAGATCAGCTTCTAGCCCAGCCCTGATATCTCAAGAGAAGGCATCCAGGCTTTCCCTAGGCAGTGTCACTGAAGTGATACTCCTTAACTGCTTCCACTGTATGTCAGTCCACTAGAGAGCCGGTCTCCAGCAGAAGAGATTCGCCTTCTCCCAGTTTAGGGCCCCTGGCTCCCCTTGGTAGGGGCGAGTGGCAGTGGGCTTGGACTGGACAGACCATTCCACAGCACAGTCAGCCCATGTGGGAAAGAAGAGAGAATCTAAGTAAAGGAGGACGCTTTTTACCCAAAGAAAGAGGAGACGATGTTGTGCAGGCAAACACACAAAACAAAACCAGATGTGCAGAGCACACGCTCTTCTATTTCACAATTATTTGCAGAGTTGTCTTTGTCTCCTAGTTAAATGCAAGTAATACATTTTCCTCTTGAGGGCAGGGTTTATTTATTACTTTTGCTTGATCTTCCAATAATCACAATATTATTAATATTTAATAATATTAATATTTATTGAGCACACACAATGACACTATGTTGAGTGTCTTATGTCCATTATCTCATGCGATTTCCTCAGCAGATGTTTACAGCTGATGTCTTATTAAGCTCACTTTGTAGACAAGAAAACCGTAACTCGAAGAGATTTCCTAAAATACAGCCAGTAAGAAATAGAACAGGGCTTGAAGCTTGGTCTGTGTGACCCCTAAACTCAGGCTCCTAATCACTCTGACATTTTGCCTCTACATTATATGACATGATTGATGCATATTCTTCATAAAAATAGTTTCCATGCTTATACAGAATATCTGTTGACAGTTTATGCAGTCCTGACATAGCATCTCAAGCTAAGACTTAAAAGAGATAGAAGAGACTTAGAGAAAACCTACCAAGAGGCAGAATGATAGCAAAGAAATGGCTGGGGAAGGAAAGCCTAAGAAAAATTATGATCCTCATGTGAAAATCTCCAAAATACCTTGTCAGGCCAAGCCCAGTGCTTGATAGACTAAGCAACAGCCAAATCAGGGAAAAATAAATGAGACTTTCTATGAGGACTTTTTGTAGACTGGAAGGTTCTGTAAGATTTGGTTATTTTTTCTCTGTGTGCTAAATTGTTTCAGTCGTGTCTGATTCTTTGCTAACCTGTGGACTGAGCCTGCCAGTCTCCTCCGTCCATGGAATTCTCCAGGCAAGAACATTGGAGTCTGTTGCCATGCCCTCCACCAGGGGATCTTCCCGACCCAGGGATTGAACGCATGTCTCTTATGTCTCCTGCATTGGTGGACAGATTCTTTACCACTAGTACCACCTGGGAAGCTCCACTTTTATTCTAACCTATAGAAAATATATACAAGAATACGCAGAAGAACTGTACAAAAAAGATCTTCACGACCCACATAATCACCATGGTGTGATCACCTAGAGGCAAACATCCTAGAATGTGAAATGAAGTGAGCCTTAGAAAGCATCACTACAAACAAAGCTAGTGGAGGTGATAGAATTCCAGTTGAGCTATTCCAAATCCTGAAAGATGATGCTGTGAAAGTGCTGCACTCAATATGCCAGCAAATTTGGAAAACTCAGCAGTGGCCACAGGACTGGAAAAGGTCAGTTTTCATTCCAATCCCAAAGAAAGGCAATGCCAAAGAATGCTCAAACTACCGCACAGTTGCACTCATCTCACATGCTAGTAAAGTAATACTTAAAATTCTCCAAGCCAGGCTTCTGCAATACATGAACCGTGAACTTCCTGATGTTCAAGCTGGTTTTAGAAAAGGCAGAGGAACCAGAGATCAAATTGCCAACATCTGCTGGATCATGGAAAAAGCAAGAGAGTTCCAGAAAAATATCTATTTCTGCTTTATTGACTGTGCCAAAGCCTCTGACTGTGTGGATCACAATAAACTGTGGAAAATTCTGAAAGAGATGGGAATACCAGACCACCTGACCTGCCTCTTGAGAAATCTGTATGCAGGTCAGGAAGCAACAGTTAGAACTGGACATGGAACAACAGACTGGTTCCAAATAGGAAAAGGAGTACGTCAAGGCTGTATATTATCACCCTGCTTATTTAACTTATATGCAGAGTACATCATGAGAAACACTGAACTGGAAGAAACACAAGCTGGAATCAAGATTGCCAGGAGAAATATCAATAACCTCAGATATGCAGATGACACCACCCTTATGGCA
>NW_011494679.1:151914-167573 GCF_000754665.1 Bison bison bison | reverse complement strand
CAGGAGAAATATCAATAACCTCAGATATGCAGATGACACCCCCCTTATGGCAGAAAGTGAAGAGGAACTAAAAAGCCTCTTGATGAAGGTGAAAGTGGAGAGTGAAAAATTTGGCTTAAAGCTCAGCATTCAGAAAACGAAGATCATGGCATCTGGTCCCACCACTTCATGGGAAATAGATGGGGAAACAGTGGAAACAGTGTCAGACTTAATTTTGGGGGGCTCCAAAATCACTGCAGATGGTGACTGCAGCCATGAAATTAAAAGACGCTTACTCCTTGGAAGGGAAGTTATGACCAACCTAGATAGCATATTCAAAAGCAGAGACATTACTTTGCCAACAAAGGTTCGTCTAGTCCAGGCTATGGTTTTTCCTGTGGTCGTGTATGGATGTGAGAGTTGGACTGTGAAGAAGGCTGAGCGCTGAAGAATTGGTGCTTTTGAACTGTGGTGTTGGAGAAAACTCTTGAGAGTCCCTTGGACTGCAAGGAGATCCAACCAGTCCATTCTAAAGGAGATCAGCCCTGGGATTTCTTTGGAAGGACTGACACTAAAGCTGAAACTCCAGTACTTTGGCCACCTCATGCGAAGAGTTGACTCATTGGAAAAGACTCTGATTCTGGGAGGGATTAGGGGCAAGAGGAGAAGGGGATGACAGAGAATGAGATGGCTGGATGTCATCACTGACTCGATGGACATGAGTCTGAGTGAACTCCGGGAGTTGGTGATGAACAGGGAGGCCTGGTGTGCTGCGTGCGATTCATGGGGTCGCAAAGAGTCGGACACGACTGAGCGACTGATCTGATCTGATCTGATCTGATAGAAAATATTGGAATGTGAAAGTAAAACCAGCAAGTTTTAAATAAATTTACAGTTCACACAAAGGCCAAGGCATTCTGTGGCTGCCCTCGTCTTGCAGGCTCAAGTTGGTGGATGCCTGGATGCTGCTGACTGGACTGGAGGGAACTTCAACTTGCCTCCCTTTGGCAATCCTCATGTTTTCAGTGTGACTACACTACAAAGAAGAGAAACTGCTGGCACATCTTCTTTTATTGCACTTCACAGATATTGTGCTTTTCATAAATTGAAGATTTGTGGCAGCCCTGCATTAAATAAATCTTTCAGCACCATTTTTTTCAAACAGCATTTGCTCATTCTTGTCTCTTTTGGGTAATTCTTATAATATTTCAATCTTTTTCATTATTTTCATATTTGTTACTGTGATTTGCGATCAGTGATATTTTGTTTCACTGCTATGAGTCACTGAAGGTCTAGATGATGGTTAGCATTTTTTAGCAGCAAAATATTTTAATTTAAGGTATGTACATTGTTTTTTGAGACATAGTGCTATTGCATACTTAATAGACTAGTGGAGCCTGGTGGGCTGCAGTCCATGGGGTCGCTAAGAGTCAGACACAATTGAGCGACTTCACTTTCACTTTTCACTTTCATGCACTGGAGAAGGAAATGGCAACCCACTCCAGTGTTCTTGCCTGGAGAATCCCAGGGACCGTGGAGCCTGGTGGGCTGCCATCTATGGGGTCGCACAGAGTGGGACACAACTGAAGCGTCTTAGCAGCAGCAGCAGCAGCAGTGTAAGTGTAACTTTTATATGCACTTCAGTTCAGTTCAATTCAGTTTTTCAGTTGTGTCCGGTTCTTTGAGACCCCATGGACTGCAGCAAGCCAGGCCACCCTGTCCATCACCAACTCCTGGCGCTTACTCAAACTCATGTCCATTGAGTCGGTGATGCCACCCAACCATCTCATCCTCTGTTGTCCTCTTCTCCTCTCACCTTCAATCATTCTTAGCATCAGGGTCTTTTCAAATGAGTCATCTCTTTGCATCAGGTGGCCAAAGTATTGGAGTTTCAGCTTCAGCATCAGTCCTTTCAATGCATATTTAGGATTGATTTCCTTTAGGACAGACTGGTTGGATCTTCTTGCTGTCCAAGGGACTTTCAAGAGTCTTCTCCAACACCACAATTCAGAAGCATCAGTTCTTCGGCACTCAGCTTTCTTTATAGTCCAACTCTCACATCCATACATGACTTCTGGAAAAACCATAGCTTTGACTAGGTGGAATTTTGTTGGCACAGTAATGTCTCTGCACTGGGAAACTACAAAATCTGTGTGGCTCACTTTAGTGCAGTGGTCTGGAACCACACCCGCAATTATCTTTGAGGCTTTTTAAGTCACTGCTGGACACGTCCACTGTAGGGACAAGTTGTCTGCAAGGAGATCTCAAATGAGTCATTCAGGTTCCTAGAATGCAGCGTGGGGACCGAAAGAAGACATCACAGGGAAAACTGGTCTGAAATGAATGGAATCCAAATACTTTTGGGAATCTAAGTGGCCAAGTTCTGTGCACTGGCCACTAAAAGAAAGAGTCATGGTATTACTTCCTTCTGTGAACCATCAAGCAAGAGAAGCGAGAGCATGTCTTATGGCAGGGTTCCTCATGTCTGGAAAAGGTAGCAGTCCAGGAGAGGAGCATTGGTCCCACGGCAGTCAGTGGTTTTCTCCACATTCTGATTCACCCTGTCCTCACTGAACTTCCATGGTGCCTTCAGGTTCTTCTTTGAGCAACAGGAAAATGAAATCATTCCTTTCTTCTCATTCCCTGTAACATTTATTAGCAGCTTTCAAATTTTAGCATGTGTCTTAAATGGACTCTCATTTAAAATGCCTTTGGAGATTCTGATTCAGTAGGCGTCAATGGACCACATAGACAGACACAAATTCCCATTCTTGGTTGCTTTGAGCTGTTATTTCTCATCTGTTTGTTGTTGTTGTTCAGTTGCTAAGTCATGTCCAACTCTTTTGCAACCCTGCTTAAAAGTTGCTTTAATGAGTTGAACTTCCTCCTTGTATTTGGTGCATGCCTTACTTAGATCATAATCTTTGAGATTAAGAGCTGCATACTTTCTTTCTCCAGTCCTCCTGAAAGTATATACCTCGCATGTTTACAATATGCACACACATTGCTGAGTGACCAAAAGTTAACAGAAACTGTTCCTTTATGCCCACCTAACATGTGAATGTCGGGGCCGAGTTTGGGAAAGAATTATCTTTGAGGTTGAAAGAACCAATAAAGAAAGAAATGCATAAGATAGTATGAATTTATACAGATGATTCAAAACACAATGGAAAAGACCCAGAATTTGAAATTTTAAAATCTGTTTTCTCAGAGGTGTCTTTAATCAGTTAATTTTACTTAGAATATTATCTGACAAGGTCAAAATACTGCTCCTTTGTATTTTGTGGGTTATATGACACCATATTATTATTTTTTTTTTAACTATTTTCCATTATTTTTATTAAGAATTAATGGAAAAACAAAATTTCAAATAAGGTCTATATTAGTCTGGTGTAAACATATGCTGGAGGCCAAAGTCATGTAGTAGTCATTGGCATTTGTTCCTGGAAGAGAGAAGCATCCGGTCAGTTCCTCCTTACTTAGCAATGTGTCACTCCCTGCATAAAAGCCATCAGTGGTGCCAGTTAGCCCTCAGGAGATAATCCCAGCTGCTCAGTGTGGCTTACGGATGACACCCGACGTGACCCCACACCCCCGACCCTGCAGCCTCGCATCTCCTTCTGGGACCTCCATTCCCTCCTGCCCTTCCCCCTTCCACTGCCCTCCCTGATCCAACCGTCATTCTTTCCATCCCCTGAAGACACCATACTCTTTTTCCTCTTTGGCGTTAGTGTATGTGTTTATTTCCTGTGCAACTTTCAGATCTAGTTTTGTGTCATTTCATGAAGCTTCCCCTGACCCCAGGTCTGGGTTAAGGGCATGAGCTTCTTTTTTACATCATAGCATTAATTGCTTTTTTCCCCTGTATTCTCCACTAAGACTTTAAGCCCAGAGTATGGCAGGAAATGAAAGGCTTATTCACACATATGTGCATGTATATGTGCACGTATATGCACGTGTGTATATACATATATATGTATACCACATGTGTATACATATCCTTCCCGCTTGGTCCCCCACCGATATTTGGAGTAGACTTGCTGTGACACAGTCTTGCTTCAGGAGTGAGGAAGGCCCTTGTGTTAGTTGACTCCTTAGAAGCAGGCGTCTTTACTCCTTCCTTTAACTTTCTCTTCAAGGAGTGACTCGACTTTTAATGTGTGCTTGCATTGATCCTCCTTCCATCTCTACTGACTAACCAAGTTCTCCCTGAGAGAGGACCCAATTGGTTAGCCAATCACTGCTTTGTATGGAGCCCTTCTATTGAGCAGACCTTTTAGCGCCATGTCCCAGAGACTGTCTGCCGGCCCCTGCATGTTTTGGGTGAAGCATTTCTCTCTGAGGTAATCATCTGTGCCCACAGTGACAGGTCATGTGGCCCACAGAAGCCTGATGATGGGGCTGAGGAAGCCATCGGGGCCCACAGTGACACACAGAAGCCTGATGATGGGGGTGAGGAAGCGATCTGTGCCCACAGTGACAGGTCACGTGGCCCACAGAAGCCTGATGATGGGAGTGAGGAAGCCATCTGGGCCCACAGTGACACACAGAAGCCTGATGATGGGGGTGAGGAAGCGATCTGTGCCCACAGTGACAGGTCACGTGGCCCACAGAAGCCTGATGATGGGAGTGAGGAAGCCATCTGGGCCCACAGTGACACACAGAAGCCTGATGATGGGGGTGAGGAAGCGATCTGTGCCCACAGTGACAGGTCACGTGGCCCACAGAAGCCTGATGATGGGAGTGAGGAAGCCATCTGGGCCCACAGTGACACACAGAAGCCTGATGATGGGGGTGAGGAAGCGATCTGTGCCCACAGTGACAGGTCATGTGGCCCACAGAAGCCTGATGATGGGGCTGAGGAAGCCATCGGGGCCCACAGTGACACACAGAAGCCTGATGATGGGGGTGAGGAAGCGATCTGTGCCCACAGTGACAGGTCACGTGGCCCACAGAAGCTTGATGATGGGGGTGAGAAAACCCCTCCGGGCATTGGCTCTGAAGCAGCTGTGAGCAGAGGAGACACTCAGAGCTCCTAGCCCAGGACATGCTCTTTCCCATCTCCCGTGCTGCTACCCGGGCCACTGAATGCTACCTTTAAATTAATGTTTAAAAGCCACTTATGTATTTATTTTCAGTCCACCTAAACTGTGCCAACTATGAACATGTGTGAGAGTCTAAATTAAATCATTCTGGCTTCTGCAAAAGAGGAAGGAAAATTAAAAACTCTTCAGAAACTTCAAGGCATGAGTTAGAGCTTTCCAGATTATTTAGAAAGATGTGGTCAGATATTTCACTGTAAATTTCCTTTGGTTTCAGCCTAGGAATGGTTTCATTTCCTCTACAATAGTCAGTAATCATCACCACAAAATTAAGTCTGTAGGAAAAAAAGAAGCTTCATCTCTATTTAGACAACAAATCAATTCTTTTTCATTTCACCATAGTTTGGACAATTTTAGTGACTATTTTTGCATAATTTATATATGTTTAGTTATAGACTTTATATAACCCACCCATTAAGCTGGCTCAAACATTAGGCTGGCCATTTTTCAGTCTCGTATTCTGGTCACATAATTAACCACACCTCATAATATGTGGCTCCTACCACTCTGGATGTTGTGTTCCACTTAGAAGTAAATCAACAAGTTGACCTCGGTCTCTCCATGCCTGACGTTGGCTCCTTACTGGCCCTCCCTGTCAATGAATGGAGCTTCACGTCTTCAATGAATGGAGCTTCGTGTCTTCAATGAATGGGGCTTTGCATCTTCAACAAATGGAGCTGGGGGGATACTGTGTGTCCACAGGACCCTTCCTGGTGCTTCCCTGGTGGCTCAGATGGTTAAGGATCTGCCTGCAGTGGGGACCCGGGCTTGATGCCTGGTGGGAAAGATCCTCTGGAGAAGGAAATGGTTACCCACTCCAGCATTCTTGCCTGGAGAATTCCATGGACGGAGGAGCCTGGCAGGCTGCAGCCCATGGGGTCACACAGAGTTGGACACGACTGAGGGACTCTCACTGTCACTTTCACTTTCACTCACAGGACCCTTTAAAGTTTAGCTCCTGGCACCCACATCCAGTCCTACAAAATGTGAATATGGGTGTCACCAGCTTCTCCACAGATGACCTGTCTCAAAGTCTTTGTCTCATACTGGGAAAAGAAGAGGAAATAGACGAGCACAGGTGAAGCTTGTCTCTTACACCAGACAATTCAAGTTCTCAGAAGGAAAGAGAGCTTCAAACATGGATTCTCAACTCTGTTTATTCACTGGAGCCAATCCCCATGTTTAAAAGACACACTCTGCTGCCAACCTATAGATTCTAATACTGAAGTCAGGAGTAGGGATTAGCATATATACATGTTTCTAATATGGGGCTTCCCTGGTGACTCAGATGGTAAAGAATCTGCCTGCAATGCAGAAGACCCTGGTTTGATCCCTGGGTTGGGGAGATCCCCTGGAGGAGGGCATGGCAACCCACTCCAGTATTCTTGCCTGAAGAATTCCATGGACAGAGGACCCTGGTGGGCTACAGTCCATGGGGTTGCAAAGAGCAACATGACTGAGCAACTAACATACACACACACACATTTCTAACAGTAATTTTGATGATTAAGCAGGATTGAAACCAGTGATTTGAATGAGAGGTTTGCAATTCATTTTTACTTCCTCCTCCACCAGTAAGCAAGAGCTTCATTTCACCAAATGATAGATTGCACACATTGGTGTTATTCCAGATTTGGGAGGAGAAAAGTTGAGTTCCAATGGTAACCTCCTCAATTCACCATAGGCCTTAAAGTAAAGAGAAAATCATCTAACCAAAATCATAAGCAAGAAAGTCTGACCTTGGATGTTTACTTCCCTTTGAACCTGCTTGTGATTCAATGTGGCTTCTGTTTCTCAGGTGTTAAATTTGATTTGGGCACTTCATTGTCAGTATCCTTGGTATATTATTACATGAGGCATTGCAACCAAGTTCTTGAAAAAGTCAAAACAAGTTGGAATACAATTTAGCAACTAAAAAAGCAATACATCTTTTGATACATGTAACAAAATAGATAAATCTTAAAAAGTGAGAGAAGGTAAAAGGTTACATACTTTGTTCATTTCTATAATATTCTAGAGAAAAAACAAAAGCACAGATATAGAAATCAGATCAATGGTTTCCAGGGACTGAGAGTGGGAGAGGGGTTTCATGCAAAAGAGAAAAGGAATATTTTGAGGTAATAGAAATGGTTTATGTGTTTTTTATGTTTCCTAGAAGACAATATGAACCAGACTTTTGAAGTGATGCTTGGTTGTCACATGTAGCTTCAAAACTGGGATTTGGATTGTATTTCATACCAGGAATAAGGGGTACAACACTCTATGTGGAATGGATAGGTTCTATCTCACGGGAAAAGAAAAAAAATATTGCTATGGCAATTAATATCTCTAAAGACAAAAATATTCTATGGTGGGAAGAAAGCACACGAGTAATAACCTAATTTAAAAATGGGAAAGGACTTGAGTATACATTTCTCCAAAGAAGATGTACAAATGACCAACAGATATGTGAAAAGAGACATTAATAATCAATGAGCAGTTAGCATTACCAATAACTAGAGAAGCAAATCAAAGCTACAATGATACATCACATCACACCCATTAGGATGATCATTAAGAACAAAACAAACACAAACGAAAATGACAAAATAGCAGTTGGTGAGGATGTAAAGCGAAAGTTAGTCACTCAGTCGTGTCCAACTCTGTGCAACCCCATGGACTGCAGCCTGCCGGGCTCTTCGGTCCATGAATTCACCAGGCAAGAATACTGCAGTGGGTAGCCATTCCCTTCTCCAGGGGATCTTTCCAAATGAGGAATTGAACCTGGTTCTCTCGCATTGCAAGCAGATTCTTCACTGTCTGAAACACCCAGGAAGCCCCAAAGAAGGTTGAGCGCTGAAGAATTGATGTTTTCGAATACTGGTGCTAGAGAAGACTCTTGAGAGTCCCGTGGACTGCATGGAGATCAAACCAGTCCATCCTAAAGGAAATCAGTCCTGAATATTCATTGGAAGGACTGATGCTGAAGCTGAAGCTCCAATATTTTGGCCACCTGCTGCGAAGAGCTGACTCATTGGAAAAGACCCTGGTCCTGGGAAATAACTGCATAACTTCAAATGACTTTATTTAAGTTCACTGATTCTTCTGCTTAGTTAAGTCTTATGTTGAACACCTCTAGTGGAATTTTCAATTCAGTTATTATATTCTTCATCCCCCAAATTTGTTTGATTCTTATATTTCTATGTCTGTTGATATTCTCGTTTTGTTCATAAATTGTTTTCCTGAGTTAATTGAATCTCTGTCAAAGAATTCCTATATCTCTGTTTCTTTCAGTCAGTTTCTGAAGATGTATCATGTTCCTTTGATTGAGCCACATATCCTTGTTTCTTCATATGTCTTGTATCTTTGTATTAGAATCCACATATTAAAAAAAAAAAAAAAAACAGCCACCTCTCCTCATACTTATGGACTGCCTTTATATAGGGAAAAATCTTCACCAATCAGACCAGTGAGAGATTCTGTGAGCCTTTCAAACCTGCCCTGTGCATGTGCCTTTTTTGGAATTGCAAATGTAAATTCCCAGTTAGATGGATTTGCTGCCTTCTTTTTTTCAGGAACTATTAATATTTACCCCTTGCCTCCTCAGGCATGTCTGCAGTGATACAGGTTCTCTGGAGCTACCTCAAACCACCAGGTCTCTTGTTTTCCAGGTACGTAGGCTTCTAGAGCATGTCAGACTCCATAAGCAGGGAGTCAGGTGAGACAGAACCTAGTCCCTCGGGCAGGTGCCTGAAAAAATTAGAATGTTGGACTGATGGTCCACGTCTCTTTCTTCCCCCAAAAGAGAGACTGTCAAGCTGTATCGGTCTCTGTCTGCTCTACCGTGGGTCTTCAGGATAGTAGTATCCTGCTAAGCACTCATTTGTTCTCCAAGCTCCCTCTCTGTGTCGCTTGGTCCATTAGCACTCCAAAACAATAGAGGTGGAAACCAGTCCTTTAGGCAGATGCCTGAAAGCCCAGAGGACTGGACACATGCTCCAACACTTCCCCTTCCCAGAGAGAAGCCAGGAGCTGGAACGTTCCTCCCACTTGGCTCTGCACTGAGCCAGTGGAAGGGTGTGAGGTGAGTGAGTGCTCCCAAACATTGCCCTTGTTCTCAGCAGCCCCCGACCTAACCGCCTTTGCTGTCAGCACTTAGATTCAGCCAGGACTGAAACTAATTACTTGGGCTGTTCCCTGAAAATTCTGAACGTTGGATTTAGTGTCCAGCCTTCCCTTTTTCTCTCTATGCAGAACCATGGAGCTGAGAATATTCTCCGGATCCACTCAACTGAGCCAAGAGGAGGCACTATGGTAAGTGAACGCCACAAATTTTGCTACTGACTTTGGTAAGACTATTTGCAGTCACCTGGGGTATAGGAGCCTTCTGATTTCTGGGTTTCTCAAAAACAGAGTTGGTTTACATACTATTGTTGAGGTGTTGCCATCATAGGGGGAGGGAGACACTATGGTTTCCTATTCTGCCATCTTGCTGACATCACTCTTCAGAATAGTTTGCATTTTGATTGCAGAGTGAGGGGTAGTTTGTATACATTTGCCAAAATTCACCAAAATATACTTTTCACCATATGCTATGCAAATTATACCTTAATATAATTATGTACATAAGTTATCCCTCAAAAAGATAACTTTAAAATTAAATTAATTTAAAAATTAATGTAATAAATTTAAAAAATGTTTATGGCTTAAACTACTTCTGGATATTCTACTTCAATACTCAGCAATTTATACACCATTAAATTCCATTTAGAACATAGGCTTATGTAGGTAAGCTTTTCTGAAATTTAGTCTGCTCTTACTTTTACTATTTGATCTTTTCTTTGTCTCTATGTTCAGGACTGATTCACCTGGACTCTTCTACATTTTTCAATGAGATAGATAAGTCATAAATAGGGCTCATCACTTCTAAATAAAACATCTACTTCTGCTTTATTGACTATGCTAAAGCCTTCAACTGTGTGGATCACAACAGACTGGAAAATTCTTCAAGAGATGGGAATGCCAGACCACCTGACCTGCCTCCTGAGAAATCTGTGTGCAAGTCAAGAAGCAACAGTCAGAACCTGACAAGGAACAATTGACTGGTTCCAAATTGGGAAAGGAGTATGTCCAGGTTGTATATTGTCACCCTGCTTGTTTAACTTATATGCAGAGTACATCATGAGAAATGCTGGGCTGAATGAAACACAAGCTGGAATCAAGATTGCTAGGAGAAATATCAACAACCTCAGATATGCAGATGAAATCACTCTAATGGCTGAAAGTGAAGAGGAACTAAAGAGCCTCTTAATGAAAGTGAAAAAGGAGAGTGAAAAAACTGGCTTAAAACTCAACATTCAAAAAACTAAGGTCATGGCATCTGGTCCTATCACTTCATGGCAAATGGATGGGGAAAAGTGGAAACAGTAACAGATTTTATTTTCTCGGGCTCCAAAATCACTGTAGGTGGTGACAGCAGCCGTGAAATTAAAAGAAGCTTGCTCCTTAGAAGAAAAGCTATGACAAACCTAGACAGCATATTAAAAAGCAGAGACATTACTTTGTTGAAGAAGGTCCCTATAGTCAAAGCTATAGTTTTGTGGTTTTTTTTTTTTTTTCAGTAGTCTTGAATGGATGAGGGAGTTGGACTATAAAGAAGGCTGAGTGCCAAAGCATTGATGTGTCAAATTGTGGTGCTAGGGAAGACTCTTGGGAGTCCTTTGGACAGCAAGGAGATCAAAGTGGTCAATCCTAAAGGAAATCCACCCTAAATATTCTTTGGAAATGACTGATTGCTGAAGCTCCAATACTTTGGTCACCTGATGTGAAGAGCTGACTCTGATGCTGGGAAAGATTGAAGGCAGGAGGAGAAGGAGGTGACAGAACATGGGATGGTTGGATGGCATCACTGATTCAACAGACATGAGTTTGAGCAAACTCTGGGAGTTAGGGAAGCCCGGTGTGCTGGGTGTGCTGCAGTCCATGGGGTCACAAAGAGTCAGACATGGCTTAGCAACTAAACAACAACAACAACAACTTCTAAGTAAAAAGTAAGTTTCATCCTGCCTGCCTCAC
Source organism: Bison bison bison (assembly GCF_000754665.1). Taxonomy (NCBI): domain Eukaryota; kingdom Metazoa; phylum Chordata; class Mammalia; order Artiodactyla; family Bovidae; genus Bison; species Bison bison. The sequence goes on along the minus strand of NW_011494679.1, from coordinate 156,438 downwards.
TGCATTCTCAGTGCCTAAAAATTCTGATATAGAATAGACATTCAATAATATATTTTGAATAAATGAATAAAAGTTCATGGTCAATTTGGAAACAAAAACTAGGCCTTACATGTCTGACGCTTCCCTCTCAGCCGGTCCGGGCTCTCCTTTTCCTCCCCTCACTGTGTGCACAAGTCTGTCTTCTGTGTCTGTGTCTCTGTTGCTGCCCTGTGAGTTGGTTCATCAGCACCCTTTACCGTGGATAAAGTAGATAACCAGTGGGAATTTGCCGTATGAGCAGGGAGCGCAGTCCACTGCTCTGTGACAGCCTAGAGAGGTGTGATGGGGTGGGAGGCGGGAGGGAGGCTCAGGAGGGAGGGCACATGTGTATACCTATGGCTGATTCATGTCATCACATGGCAGAAACCAACACAACGTTGAAAAGCAATTATCCTCCAACTAAGAATACATTTTTTTTTTTAAGTTAAAAAAGCAAAAGAGAATAATGGTCAAATTTTCTTCTGATTGTTATTCTCCATAGATTAAAAAAAAAACCTAGGCTTTATAGTTAGATCCTGTTTCTGTTTTTGGATCTTGACTTTGCCAGATATATGGTCTTCTTAGTCTGAGGCTCATAACTGCCACATGCAAAACATGATAATAATAACACTTGTATCACATGTGAAATGAGCTTAGAAAGAGCTTAACAAATGACAACTTTGCCTTTAGTTCCCCCCAAAAAATTTCTCATCAGTTCTTTCCTACTCAATCATATTAAATGACTGATAACTGATAATTTGTGTCAATTCTATCAACTTTCAAGAAACTTGAATTGTCAGTTAGACTGTTTCTTTGAAACCTTATTCTCCCCACCCCAAATCTAATTACATTATTCATCTTCATTTTTAGTGGTTGATTGAACCTAGTAGTGCCTGAAATAACCTATGCCATCAATGAATCTTGTATTCTTTAATCACATATTTTTGGCCATTGCATTTCTTGGTCTCAAAGCTATGTTCTTGGCCAATTGAGTCCACAAGAACCACATAGAACATTGGTGGAGAGATCTCATCTATTCATTTCTTAATCAATTTGTTTCTCCCTCCACAATCCTGACACTAACTGTCTGGTGGTACAGTTTCCTCTTACTTCTCTGCTTCTAACATCTTGAAAGTCATTCCTGGCTCCAGCCTCTGGCTCTGTCCTCTTCACTTCTTTATCTTAGTTCTCCTTACAACCTCCATTACTGCCTAGTCATGGGACCTCTCCCACCCTCCCCTCTCATCCGTAATCTACTATTATAAAAGGCAAGTTCCAGCTGATATCCTACAAATTCTAGGTTATTAAATCTCTAGGCTTATTATATGTGCTTCAAGATGTTATTATTTTATTTTTATTAGCAATAATTTATTATATATACTTATATATAATATACTATCAAATATATATGTAATATATCGGACTCTTTGCGACCCCATGGACCATAGCCTACCAGGATCCTCCGTCCATGGGATTTTCCAAGCAAGAGTAATGGAGTGGGTTGCCATTTCCTTCTCCAATAATAAGTTGTCATATTTACTATTTTTGTAATAATTTTATTTATTCCCCAGATGGCACTGATGGTAAAGAACCCATCTGTCAAGGCAGGAGATGCAAGAGACATGGGTTCGATTCATGGATCAGGGAGATCCCCTGGAATAGGAAGTGGCAACCCACTGAAGTATTCTTGCCTAGAAAATTCCATGGATGGAGGAGTCTGGCAGGCTATAAGCACGGGGCTGCAAAGAGTCGGACATGACTAAGCGACTGAGCACACATATACATAGAAAGAAAACATTACAGGTATCACTGAAGCTTTTCCTTCACCATAAGTCTAAGAGGTTTTATGAAAAAAAAAAAAAAATGTTGAGCCATTGCTCCTGAGTGATGCACACTTGACTGAAAATTACCTGGTGAAGGTTAAGTAATTCCTAAGGAATGTGGTTTTGAAATCAACCTAGGAGTCCTCTTCTTGCTTCCTTTGACACAAGCCTAGCAGAAGGCTTACTGTTAGGCTTCTCAGTCAGTTCTGGAAAGCCTAATTCAACTCAAATTTTGCACAAATAAAGCTTCAGATTGCTTTTCTGCTGCTTTTCTAACAAGACCTGGAGACTGATACTTCTACATTACAAAAGCCAACATGTGACTTAGGGCTACTGAACTAGAAATGGTGGCGATGGGACTAATTTCCTTTTTATTCAGTCTTCTTTTGAGAAGGCAGATTTTTTGTTTGTTTTATAGTATGGTATTATATCAGTTCTTTCTTGAGGTAAAATCAAAATTAGCAGGAGAAAGTTTTCTTTATCTTGGAAATTCTTCAGCTGAAGAGATCCTAAAGCTGGAGGATCTGACATGTCATTTCTAGTAAAAGAACTGAGCAGGAACTGATAAGGTAAGAAGGAGGGAGAGAGAAAGAGAAAAGTACCCAGGAGATGGAAGGGATGTTATGCCTTCTCTTCTGTAGGAAATTTCATTTAGAAAGAAAGAGACTGGATAGGAAACTGAAAGAAATATTTTGCATCAGTGGGATTCAAGCTTTAATCTGCATCAGAAGAGCCTGGATAATTTATTGAAACACAGATTGTTGGCCCTGTCCTCATAGTTTCTGAAGCCTTTGATCTAGGGCCACTGGGGAATTAATATTTTAACAGATTGTCAGGTGAGGCTGGTGCTGTTGGTCTGGGAATCACATTTTGAGAAGCACAGTTTTTCAACAATCTCAGTACTCTGGGTCTATGCATAAATGCCTTTGTATAGTGCCTAAGTCTCTATGATTCCCAGATATTGTCATAACTAAAGGGTTGCACACTGCAGTAAATCATTATAATTCCCCTAAATTATTTTAACCTGTACTCAATAGACAAAACTCTTGTCATCTAATTTAAGACATCTGAGTCTCAGCTCCCCTTTAGACTCACCTTTCCGCGGATCATTTTCCAGACATTTTTAGATATTTAAAACTACAGTGAAACACCAGTACACCAAGCTACTGGAATAGATAAGATTAAAATGACTTGACAGTTCTGAGGGTTGGCAATATTTTGGAATTTGTTGGAGTCTCATACATTGCTAGTAAGAGTATAAATTGCTACCATCAGCTTGAAAAGTTGGTCATGTAAGAAACTGGACATATAAAAGAGGAATATAAAAGAGGAATATAAAAGAGGAATAAGATGAGACATCTGCCCTGAAGAGTTCTCAGGATAAGATGGCTATGTGACCAACTAACTGTGGTATCATAGGATGAGTGTTCTAGTCTCCACTGCTGCTGCTGCTGCTAAGTTGTGTCAGTCGTGTCTGACTCTGTGCGACCCCATAGATGGCAGCCAACCAGACTTCCCGTCCCTGGGATTCTCCAGGCAAGAACACTGGAGTGGGTTGCCATTTCCTTCTCCAATGCATGAAAGTGAAGTCGCTCAGTCGTGCCCGACTCCTAGTGACCCTATGGACTGCTCCTCCGTCCATGGGATTTTCCAGGCAAGAGTACTGGAGTGGGGTGCCATTGCCTTCTCCTCTAGTCTCCACTAGGTGCATGCTATGAGAAGAACACTACAAAGAATTGAAAAATTTTCAGTCAGTCCAATCTTAACTCTGAAACTGAGTAATAGAGCACATTGGGAGGAAGGCAGAGCTTTGGAAGCAAAGCATGAAACCAGAGATAAAGTCTCTGTGTCTATGGAACCATGAAGGGCAGTATGTCTTCATGATTAAGAACTCAGACTGGATCCAGACTTCTTGGGTTCAAATCCCAACTCTGCCACTTACTATTAATAGCTGTGTAAGCTTTAATCCATCCCCCAAGCTCTCAGTACATGTTCCTTCCTCTATAGAATATAATACCCTCTTCAACAGGTCGCTGGGAAGAGTTTATGTGTTAACATCTGTAAAGCACAGCATACAGGGGTTATTACTATTGTGGGGTTAAGTGTCTACTGAGGTTACACAGCATGCTTCCTATACAAGTTCAACTTTATAGAAAGTTATAAAATAAACATATGGTATAATTTTAAAAGGTGAAAGAAGTTCTGTGATAAATATGGTAACACAAAAGCAGCAAGTGTGCAGCAGGACCAGGACGTTGTTAGTAAGAGAGAGATTTTATTTTCAGCCCTCAGCTGTCTCTGCTGCACTCTGATGCTTCGTCAGTCAGTTCATGGGATTTCAGTCTTCTTTTTGTATTTCAGTATTATTTGTTCTTTCCCCTTCCTTCAGCTCAGTTCAGTTCAGTTCAGTCGCTCAGTCGTGTCCGACTCTTTGCGACCCCATGAATCGCACGCAGCACGCCAGGCCTCCCTGTCCATCACCAACTCCCGGAGTTCACTCAGACTCACATCCATCGAGTCAGTGATGCTATCCAGCCATTTCATCCTCTGTCATCCCTTTCTCCTCCTGCCCCCAATCCCTCCCAGCATCAGAGTCTTTTCCAATGAGTCAACTCTTCACATCAGGTGGCCAAAGTACTGGAGTTTCAGCTTCAGCATCATTCCTTCCAAAGAAATCCCAGGG
>NW_011494679.1:149633-151814 GCF_000754665.1 Bison bison bison | reverse complement strand
CAACACCACAGTTCAAAAGCATCAATTCTTTGGTGCTCAGCCTTCTTCACAGTCCAACTCTCACATCCATACATGACCACAGGAAAAACCATAGCCTTGACTAGACGAACCTTTGTTGGCAAAGTAATGTCTCTGCTTTTCAATATGCTATCTAGGTTGGTCATAACTTTCCTTCCAAGGAGTAAGCGTCTTTTAATTTCATGGCTGCAGTCACCATCTGCAGTGATTTTGGAGCTCAGAAAAATAAAGTCTGACACTGTTTCCACTGTTTCCCCATCTATTTCCCATGAAGTGATGGGACTGGAGGCCATGATCTTCATTTTCTGAATGTTGAGTTTGGAGCCAACTTTTTCACTCTCCTCTTTCACCTTCATCAAGAGGCTTTTTAGTTCCTCTTCACTTTCTGCCATAAGGGTGGTGTCATCTGCATATCTGAGGTTATTGATATTTCTCCCAGCAATCTTGATTCCAGCTTGCGTTTATTCCAGTCCAGCGTTTCTCCCAGTCCAGCGTTTCTCATGATGTACTCTGCATAGAAGTTAAATAAGCAGGGTGACAATATACAGCCTTGACGTACTCCTTTTCCTATTTGGAACCAGTCTGTTGTTCCATGTCCAGTTCTAACTGTTGCTTCCTGACCTGCATACAGATTTCTCAAGAGGCAGGTCAGGTGGTCTGGTATTCCCATCTCTTTCAGAATTTTCCACAGTTTATTGCGATCCACACAGTCAACGGCTTTGCAATAGTCAATAAAGCAGAAATAGATGTTTTTCTGGAACTCTCTTGCTTTTTCCATGATCCAGCGGATATTGGTAATTTGATCTCTGGTTCCTCTGCCTTTTCTAAAACCAGCTTGAACATCTGGAAGTTCACGGTTCACGTATTGCTGATCTAAAATTCTCTGGAAAATAATCCAGGAAAGGTGATTCTAAAGGGGAACTGAAGCTCAGATGGCTTAAATTAGATGCCAAGAGTTTTGTTTTTCTGAGCACAGATTAAAATATTTGAGAGGAATTGTAATGATTTTTAGTGTTCAGAATGGTAGGATACCGTAATATATAAAAGGCACTATATATATACGTACATATATATATATACACACACACACACATATACATAATTGCCCCAGACTTTCATTCTACTCCTGACTTCAGAGAAATAAAATGAGTAATATGATAATCCATATCCATGTATAAGAATATTAATACCGACTTTATTCCCAATATTCCCAAATTGGAAATAATGAATATCCAGAAGAATAGATAAAAAATGTTGACATAATCATGAGATACCAGACGATATTAAGACTATATTTCAGTTACATGCAGCAACATGAACTTCACAGATAAAAAGAAGTCAAACACAAGATAATACATGTTATGATTCTATTGATATAAAGTTCAAAACCTGGTGAAACGAACATGTATTAGTAGAAGTCAGAATAGTTGTTGCCTATGACAGTTATTACCTTTGGAGAGAGGAAGAACAGAGAAGCCTGGGAAGCTGGAAATTGTCTTGATCTGGGTGGCAGTTGCATAGTATATACATGTAAAACTTAATTGAACTGTGTGCTTAAGATTTGTGTACTGATGAAAAACAAAACTTAAAAATTCTTTTAAAAAAACCTATATTTATGACCTGTTTCCTCCAGCTTGCTGCATAAGAGTAAGAACTTTTATCTGTTTTGTTTGCTGCTGCATACTCAGTGTCTAGAATGCACCTGTGACAAGGTCGGTGCTCGATGGTGAATGAACACTGCATTAATGAATGTGCACTTGCTAAGTTTTCATTTTGAAATAGCACCCTTTGGTAGCCACAAATCATATTTTAATATTTTATCTACTTTTCTTCAAACATCTTGTTGGTTAGTTAAGTCACATTCAGAAAGGTTTAGCCAGCAGAAACAGTCCACTTAAAGATGTATGTAAGCAGGAAACCCACACTGGTGTTATTCTAAGAAGCAGCTGCATAGCAGTGTAGCAGTTCTCAGAGCTTTGGGTTACCACAGCCTATTTCCAGGGAACATGACTAGACAGAAGTGAGTAGCTAAGTCATATACGGTTACCGGGACCTGGAAAAATTTTGGCCTGTAATCAAAACAGAGATTTTAACAAGAGCTTAAAAATTAATCTATTAAAAAAAAAGAAAACTAAGAGTTTGATAATGATAAATGACAAAGGT
>NW_011494679.1:149404-149533 GCF_000754665.1 Bison bison bison | reverse complement strand
TTTTTATTTTATTTTATTTTATGTTTCAACTTTACAATATTGTATTGGTTTTGCCATATATGGAAATGAATCCACCACAGGTATACGTGTGTTCCCCATCCTGAACCCTCCTCCCTCCTCCCTCCTCCC
>NW_011494679.1:145817-149304 GCF_000754665.1 Bison bison bison | reverse complement strand
GATATTATACATGTTTCAACGCCATTCTCCCAAATATCCCACCCTCTCCCTCTCCCACAGAGTCCAAAAGACTGTTGAATTGATTAAACATTCAAATGTAAGAAAGAAAATATTTTAAATGTTTATAAAAAATTTAAGAGAATGTACTTATAATTTTAAGAATATGGGAAACATGCTTAAGTAAAGCTAAAAACTGAAGGAAAAAAAAAGATGGACCCATATTGTTACATTGAATATTTTAAAAAAATGTTTGGAATTACAGAAGACTCTATAAGTAAAGTCAAAATTGCAACTGGGATTAAATATTTTCAGTGAATATAATGGACAGAATCAATATCCTTTATAAATATAAAAGACCTTTTAAAGATTGATAAGTTAAAAACAAAGCAACTCATAAAAAATTGAGATACTAAAAACTAAAGATATGAGCAAGATAAGCGTGTACATAAAAATGTTGGACTTCCCAGTTGGTACAGTTGATGGGAATCTGCCTGCCAGGGCAGGGGACATGGGTTTGATCCCTGGTTCGGGAAGATTCCACATGTCGCAGAGCAACTAAGCCTGTGCACCACAGCTACTGAGTCTGCACTCCTAGAGCGCATCCTCGACAAGAGAAGGCTGGGCAATAGAGAGCCCAAGCAACACAATGAGAGTAGCTCCCACTCTTCACAACTAGAGAAATTCTGCAGCAATGAAGACCCAGTGCAACCAAAAATTTTTTAAAAAGCATCTTCTAAAAATAATTTAATTAAGCGACTTAATTTTGGTTGTGCTGGGCCTTCGTTGCTGCAAGAAGGCAGAGGCTTCTTTTGCTGCAGAGGATGGGCTCTGGGATCTGTGGGCTTCAGCAGTGGCAGCATGTAGGCTCAGTTGTGGCTTCTGGGCTCTAGAGCACACGTTCCACAGTTGTGGCACACGGGCTTTGTCGCTCTGATGCATGTGGGGTCTTCCTGCATCAGGGATCGAGTGAGTGTCTCCTACGTTGACGGGTGGGTTCTTTACCACTGAGCAACCTGGGAAGCCCCCTCAAAAAAAGACATCTTAAAAAAAAAAAATAAAGATGTCAAAACTCTTTAGTAGTTGGGAAAACACAAATCAAAGCAATAATAAAATGTCATTTTATTGATAAGATTGGCAAAAATTCACTTTTTCATTTCTTTGGTTCTTTAGTTTTTTTTTAAAGATATTCCATTAAATACTCTTTGAAGAGTAAAATGAGTTAATGTTTCCTTTGTAAATTGGAGCTCTGCTGGTTGAGAACCTTAAATAAAGCAGACAAGAAGTAAGGGCAGCTGCTTAAAAATATGAATGCGATGCTTACCCTTCCTCTCTTATCTTGTAGGTAAAATCCAAGTATCTTTGGCTTTGGCTTTTCTCTGCCCTGCCTCCAAAGCAGACCAGCAACTCATGCACATTTTTGCCTTTATCATTTGCTAGGACTGAAATCTAAAAGAAATACTCTTTTTTATCTCTTGTCAAGAAAAAGTAGTCAAGACTTATAACTGAGGGAAAGAGAGGACAGAATGCACTTCCAATGCTCTACTGTTCTTGCTGTTCAGTCCCTAAGACATATCTGACTCTTCTCGACCCCATGCACTGCAGCACGCCAGGCTTCCCTGCCCTTCATTGTCTCCTGGAGTTTGTTCAGACTCATGTCCATTGAGTTGGTGGTGGCATCCAACCATAGAGCATTTTTTTAACTGGTCCACCCAAGAACTATTTAGTCATGTAGCAGAACTTATTTTTAGCTATCTATTCTTGACTATACTCAACTGTTCTTGAGTACTTACTTCACTACTGATTAAAAGTCTAGATTTTGTGAAGCCACATGTTAATTTATAATTTTTTTGGCCTATCATCAATGTCAACAATTTCTGTCCAACAGTAAAGATAACCGCAAATTGTTATGGTTTTATTGTCTTGTAGGATATTAACCAGTTTTGTACCTCAACTAAACTTTAACATTCTTTTTCAAACGTCTGTACAAACTTAGTTTTTCAAATACCTTTGAACTAGCTCTACTATCCTGCTGATTCTCATTAATTAATCAAATAAATCTTTATACAAGTTTATATAGTTTTAAAAACTAGTATATTTTGCTATTCTCCTTTTTAAGTTTTACCCAGTTTTCAAAGCCTGACTCTATGCTTGTTTATTTTTTTCCAAAGAGAAGTTGCTTGTCTACTCAACATCTCTACTTGTTCTTAGCTACTGTAGCAGTTACTGACCCAAAACAAATAGACTACCAGCTACTTCTCTAGCAAAGAAGGATCCATCTGGGATAAGCGGAGAATTGCAGGGTGGTATCTGTGACTGTGCTGAAGCCAGGCACAAGTCCTCACACAGCAAGGGAAGGAGAACACTTTTAAAAAAGGGTAAAGGGAACTGAGAGGGCTTTAGTAACCAGTCCCCACGGCTTCTCCCTGGCGGAACCCTGGCCAGGAAAGAAGAGGCATGTTTCCTCTTTCTGTGGTGCTCTGCTATCGCTGTAAGGCAGGAGGGTCTCCTTTCTGGTCTCCCAGCTCTATTTAATTAAGTCTTCTGTTTATTAACTTTTTACATTTACCACTTTTGATCAAGTCTTTGTCTGAAAACAGTGCTGATCAAGAAGTCAGGTTTTCTCATTTGAGCATTTCTTTGTCCCTCAGTGTCAGGAAGAATCTCTCCTGAGTTTAGTGTTTCACATTAGAGGTAAAGTTCATATATTGGAGGTAATAGCCCATCTGTCTGCAAAGGAAGGCTTCGGTCCAGTGTGGAAACATATAGACATGACTAAAATATAATTGTATCCTCTGGGTGGAGGAAGATGTATGAAATCCATTTAAGCAGTTTAAAAGGTCTGGGAACAGTATGAACAGGCTTCTTTGGGTTGTTCTTCAGAAGAGTGGGACAAGTGAGGTCAGCACCTATTCAGGTCACATTCAAATGGCAAAGAGGGTTAAAACTCTCGGGCACTTTTTGTCTAACGTCTGAATGTTATCAAGTTCATAGACATTGGGGATCATCTGATCATCAGAGATTTGGTGACAAGTTTCCAGCAGGCCTTGTCTGGGTATCCTGGGAAAGCTGTCTCATCAGACTTCATCTGCTTCAATGCAGAGAAATATTTACTTTTCAAGTCAACCAGAGACATGCAGGTCTAGTGAGGCTTGCCAATTTCTTTAGGTGTCACGTAATTTCCTTCGGCTTTTGGCAGCATAAGGTTTGGTCAACAATGCTTAGTAGGGGAATTTCCAGTGAGGTTGAATAGAGTTCTTCTAGGGGTGATTTTCCAACCAATCCATTCTGAAGGAGATCAGCCCTGGGATTTCTTTGGAAGGAATGATGCTAAAGCTGAAACTCCGGTACTTTGGCCACCTCATGCAAAGAGTTGACTCATTGGAAAAGACTCTGATGCTGGGAGGGATTGGGGGCAGGAGGAGAAGGGGACGACAGAGGATGGGATGCCTGGATGGCATCACTGACTCAATGGACGTGAGGCTGAGGG
>NW_011494679.1:145397-145717 GCF_000754665.1 Bison bison bison | reverse complement strand
TGTTGTCCCCTTCTTCTCTTACCCCCAATCCCTCCCAGCATCAGAGTCTTTTCCAATGAGTCAACTCTTCGCATGAGGTGGCCAAAGTACTGGAGTTTCAGCTTTAGCATCATTCCTTCCAAAGAAATCCCAGGTTGGATCTCCTCGTAGTCCAAGGGACTCTCAAGACTTTTCTCCAATACCACAGTTCAAAAGCATCAATTCTTTGGTGCTCAGCCTTCTTCACAGTCCAACTCTCACATCCATACATGACCACTGGGAAACCATAGCCTTGACTAAATGGACCTTTGTGGCAAGTAATGTCTCTGCTTTTGAATATG
>NW_011494679.1:142941-145297 GCF_000754665.1 Bison bison bison | reverse complement strand
ATTGGAAAAGACTCTGATGCTGGGAGGGATTGGGGGCAGGAGGAGAAGGGGACGACAGAGGATGGGATGCCTGGATGGCATCACTGACTCAATGGACGTGAGTCTGAGTGAATTCCGGGAGTTGGTGATGGACAGGGAGGCCTGGCATGCTGCGATTCATGGGGTCGCAAAGAGTCGGACACGACTGAGTGACTGAACTGAACTGAGGGGTGATTTTTCCAATAGATGAAATCTGCAGGTTGAGCAATGTGATGCTTAAGATCTTTGTCTTTCAAGGGTAAACCGTGAAAGGAACGCTCTACAAAAACATGGTTATTTTTAATAGAGGCAATTAGGCCTTTCCAATACTAAGAACATTCTTCCTTTCATCAGTTGCAGGTTAAAAGAAGTAGGAGCCAAATGCATTGGATGTCATGACGCTAAGAGTTTATGAGTTCCAAAAGAGGCGGATCTGAGATTTAGAAGAACCAATGGCAATAATAATGGCCAAGTATTTAGAGGGCCTCTATAAAATTTGGCAATTGTCTGAACAATGCCTTTATTGTATTTGATTAAGCCAGAGGACTGAGGGTAGGAAGCATGGTAAAAGCTTTTGTAAAACTGGCCAAATAGCACAGACTCAGCAAAGCATCTGGCCAGGAAAATAGGTTCCTTGATCATTATGAGGTTTGAGAGGAGCTTCCCAGGTCAGGATACTCTTTTCCAGAAGGACTTTAGCCATAGAAGAGGTAATAGCCAAAACTGGGAAATTTAGGACACCATGAAGTCCATCTGAGTATCGCTGTGGCTCTTGTTCTGCTATCCAATGCCTTATGTATCAAACCTGGGTTTGGGCAAACTGCAATTTTTCTTTGGTGACCCCGTGTCCTTTTAGGCTAAAAGTGGAGGCTGTCTCCATGTGAGGAGGCTTGGGCAAGAGAGCAAAGAAGCAAATCATCTACACAGCGCAACAAAGTAGAATCTCTAGGAAACGTTACGCCATCCAAATCAGCCTTAAGGATTCAAGAGAAATAAGAACTCTCACTAAAACCCTGAGGTGTTACTGTCCAGGTGAATTGTTTTTCTCCCCAAGTGAAGGCAAAAATAGTTTGACTAGCTTCACCAACTGGAATACTAAAGAATGCTTATTTTAGTAAAAAATTTACCCCAGTGGGGAATGGATGTTTGAAATCCATTTTGGCAGTTTAAAATGCCTGGGATCTTCTTTGGGAATGGATGTTAATAATGGTGTCAAGAGATAATGACATTGTTTATTGTTCACAAGTCCTTGACAATCCTCTACTCACACCCTTTAGGCATTCTCACTGGAAAAATGCCAGTGTTACAGGGGCTGGAACAAAGAGTAATTCGGCTTTGAGGGTCATAATCTTCTGTTATCGGCTTTATGCCTTGAAGGGATTCTTTACTTAATAGGAAACTGATTAATTTTGGAAAGAGGTTTTAAGGGACTTATCTGAATCTTGATGGGAGGTGTTTTTTGGTAAATTTTGCCAACATTAATTGCAGATTTTGCTCAGAAGATAAGTGGTAGCTGGTCCAACAGGCATAAATGATCAGTGTTTTCCAAAATCTGTTCTAGAACCATCAGGGATGGAAAAAATAAAAGATGTCAAAACCTGTTGGATTACTTGGATGACTGCTGTCAAATTCAAGAATTATCCTTGCCTTTGTGGAAGAAGAAATTCTGTCACGATACTTCTCTAAGAAGTCTTGGCCTAATAAATGGATAGGGCTAGAGGAACTAAGGAGAAGAGGGTAGGAATCTCTCAAAGGGCCTAGACAAAATGGAATTAGTTTAGAGCCAGCAGCATCTTGAGGATCACCAGAGAGCCCCATTATTTGAACTGTGTTAGTACGCCAAGGCAGGGGCTATTTTATAGTAGTGGGGCTGAGCAGAAAAGATTCATCCCCAGTCTGGAGAAATGTTTCTCTAAGTCAGTTAAGAGAAAGGTTGGGAAGAGCCCCAGTAGTTTTTTGGAGTCCCATTGAGAATTGTGAAGATGTTAGAAAGACTGGTTAGAGGGCTGAAGATGCCTCAGTTCAGTTCACTTCAGTCACTCAGTCATGTCTGACTCTTTGCGACCCAGTGAATCACAGCACGCCAGGTCTCCCTGCCCATCACCAACTCCTGGAGTTCACTCAGACTCACGTCCATCCAGTCAGTGATGCCATCCAGCCATCTCATCCTCTGTTGTCCCCTTCTTCTCTTACCCCCAATCCCTCCCAGCATCAGAGTCTTTTCCAATGAGTCAACTCTTCGCATGAGGTGGCCAAAGTACTGGAGTTTCAGCTTTAGCATCATTCCTTCCAAAGAAATCCCAGGTTGGATCTCCTCGTAGTCCAAGGGACTCTCAAG
>NW_011494679.1:142614-142841 GCF_000754665.1 Bison bison bison | reverse complement strand
AGGGTGGTGTCATGTGCATACCTGAGGTTATTGATATTTCTCCCGGCAATCTTGATTCCAGCTTGTGCTTCTTCCATTCCAGCTTTTCTCATGATGTACTCTGCATATAAGTTAAATAAGCAGGGTGACAATATACAGCCTTGACGTACTCCTTTTCCTATTTGGAACCAGTCTATTGTTCCATGTTCAGTTCTAACTGTTGCTTCTTGACCTGCATACAAATTTCT
>NW_011494679.1:109921-142514 GCF_000754665.1 Bison bison bison | reverse complement strand
AGCCAACTTTTTCACTCTCCTCTTTTACTTTCATCAAGAGGCTTTTTAGTTCCTCTTCACTTTCTGCCATAAGGGTGGTGTCATGTGCATACCTGAGGTTATTGATATTTCTCCCGGCAATCTTGATTCCAGCTTGTGCTTCTTCCATTCCAGCTTTTCTCATGATGTACTCTGCATATAAGTTAAATAAGCAGGGTGACAATATACAGCCTTGACGTACTCCTTTTCCTATTTGGAACCAGTCTATTGTTCCATGTTCAGTTCTAACTGTTGCTTCTTGACCTGCATACAAATTTCTGAAGATACAGGTCAGGTGGTCTGGTATTCCCATCACTTTCAGAAGATGCCTAACACACTTTAATTACAGCAACTCCATTTCCAAAGTCTGATCTTCATGATAATACAGAAACTAGGAGGGTTTTGGTTTTGTTAGGAGCCTTCATCTGTTGAAGTTAAGGAATTTTGGTGGTCTTCCTCTTAGATGACTCATCTAGAGCATAGAAAAGCTGGTTTGCAAGATTAAATCTGGTGTGGATAGTTTCCCAGTCTTGATCCTTTTTACTAGAAAGAAAAGGTCCTGGCTCAGCTCATTAATATACACAGAATTAAGAGCCACTCAACATGGTGGAATCAACATCTGGAGGAAGACAAGAATTTTCCTTAAAAACATTCTGAAGTAGATTGTAATATTCATGAGCAGTTTTGTCAGATTTTTGTGCGGCAGCCCAATTTTTATTTCGAACAATAGGTTTCGGAACAGCCATAGGAATTGCTCCATGAAGTTGCCTAGCAATAGCCTGAGCCTCCTCTTATAATAAGTTAGCAGGCTTATCTCCCTGTTGTAATTCTAGAGACCTTTTCAGATTTTCCCAAGTGTTTTTTACCCAGTGCTGGGCCTGGCCTTCTCTGATAGACATATAAACCAACTGACACAAGTAGGAGAGCCAGGTTGATGTTTTAATGACTTTATTCAATTTCTCAGCAAATCTGTGAGGGCTTTCAGTCACCTCAGGAAAATCTTTGACTCTGGCTCATGCTTCAGCTGTAGACCAGGGAGTATAAGAAAATAAGAGTTTCCTCAGAATCCTCAGATTCTGACAAGTTAAGAGGAAGAGGGAGTAGGGAGAGTTTCTGAGAAGAAGGGATGTTTGGTGAGAGAACTAGTACAGGGGATTTGAAGGCATTTATTTGGCTTGCTTTTCTCCAGACAACGAACTTGGTCTTTAAGAGGTTTCCAGAAAAGCATGAGACATGTCATCTCATAAGCTTAACTACACAGGAAGTGTAGGAGGGAAGAAGGACGATGACACAGGAGGCGGAGTCCAGCCATGAGGAGCCGAGGAAGGGAGACAGGACGGCTCTGAAGGTGGAATCTGAGACAAAGAAGTGAGGAAGCATGTGTTCAGTAACTAAAGCCGAAGTCAGAGCATCATCAGTAAAGTGCCAGATAATCAATATGGTAGACTTTGTAGGTTGTATGGTCTTTCTTGGGCTTCCCTGTTGGCTTAGATGATAAAGAATTCACCTCCAATGCCAGAGACCTGGGTTCGGTCCCTGGGTTGAGAAGATCCCCTGGAGGAGGGCATGGCAACCCACTCCCATGTTCTTGCCTGGAAAATTCCCGTAATCTTTGTTGCAACTATCCAACTCTACTTTTGTAGCAAGAAATCAGTTATACACAAAGTATAGCTGAAAGAATGTAGTTGTGTTCCAGTAAAACTTTATTTATAAATATTGAAGTTTGAGTTTCGTATAAATTTAGTTGTCAACCTAAAAAACTTTTAATTTTTTTTTTTTTTTTACTGTTTTAAAATGGAGAGAACATTCTTAGCTTGCAGGCTATACAAACACAGGCAGCAAGCTGGATTTAACTTGGCCCATAGCTTGTCTGTTCCTATCTTCTTATGTTGTTTAATGTCATACAATTCTTTGTTATGTAGAGTATTTTGTTAAAATTTTTTTGCAAGGTCTTATGCCATTAACTAGGTCATAACTTTTCTGAGCAGAGATATCTCATACTTTTCTGGAAACCTCTAAAGACCAAGCTTGTTGTTTGAAGACAAGCAAGCAAAATAAATTTTGACTAGGATAAACAGTTTTGTCCAGGATCAGCCTGGATGGAGGAAACTGTGGGTGATGGAGGATCTGATCATTTAAGTGTTTGGGAGACTCAGGAAGCATCAAAGGAAACAGAGCCTCAGGGAAATTCTTGAAAGACTTGGAGTTGAATGCAGTGTTGCATTTTGATTAAGGTCAAGGGGATCTAGGAGGCAGATACCCCTTGTGCATCTAAATTGTGAAATCAAGCAGAAAAAATGAAAATCCTACCTAGTCTGGCTCTTATAATTCTCTGCAATATTTTTTAGGATCAAGATACTGACAAGGGAGTCTTTGTGACTTTCTGCAGCCTAGTTCTTTGCCTAAAGTGCACCTTCCCACTTTTAAACACAATTTCCCAACTGACATTATTTCCAAAAAGCCTTCCCCACTTTCTGCTCCATTACAATTTTCAACACAGACACATACACAGACACCCCCCTTCCCCCACCGCACCCCACCCCCACCCCGAACCCCCCAGCTTGTGCAGTCCCTCCTCTAGAAAAGGAATAGTCACTCATCTCGGCGCTTAGAAACAGTGACTGGGACATCAGAGGTACTCAGTAATTTTTTTTTTCTAATGGATCCTTGAAGTTGAACATCTTTAAGTCAACCAGTCAAACAGAAATGCTTGATTTTTATTTTTATTTTTTCCAGGAAGCATCAAACGGATGGCAAGGGTAGGGTGGGGGAAGGGGCGGGGAGAAGAAACTAAACTCAGATTTGCTGCTGCTGCTGCTAAGTGCAGATCTTTTGTAGATTCTCCCTTTAAACTCTAGAGCAGTGGTTTCCAAAGCACTGTTGCTGGATCTATGTAGAGTTTCTGATTGAGGAGTCTGGGGAAAGAGCCAAAATTTTGCATGGCTAATGGAGTCCCAGGAGAGGATGCTGTTGGGACCACCCTTTGAGAACTGGTACTCCAGAGAATCTGCTCAAACACTGCTTTATACCACTAACAAGTTGCCAAAGCTTGTCTTCTGACTTGGTGGCTTCCATTCTTATTATCAACAATTTCCTTCCAATACCAGACTCCTGATTTTTCATTCCAGCCTCATATTATTGCTGCTATCTGGCTAAGACAGAAAAGATTCAAATCACCAAAAGAAGATATGAGACTGTTTCAAAAAAAAAAAAAAAAAAATCCACAGACAAAGCTTTGTTTTACATTAAGAAATTAGCCTTTAAGAGGGAGTAAGCTAATAGAATGACACTGTAGGAAGAATTACGGGCTACTGGGTGGGAAAAAAGCTTTCCCCACAGGAAATTACACAATCCCAGCCACTCCCAACTTCATCTCAGGGCAGGCGTTAAAGTATTAAAACGCTGCTGGGTCATGGTTTTAAATCACCACCGATTGAAGGAAACACATTTTGAGTTCTGGTTTCTGTGTGTGGGTCTGTGGTAGGAATGGTGATAAGGAGAAGGTATAAAACAAAGTCACCATATCCAGGAGTGTGGTCTGCAGAGGGAGGGAGGGGTATGTTCAGTAGCTGCAAGTATCCATCAAGGGAAGGAAGGTGAAGATTTGGAAAACTCAAGGGGAGATGAGGAAGTGGAAGCTCTCTGCGTGGGGGAGCTAACCGCAGCAACAATAATAGAAAGGCTTGGAGTGTTGGCTGAAGCAGAGTTCTCCTAAGGGAGCTGTTGAAGGAAGGCTGGAAAAGGGGGAGGGCCAGACTGTAGAGATTTTTTGACTTTAATTAAGTGAAGGAGTCTCGTGGGCTCGGTCCCTAGGGCCGCAAAGAGTCGGATACGACGGAAGCAACTTAGCACAGCACAGGGCGCACTAACCGGATCCTAACCTTGCCCTTCTCGCCTGTGTTCTATATACACGGTTATCAGGATGGTATTTCTAAGTGAAAATTTGCCCCTGTCCTGCCCCTGCTTGAATTCTTCAGGGCCTCCTAGTATCCCCAGGGTTAAATGGGAACTTTTTAGCATAACGTAGGCCCCTGCTTTCTTTTTTTTTTTTTTCTTTTTTTCTTTCTTTATTTTTTTACTTTACAATATTGTATTGGTTTTGCCATCTTTTGCAGTTCGTTGGGACCCAGATCAGGCCCCCTCAAAATATGCCTCAATGACATAGGCCTTTTTTGAAGTTACAGTTACTTAAGAAACAGCCAAGAGTTCACTGGTGGGTGGCTCAGTAGTAAAGAATCCGTCTGCCAATGCAAGGGACATGGGTTCAATCCCTGGTCCGGGAAGATTCCACATGCTGTGGAGCAACTAAGCCCGTGCTCATAACTACCGAGCCTGCACACCTAGGGCCTGCGCTCTGCAACCAGACAGCCCACTGCAGTGAGAAGCCCATCCCCCGCGACAAAGCGCAGCACCTGCTGTAGCAGCTAGAGAAAGCTTGTGAGTAGCAGTGAAGACCCGGCACAGCCAAAAATAAATAAATAGATAAGTAAATAAAAAGAAACAGCCAATGCAAGAGGGACTCTGTCTCCCTGGAAGCAAGAAATAAGTCTTTGAAGTGAAAGGGGCCCTCTTGGAGGTGAAGTATAAAGGCATCCTTATCACCAGAGATAGGGAATTCAGGGCCAAGAAGGCTTCGCAAATAAATCTTGTCACTTCTTTACCCATTCACTACCCAGTCCCAAGCTTTGCTCAAATCCCTTACTAGTTAAAGCGCTCAAACCTAAAAGTCTGTCTGTCCTGTCAGTTCCTCTCAAATTTATTGTTCCTTTGTCTAAAATCATAAGAGCTGGCTTCTTTGGCCACTTCTTAGGTCTTGGTTCTATGGCACCTCCATGAGCACCAATTAAATTTGTTTCTTTTCCTCTTGTTAATCTTGTGCCATTTTTATTATTAGTCCAGCCACAAGAACTCAAGAGAGTTAGATGAGGGAATTTCCCCTCCTGGACAAGTCCCATTTCTAGAGATGTCCCTCCTCCCCAACACACACACACACACACACACACACACACACACACACCCTTTGCCCCAGACACTCCTATTCTCTTGAGCTTTGCACATTCTCTGCCTGCTTCCCCTTCCTTACTCCCTGGCCCGCTCTGTACTCTCACCTGGTCTGAGACTCCCTAAGACCGCCTCTGGGAACCCTTTTCTGACCAGAGGAGAGGGTGTGTGCCCCTCCTGTGTGCTTACCTGACCCAGGCTCCCCAGACTGCCCTGTCGTTGACCCTCCTTGGCAGCAATGTGTCTCACATAGAGAATGGAGGAGAAGAGTTTAGAAAGAGTTTAGGTCGTAGGTATGAGATGATAAGTGTATAGACGAGCTGGGGCAGCCTCAAGGAGGACCAAGACGAATGTGGTAGGTAGCCATGGATGACAGAGCCTGGAAGTTATTCAAGGCCGTGGTGAGTGTGGGACAGAGTAGGGGAGGAGAGCCAACTGACCTGTGGGTTAAATAGATGATCCCTTGCAGAAGGGCAAGGCTACCCGCTCCAGGATTCTGGCTTGGAGAATTCCATGGACTGTACAGACCATGGGGTCGCAAAGAGCCGGACATGACTGAGCAACCTTCACTTTCAATTCTATGCCAGCCTAGTCTAGTTACTGGGGTATGTAGGTGAACAAAACAGGAAAAAACCCTGGCTCTCCTGTAGCTTCAGTTCTGGTGGTGGGAATTGTGGGAGATCAATCATAAAAAGTTAAAAAGTTGTATAAAGAAGTTTTAAAGAGTACAAATATTTCTTTAATTCCTGGAACATAATGATAGTAATAAAGCATATTCAAAGCTGTCTTACAGCAAGGATAAAAAAGAAAACCACAAGCCCAAGAGAGTGTCATTTGTGCTAAAGGAAAGGAAAGTGAAGTCACTCAGTCATGTCCAACTCTTTGTGACACCATGGACTGTAGGCTCCTCTGTCCATGGGATTTTCCTGACAAGAATACTGGAGCTAAACTTAGATGTAATACCTAACCTAACTATAGCTTCACCCTCTCCCAGAAGTGTAATCTTAACCAACCAGTCGGGGACTTACTGGCCAACACCAGTGAGGTAATCTGTCATGCAGGTGCTCTCCACCCTCAGGGGAAGAAGGCTTCATCTGTATGATAAAGCTCTTGTTATGCCTTCACTCCAAAAGGATGTCCTGACTAAGAATAATTCTTTTTTCTTTGGCTAATAGCTCCCTTGACCCACCCTTCTTCCTCTGAAAACCTTCCATTTTGCACAACCTCCATAAGTGCCCTCTCAGTGCTAGAGGAGATGCCCCTTGACTCATGGATCACCTAGTAAGTGTTGCAGTGAAAAGCAAAAAAAAAGAGAAATGAGTTTCTTCTTTCCCTTTCATGAGAACAAAGAGGATACAGAGAATAGTGAGCAGGCCTAAACATTCCTTTTTTTTTTTTTTTTTCCTGTTTATTTACTTATTTACTTTACAATATTGTATTGGTTTTGCCATACATTGACATGAATCTGCCACGGGTGTACATGTGTTCCCCATCTTGAACCCCTCTCCCACCCCCCTCCCCATCCCATCCCTCTGAGTCATCCCAGTGCACCAGCCCTGGGCACCCTGTCTCATGCATCGAACCTGGACTGGCGATTCAGTTCACATATGATAATATACATGTTTCAATGCCATTCTCTCAAATCATCCCACCCTCGTCCTCTCCCACAAAGTCCAAAAGATTGTTCTGTACATCTGTGTCTCTTTTGGTGTCTCGCATACAGGGTTATTTCCATCTTTCTAAATTCCATATATATGCATTAGTATACTGTATTGATGTTTTTCTTCTGGCTTACTTCACTCTATATAATAGGCTCCAGTTTCTTTTTTTTTACTTTAACTGCTCCTAACTCTGCATGTCTGTAACTAAGTTTGCTTTTTTGCTCCCTAACTCTGCAGGAGCTGCATTTATCCTTTGCTTATCCTTAGAAGACTCCCTTCCCCTTGTAGTTATAGATCAGAAAGAAGGCCACAGAACCACCCAACTGCAAGACTCAACTACTGAGTTACTGATGCCGACCTATGACTGTGTTTTGACAAGATCCTAGCACCTTTATCCCTCATCACTGACTCCTGACTGCGAGCCCTCATCTTGTATAAGCCCCTAGACTCCTCATGGAGGGGATGGGCATAGTTCCTGAGGCGGTATTTCCTCTAAACTCTGTCTCCGTATTCTTTCATTGGCTTTGATGGGCAGAGAAAGCCAAGATTTTAGCCAGCAACATAGGCCCATTAGATTTTCAAATTTACTCTGTCAAACTTTGTTTTAATAGTTGTCAGCCAGGGTCTTTGGGGACAGCAAAGAAAGAAGATAGTTGCTTCAGAGAGAGGTGTAAAAACCTCTGATAATGGGTGGGTTTTGATGTGTGGGTTTAGAAAAACCACAGAAAATTTAAGAAACTCCTGAATAAATATTGAATAATATGGCCCAATTACAGTTACATGAGTATGCTCATTCTGTGAAAACACTGAAAAGATCAACATTTATAATTTGCATGCTTTCTGTGTGTGTGTGTGTGTGTGTGTGTGTATATATAAACTTATTTAAAATTGCTCCAGATACAGCTTCTAAAAAACAGCAACAAAACAAAGCAATAAAAGCCTTCTCTGTTTCTGTCTGACAGAGAGAATGCTGGCTATTTTAGAATATGATATTAAGATAAGGCTGTGAGGAGCTCTCCCAAGGCCTCAACCCCTGGCATTAGTAAATGTGGACATACCACAGTCAAATATCATCTTGTGAGACTTCCCAGGCAGTCCAGTGGGTGAAAACTCCAGTTTTCAATGCAGGGGGTGTGGGTTTGATCCCTGGTCAGGGAGTTAATGTCCCACATGTTACAGGGTGTGGTTAAATTGTTTTAAAAATTAAAAAAAAAAAATTGGATCCTTCCTTCTCATAAGCACTGAGGAATAAAAAATATATATATGAGGGGGAAAAAAATCAAATCCCATTTCCTTAACTAGCTGGTGGACTACAGGCAGATTATTAAAACACTCTGAACTTCATGTTCCTCATCTAAAAAGTAGGAAGAGCACCAACATCTGAGACCCGGCACTTGAAGGAGACGACGTGTGTGAGGTATCCGGCCTGGTGCTTCCCTACAGAACACTCTCATACGGAAGCGCCCCTTATTTTGTCCAGGGATGTCCTCTTTTAAACCTTTACAAGCTTTCCTAGGTCTCAGATCCCAACAAAGTCAAAGGGAGACATGACTGGGTCAGATGTGCAGAGGACTGAAGGGCAGAAGAGGCTTGAGGAGGCACCCAAGCCAGTCAGGTCCTGGGACCCTGAGGTAACAAGGAAAATGAGAAGGGAATCTGGTCATGACTGAAACCCAGCCAAACACTGCTACTGAGGTGCCAATGATAATAAGGGAGTTTGCAGCTGACATCACAGTATTTGCTCACCGCAAAGATTTTCCCCACAGAAAAATAAGAGGGGTAAGTCAGACAGCAGTATGAAACATCAAAACAGTGGGTTTTCCCATGGGAGGATTATAGCAGGGAATCTGGGTTTATTTTTTGGTACCAGTCTTACAGGAACATTTGGTTGACTCACTAAAATCCAATCAGCGTCTATTTTCCTGTGTGCCATCTTCTGACACAGTGTTGGAGAACTGCGATATTCTGCCATCTCACACAGCATCAATTTCCTTAAAATGGCTTTCCTTGAGGTTTTCATTGCCCCTAGTCTGGTGCCTAAAGAAACTTGATCAAATTCACCAAACAATAGAATTTGGAAGATCGTTGGCTGTAAAGTTTTCCCGGCTCCTCTCTCCTTGTCTCAGGGGCCAATCCTGGCCTTAGTCATCTCTGCCCTAGGGTGCCTTCTTCACTTCAGATGCAGCCCCGGCCTGAGGCTGCAGTTTGATGTGCTCATTCAGTGTTTCCCTTTAACATCTAATCTCTTTATGGTGAGGAGGTTGTGGTTTCAATGATCACTGTGCTACCTTAGACCCACGCAGGTTGTATTTTCTTCCTTATATATTTGCATGTTTTAACGTAGAGTAATAACCCCATTCCGTCACTTAAACAAGAAGAAATCTGTTATTTAAAACTACACATGGAGACGTCCCTGATTGTCCAATGGACAAGACTCCGAGCTCCCAATGCAGGGGGCCCAGGGTTCAATCCCTCGTCAGGAAACTAGATCCCACGTGCCACAACTAAAGATCTTGCGTGCTGCAACACAGACTGACGATCCAAGTGCTGCAACTAAGACCAGGCACAGCCAAATAAATAAAAAAATATATATTTTTAAAAACTACATGTGATTTTTAACAAATCATGGTTACCAAAGGAGGTGGGGGAGGGAAAGAGACAGGGAAGGAAAAATGGAGGAAGGAGGGAGAAATTAGGAGTATAGGATTAAGAGTTGCAAACTACTATACGTAAAATAGATAAGCAACAGGGGTTCACTATATAGCATGGGAAATTTTATTCAATATCTTACAATACCTACGATGGCATATAATCTAAAAAAAATAACTGAATCATTTTGCCATACACCTAAAACTAATATAATACTGTAAGTCAATTATACTTCTGGAAATAAAAAGCTTATGTATGATAAAACACAAAGGATTCTCCAAATATGTGTCACTGCATGGGACAGTTCCAGCCGAGGCTCAGTAGAACACTGGACCTCATCGGTCCCTGATGTCTAGGGTCTTGGGCTGGCCTCTAACTCACAAGTGACAGGTGAGAAAGGCAAAGGTGACATAGGAGAGGTGACGTTTGGAGTCCCTTTCTTTAACCTCAGCATCTCCACCCCACTTCTTTATTTTTACAACAGAAACAGGGGTTGGCACTCAGAAAGGATTCTAGTCTCTCAACCACTAGTCTGAGCATGTGACAAATTCCTCTTAAAGGGTCCGGGGTCTAAGGGTTTACTCTATCTATTTTCCCTGTGAGAGTGAGAACCAAGACAATATTAACAATGACAAATGGCAACTTTCTGGGAATAAAGTGACAAGTGAATGATAAGCACTTAAAATCAGGTTGCATGAAAGACAGCACCTCCACAGTAACCCCTCAGACTTACCCAAGTCAATATGCAGAACACGCTGACTTGTACAGAGAAGGTTGGGAGCACTGCTTCCTCAGCAGCCTGCCTCTACTGGGCCTCTGAGAAGTCTGTGTGTGTGTGTTAGTCACTCAGTCATGTCTGACTCCTTGCAACCCCATGGACTGTAGCCTGCCGGGCTCCTCTGCCCACGGGATTCTCCAGGAAAGAAAACTGGGGTGGGCTGCCATTTCCTTGTCCACTGTAAAGTCTGTAGGAGAGCAAAATTTGACACCCCAATATATGCCTCTCTGGCATGTGGATTATTGTGAGCTGAAAACAATCAAGCCCCAAAAGACTCAGGAAGAACCTTTGACCTTCCCTTTAACTGCCTAAAAAAAATGAGATAGTTGACCTGTTCCAGAAAGAGAGCTATCACCACAGGTAACTATAGTATAACAGGGACTAAGCATGGTAAACAAGTAGGAATCTAAAAAATGTCTATTTGTTAAAATTCCTTTCCACATGACCCAGAAAACATTTGTTTACCAATTGCTTTTCCATCTTCATGTGAATTGCCTTCCTCTCCTTTGAAGTTCCAAACCACTTCACTAAAATTCTCTTTCGTGTTTAGCTGAAGATTTGTTTCAGTATTAAGATTACTAATTATTTAAAGTGAAGGCTTTGGCCATTTTGGTGAGTCACTTAGTTCCTCTGGGTTTCTCCCAAGTATGTGGGGCTTTCTGGGTAGTGCTTGTGGTAAAGAACCCACATGCCAATGCAGGGGACATAGAAGATGTGGGTTGGGATCCCTGGATTGGCAAAAATCCCCTAGAGGAGGGCATAGCAACCCACTCCAGTATTCTTGCCTGGAGAATCCCATGGACAGAGGAGCCTGATGGGCTACAGTCTCCCAAGCATGCATGTTCTTAAACTTTGGTTTTCTCCTGTTAATCAGTCTCATGTCAGTTTAATTCTTGGATCAGCCAGAAGAACCTAGAATGATAGAGGGAACATTGTTTCCTTCCCAACAGGTCCATAATCTGCTACAGATCATCATGAGGAGGAGGAGGAGGTCTGGAGATTTGGGGGTGATTACTAACGTGAGAGAATCCCCTTTTGTAAATTTACTGTGTGGCATTTTCTCAAATTCAGGAAATATTCTTCTGGGATCAAGACCATTAAAATTATAAGCAACTTTAAAAAAGTGTAAGTATGTTTTCCTGGGGAGGTTTTATCATTTTCATGAGATTTTTTTCAAAGATGTACAATCCAAAGTGTTCTGAACCACAGCTTCATTCAAGTTGCTAGACTATGAGATAGCAAGAACAAACAGAAAATTTCTTTAAATATGGAATAAAATTACTTTAAATCTTTATAAGGGAAGAAAAGTGCTAATGTATAGTAGACTTTAGACTTCCTCTCCACTGCTGTGGAAGTAAAAAACAGGAAACAGAGTACATACAAAATTGTGGTATATCCAAGCTATGCAATACAAAGATTTGCATGGAACAAGTTAGATCTATTTTGGGTGGTTTCCTATCATGTGATTATTATGTGAAAAAAGCAAGGTTCAGAGAAATGCACATAGTATAATTCCACTTTATAAAACAACTCATGACAAACCTTCTTCCTTACATATGGGTGTATGTGTAGGTGTGTGTTTGTACAGACAGTATGAGCAAGGAGAAAAAAGAAAACTGTATACCATATTATTAAAGAAGACAAACCAGAGAGCAGGATGGGTGAGTTATTCAATGGAAGGAGAAAAAGTGAGGTGGAATACATACGCATGCAAACAAATGAACAAACAAACAGCAACAAAAAGACCCACTATTTTTAAAAAGAAAGATGTACAGAATAAAAATTGCATGGATTTCCCTGCAGTCAAGTGGTTAAGAGTCCATGATGACAATTTAAGGGACGCAGTTTCTGTCCCTGGTCATGGAACTGAGATCCCACATACATGTGGCAGGGCACTACCAAAAGATGAAAGGAAAAAAAAGTCATAACTAATAAATTAAAAAAACTATTTCAATAAAATTGTATGCATGATATGAATTTATTTGTATGAAATTATCTGTGTGTTCATATATGCGTAAAGAGATACATAAAAGAATGGTGTTATGATGGTGAATGAAATATTCATGGATAGTTTATTCTATTCTTCATGTTTTACAAAGTCAATTCTTTACTCATTTTATTATATCTTTTGTGGTTCAAATGTTTTTATTACTGCCACCTATTATTTATATATTCCATTTAAAAAATTTCATTGTGGCAAAAAGAAAACATAATTTGCTTATTTTTATTTCAGATGATAATTCTCATTCTCAGTGTATAATTCCAGTAGCAATTAAATTAGGTATTTTCAGAAATCAGACAGAGATTGCACATAAGTTGTAGTCTCTGTATCACGCATCTTGTTTTATGACAGATTCAACAAGGATATGGTATGTGAGTAGGTGTACATGTGGGTGGCAACCGTGGAGAGGCTGGGATGAAAGAAACCCACAAGATCCACTTTGGTGATGTAAGGCAGGAAGAACTTTATCACAACTCATCTCAGGCTTTCAGCTTGAACTCTAAAAGACAGATTAACAAGAGAGAGACAGTTTATTAAATGCATGTAGTCCACAGTACGAGGGAGGAATCTAAATGAAAAGTAACTCAGAAAAGTGGCTTAGAAATCCAATTTGTACAGCATCTTCAAGAAAGAATAAATTTGTAGAGGAATGGCAGAAAAAAAAGGAAAGCAGTTGTAGCCTCCCAAGGGTGGCACACTGTGGGGAAATACAGGAGAAAACTATGGAGCAAGGCAGCTTGGGGATTCTCTGGTGCCTTCCCTGGTAGCTCAGCTGGTAAAGAATCCTCCTGCAATGCAGGAGATCCCAGTTCGATTCCTGAGTCAGGAAGATCTCCTGGAGAAGGGTTAGGCTACCGACTCCAATTTTCCTGGTGTCTTAGTCGATGCGGGAGACCTGGGTTCGGTCCCTGGGCTGGGAAGATCCCCTGGAGAAGGGCACGCAACCCACTCCAGTATTCTTGCCTGGAGAATCCCCATGGCCAGAGGAGCCTGGTGGACTGCAGTCTATGTGGTTGCAAAGTCAGACACGACTGAGGGACTAAGCACTGGGCTAAAAGTCTATCTGCAGTTAAAAAAAAAAAAAAGAATTGATATCTTATCTTTGGCCAAAAAGGGGGAAAGCTTTATTTGCTTCTTCTTAATTTTCTTCAGCTCAAAATAATTTTTATGTCAAAGAGACATGCTTTAAGATGACATATTCTGATTTCCTTCCGTGGATTTAGGTTCTGGGAAAGAAATCAGAATGCAAACAATCTATTCAGGGTCACAAATGCTGAAGCAAAAAACACAGAACCTGTTAGCTGCCTGAAGAGGACTTGAAGGAAAGAAATGGATTCACAAGAGTCATGTTACCAGAACTGGGTCCTGGAATACAGGCTGCCCTTCGATTAAAGAAAAGCAGGATCAGAGTCTTTCCAAAACCAGACAAGAATGTGACTAAAGACATAAAGGACATGCTTGAATTTCCTTGAATTATGCCTGAAACAGTTTTTAAGGCACTGCTGTCATTCACTGTAAGATATTTTGGATTTGTAAAATGAATTCTAAGCATGATTCATGTTTTTTTGGCAGGGCTTATTAATCATTCAATGCACTTGGTATTAGAGAGGAGGAAGTTCCCTGCTGTCTCCACAGAGGATCTTCTTAAGGCTGACTTGGCTGACTTCTTAAGGCTGACTTCCCAAGAACTTTGTTATTCATAATGAAACTAAGACTTGAAACTTGAGGTCACTAATTTCCTTGGTGCTAAGGAAGGCCTTCTCCTCTTCATCCATTTTTGTATGAGATATGTTAGACAGCCAGACCGCAGAAGAGAGAATTCCACTTCCAATTTTGTAAAGCAGTGTCCAAGTGTCTTCATTATGCTCCTCCTGTGGGTGTGTGGGCGTGTGTGTGTTTCCTTCTTTTGACCTTCCCTTCTCTGAGCTGTCCTTGTAAGGGAGGAAGACAATTCCCTCTTCTAGATTCATCTAAGGACTAAATTGACATGAGATACATTAACAGGAGAAAATCAAAGTTAATAGCGTGTGTACATGGGAGAGATGCAGGAAAACTGAGTGTGACAAAGTGGCCAAAAGCTTCACTGAGTTTGCTCTATGGCTCAGGAAACTCAAACAGGGGCTCTGGATCAACCTAGAGGGGTGGCATGGGGAGGGAGACAGGAGGGAGGTTGAAAAGGGAAGGGATATATGTGCACGTATGGCTGATTCATGTTGAAATTTGACAGAAAACAACAAAATTCTGTGAAGTGATTATCCTTCAATAAAAAATAAATTGATTTAAAAAAAAAGAAGTTAAAAAAATATTATCTTCAGCTAAAGATGAAAGTGGATGTTAGGAGTAGTAGTTTGGTATTTCAAAGGGGGAGGAAGTCAATTTACATGGAGATGGAAAAGCAAATGTTTGTTGAATGAGGCAGAGGCAAGGGGACAGAGTGGACTCTGATCCCTGGGTCCTCCAGAGTATCCCGCACCACACTGAGTCCATGTTCTTTGCAGATATATTTGGTGACAGCTCTATTCCAGGAACAGGCTCTTTATCTAAATTATTTTAGATAGTAAAGGGAGAGGAACCACAACAACAAATCTTGTATTTCTTAAAAATGACTGATGCCATGCAGGGCCCTGTGAGATTCCTGGGCATGGAGGACTTTTTGTCCCCCATTCCTTGTAGGCAAGACTCCAGCCTCCATGACCTTCTCTGAGTTCCAAAGGGTGGAAGAGTTGCTAATCAAAGGAGAAGCAGCAATGAAACAACCTGGGGCAGAGGCTCATCCACACTGGGATATGGACCACCTAGGACCCTGCACAGACCCTATGCTTGTCAGCAGCCCCACCCTTTGGAAACTGCAGAAGAAAGGAGAATGCAAGACTGTCACTGCCTTGATCCTCATCACACACTCCTGCCTGACTATAGCCTTTCCCTACTCACCAGGGAGTCGGGGCACAGTTCTTGAGGTGCTAGCCTACTGTGGCCCCCCTTTGCCTGGCAAAGTAGTGGGCTTCCCTGGTGGCTCAGCTGGTAAAGAATCTGCCTGCAATGTGGGAGACCTGGATTCAAGCCCTGGGTTGGGAAGATCCCCTGGAGAAGGGAATGGCTACCCACTCCAGTATTCTGGCCTGGATAAAGCCACTCTTTCTTTCTCCTCCATAACTCTGGCTCCATTTTCTGTTTGGTATTGGTGCACAGAGAGCCAAAATTTTGGCAACAAGTTTGGGGAGTCGTCTGGGATCTGATCGTGGGCAGCTGACCCTGCAGGGCTGCTTGGCTTGGTCAGACACTTGGGGATTGCTGTCACACTAGACTCCTTCCTCTGGGAAAGTGGAAGGTCCCAGGGGATATCCTTTTTTTCCCTTCTCCAAACTGGCCCAGATTTCTCCTCTGGGAAGACTTTGACTTCTGGAGAATCAGAAAGAGGGCCTTTGGCGCACCATGACACATCCACCAGCTATCTGGTGAGTCTCCTGGGTGCACACCAGGGCCTCTTTGACCTTGCCTGTTTGGGGGAACGTCGGTTCCAACTTGGGGAGCTTTGATTCCAATCTGGGGAGTTCTCCCTATGAAGGGCAACTCCATTTGTAAGGTGGGCTTTGGGCAAGGTCACAGGTCTAGTGGGACTGGGAAGTCACACTTGAGGCATTATGCCATTTGGCTTTAATTTCTGAGCATCTCTTTGCCATTTGTTTTATTTGCAGTGTGACTTCTGGATGGTGAGATTTTGGTTTGGTTGGTTTGAGCCTGCAGATTGGTTTGAGTGTGCAGACATATGGTACAAACTGCTTGATCTAAAATGGGAAGCATTTCATCCAATGTCCCACACCACAACCATCCGGGAACACCTTTGGAAAAATTTTAAATGACTGGTCAACCTATAGCTATGATCCAATGCCAAAAATAAACATAAAAAGGCCTAAAAATGTGTCTCTTACAATTAAATCTGTATTGCCACAAGATGAGAATACAAACTGAAGTTCCCTTATGTCCAGGACTCTTCTCCTATAATCAACAGTCTGGGGTTGATCTAACTAAGACCCTCACCTCCCCAGAGAGACAATCCCTGTTGGGACCAGTGTGCCTTTGCTATCAAGGCCAACTTGAGCACTGCTTGGTTTAAATTTTGGCCATGAAACTATGACCACAGAAAAAGATTTTTTTGACCATATGGCCACAATATTCTTTAGACTCCAGAGAACACTGGTTAAAACTTTTGATTTTAACCAAATTGTCCTACTAGGAGAACATACTTTTCTCTCCTTGTACCTTGAGACCACAGCTCTCAGGGACACATATCTAGACCATCTCTAATTCCTGAAACTGAGGGGGGATGGGAAACACACATGAAAGAAGCCTTTTAAAATTTTTCTTATTCCAATTGTTATTTATCAGCTATTGTTTTATATTGTGATATCTGTTTTCATGACTAAGTCTGGAAAACAAAGCTATGAGATCTCTTGTGTCTGTTTGGATTTATGTATGTCTCAGTATGTGTCTTTGTCTTTGGATATTATTGCTAAATTTGTAAATGAGCTCTATTTAATTGGCTCAAAGAAAAGTAGGCACTTAAAAATCAAACAATTCTAAGTGAGAGAGAAATTAAGCTAAATGGATTTCAGGTTCTTGTGAACTGGGAAATAGTTAGCTTCAAATTAATACTTGGTATTAGGGTATGTTTGTTGATGTATGTGTGTCGGTACTTACAATGACTTTGGTAAATATTAATAACAGGGCAGGACTCACAAGTGACAACACCAGAGAATCCTTTCCCTGTTGCTTCAGGCTCTTCCTGTGGGAAGTTGGTTGAGATGTTAACTTTTGTCCTGGCCTTGTTATGGGTAAGCTTTATTCCATCTTGTAGAACTCCCCTCACCTAAGTATTTTTATAAGACAGATCTTCAACTATGCTCCCATAAAAAGCAACTGGTATTTCTCTCCCCTGGGCAGCTATATCTCTCCCAGAGTATTTTCACAAGACCAAGAGAACTTCAACTGTGTTCCCATGAAAAGCAATTTGTATTTGTCTTCCCTTGGCAGGTATTTCTCTCTCTCCCTTGTGTCCAGGCCCTCAGGAAAAAAAAAAAAAGTGATGAGTGGTCAAGAGCTTTTTGAACCCAAGCAGTAAACACTGAGATTTCTGGTTCAGTCTTAATGTAAAAGTTAACTAGTAAATGAACTATTTTAATTGACTTGGAAATAAGTGCTTACAAATTAAATCTAAATATACAGAAAATTGGCCAAGATAAATTTTAGGACCCATGATCTCAGAAATATTCAGTACTGAATTGATATCTGCTATTGAAAGTAGCTTAAGCTTGTTGGCTTGATTAATATAGACATATCCTTGGAGTTATCAATGGTAACTATAATATTTCTGTTGTCTTTTCTCAGGGCTCCTTTTCCACAAACCTTCTTTTCTTAATATTCAGATGTTTGTCCTATGTTCTCTCTTTCTATCTCTATCTCAACTTCTTTAGGACAAAATTACTTTCTTTCCCCGTAACAAAATGCATTTCCATTCCTTATACCTTTGTCAACTGCAAGTTGACACTTGCCAAGAGCATTTGCCAGAGACTAAACAACAGCATGTATGGATGTGAGAGTTGGACTGTGAAGAAGGCTGAGCGCCGAAGAATTGATGCTTTTGAACTGTGGTGTTGGAGAAGAGTCTTGAGAGTCCCTTGGACTGCAAGGAGGTCCAACCAGTCCATTCTGAAGGAGATCAGTCCTGGGTGTTCTTTGGAAGGAATGATGCTAAAGCTGAAACTCTAGTACTTTGGCCACCTCATGCGAAGAGTTGACTCATTGGAAAAGACCCTGATGCTGGGAGGGATTGGGGGCAGGAGGAGAAGGGGGCAACAGGGGATGAGATGGCTGGATGGCATCACCGACTCGATGGACATGAGTTTGTAAACCCCGGGAGTTGGTGATGGACAGGGAGGCCTGGCGTGCTGTGATTCATGGGGTCGCAAAGAGTCAGACACGACTGAGCGACTGATCTGACTGACTGACTGAAACAACAGCAACAACAAGGGCATTGCCATCTGCCTGTGCTTCTGCAGCTGCTTACCTTGGACACTCCCTGAAGGCAACTCAGGGTGGAGACTGAGTGTGCTCCAGGGAAACTGGTGGAACAGGTCTTTAGATAGACGTTTTTAGGAACTGGTTTCATGATCCACATCCTTTCGTCTTCCTCATATACCTAGAAATGCACTAATCCTTTCATGATGACCTCAGCTGCAGAAAACCTTTGTAAAATGAGTACTCGATTGCCTTGAATTCCCCTTTCACCAGAGTTTCACATGTTGGCCTTCCCCCACTGCCTCTATGGAGCAGTCTTTCAGAGCTACGTGAGGTGTCTCCTGGGCTGCAGGCCACATGAGCTCATGCTCAGTCTTTTCAGTTGCACCCCCTCTTTGCGATCCTATGAACTGTAGCCCGCCAGCCTCCTCTTTCCATGGGATTTTCCAGGCAAGAATACTGGAATGGGTTGCCATGACCTCCTCCAGGGGATCTTCCCAACCTAGGGATGGGACCTGTATCCCCTGAATTACAGGCGGATTGTTTTCCACGGAGTCCCCATTTTGCTCCTAATAACTCACAGCTCTCACATTGTGCATCTTTTTAATCAACATTTTAAAAAAATTTCCTTGTATATGAAATGTTTTCCTCATTAATTTTAGTAGTTTTAATTACATTAGTTAGAATTCTTAACCCTTAGAAACCTTAATTTTCAGTGAAAGCCAAGACAATTGTAAACTGCTTGCTCTACCAGTATATTTTATTAGCAAATTTAGGATTATATTTCATAATTTCTAGGAACATATAGTTCCTCAGCACCTATTTTCTTCAATGTGGTTTAAAACATGTTTACTATAAAACCCAAACATCTTCAGATTTTCTGTAATAAGACAAAAATAGATAAATAAACTTTGACTGTTTAGCAATTAATGTTCAGTATTCTATCTTATTTGCAAATGATCTAGCCATTCAATGAATTCCCATCATTTAACTTACTTTACTCAGCAAAACTCTACTATTCCATTGAGCTCTACGTAAATCGCTTGTCCCCAACAAGTATATTTAGATCACTCGTGAAAATTTCATGAGATATTAGACAAAGCCAGTCACCATCCCAAGCTATTTATCTTGCTGACAAATTTTGTAACAGAGATAATATGAGCTTATTTAATTTTAGGTAGAATAAAAGTTTGAAATTTAATGTTTATAAATTTAAAGACCTGCTTATTTTAATTAAACCAAGTGTTTATTTATTAGAGATTAAACCTAGATCATGTGAGCTTGCAAATTTGGGGGATTAGTTTATATTTTTGAGAATTTTATATTATCTTGGTTGTTCTAGCTAGTTAAAGTATTTTTAAAAAATTAATTTTGGCATTGCCATTCAGAGGCATAAAATTACCATATCTATAACAGAGGCACACATTCAGACAGAAACAGACCTTTAGCTTTTACTTAAAAACTTTTCCCATGAATCAGGAGCAATACAAAAATTTCTAGTTTGTGAGTAATAATTGGAATAAATTAAGTTTACTCACTCAGATTGCTAAAGTCTTATTATTTGTAGAGAATACCTTTAAGGTTTATATTTATCCTTGACAAACAATCTTAAGGAAGTTTTGATTTAGAATTTGGACAAGAGAACATTTTCAAGCATTTGTATTTTCAAAGCCCCCTTTCCTCTTTATTAGTGTTTTCTTTTTTCTT
The DNA here is from genome assembly GCF_000754665.1 of Bison bison bison. NCBI lineage: Eukaryota > Metazoa > Chordata > Mammalia > Artiodactyla > Bovidae > Bison > Bison bison. The sequence goes on along the minus strand of NW_011494679.1, from coordinate 122,683 downwards.
TTGGGAGAGATGTTGAGGTTCTGTTGATCAAACTAACCAGGCTCAGTCTCAGGCAGTGTGGGCTGTGTTTACATTTCTGATTTTGTAGAGCTCTGCAAGGTAAAGACGGTTGCTTATATTCAACATTAGCTTCTAGCTTCCACCTTACACTGTGGGCTCAAGCAACACTGATAGTTTCCTTAGCGTGTTCAATTAATACTGCCCAAGAGGAAGATTACACACCCTGCTTTACAATATCAGGCCGGGGAAAGTTCCCCAGTGAGACACAGTATCCATCCCCACCATACAATCAGGCAAAAGAGATGTAAGCACTTTCTATAATGCCATTCAAATTCACCAATTTGCCTACAGTCACCATCAACTCAATCAACTCTTTTATGTTTAACCATAGCCTCTACTAGGGCCCTATCAGCGAATCCCAGTCTTGCAGTTCTGAGTAGAAGTGCTCCCAGCTAGACACAATATCCATTCCCACAAGACAATCAGGCAACACTGACTTTACCTCTTCATAAAATCTGCTCACATATTTCTGCCTTTATAATTCTAACAACCTTGCACTTTTACTTTTTCTTAATTGTAGTTCAAATCAGTTCCACCAATGGATTTTGTACAATGTAAGTTGTACCATAACTTACAAGGTTCCCACATCAAGGAGTTCTTAAAACCTCTCCACCATCTAAGTCACCAGGGAAGCACCTACGTAAAAAGCCTTTGGCCCCAGTGAAAGGGTCAAGTCAAGGGACCCAGGCCGTTTTGTCAATCTTAGTTCAGTTCAGTTCAGTTCAGTTCAGGTTCTCAGTCACGTCTGACTCTTTGTGACCCCATGGACTGCAGCATGCCAGGCCTCCCTGTCCATCACCAGCTCCTGAAGCTTGCTCAAACTCATGTCCATCAACTCAGTGATGCCATCCAACCATCTTATCCTCTGTTGTCCCCTTCTCCTTCTGCCTTCAATCTTGCCCAGCATCAGGACTCTTTTCCAATGAGTCAGTTCTTCCCATCAGGTGGCCAAAGCATTGGAGTTTCAGCTTCAACATCTGTCCTTCCAATGAATATTCAGGACTGATTTCCTTTAGGATGGACTGGTTGGATCTCCTTGCAGTCCAAGGGACTCTCAAGAGTCTTCTTCAACACCACAGTTCAAAAGCATCAATTCTTCGGTGCTCAGCCTTCTTTATGGTCCAGCTTTTACATCCATACATGACTACTGGAAAAACCATAGTTTTGACTGGACAGACCTTTGTTGGCAAAGTAATGTCTCTGCTTTTGAATATGCTATCTAGGTTGGTCATATCTTCTCTTCCAAGGAGCAAGCGTCTTTTAATTTCATGGCTGCAGTCACCATCTGCAGTGATTTTGGAAACCAAGAAAATAAAGTCTCTTACTGTTTCCACTGTTTCTCTGTCTATTTGCCATGAAGTGATGGGATCTGATGCCATGATCTTAGTTTTTTGAATGTTGAGTTTTAAGCCAGCTTTTTCACTCTCCCCTTTCACTTTCATTAAAGAGGCTCTTCAGTTCCTCTTCACTTTCTTCCATAAGGGTGGTGTCATCTGCATATCTGAGATTATTGATATTTCTCCTGGCAATCTTGATTCCAGCTTGTGCTTCATCTAGTCTGGCATTTTGCATGATGTACTCTGCATATAAGTTAAATAAGCAGGGTGACAATATACAGCCTTGATGTACTCCTTTCCCAATTTGGAATTCGTCTGCTCCATGTCGGTTCTAACTGTTGCCTCTTGACCTGCATACAGATTTCTCAGGAGGCAGGTCAGGTGGTCTGGTATTCCCATCTCTTGAAGAATTTCCCACAGTTTGTTGTGATCCACATAGTCAAAGGCTTTGGCATAGTCAATAAAGCAGAAGCAGATATTTTTCTGGAACTCTCTTGCTTTTTCAATGATCCAACGGATGTTGGCAATTTGATCTCTGGTTCTGCCTTTTCTAAATCCAGCTTGAACATCTGGAAGTTAACGGTTGACATACTGTTGAAGCCTGGCTTGGAGAATTGTAATTGTAATAATTTCATTGTAATTTTTGACTTTCAGCTTCTAAAATTTCTCCAAACTGGGGTAGAAAAAAGTGAACTTGTTTGGGGCCCTTTAATATTTCAGGGACAAATAAGGGATCATTTTGACCTACCTAACCTTGGGGAGTGCTATATTAAAACCTTTATTTTAAACCCATCAATGTCCATTATATTCATCCCATTTCTTAATAAGCATTTAAAGACTGCCACTCTGCTGGGAAGTGCCCCATGACCTTTTCCTTTCTGATTCTTCTTTTTGTGCCACCTCTTTCAGTATTTGCTTTATTTACCTTATTTCTTAATAACCTTTAAAACTTTCCACTTCGTTGGGAAGAGTCCCTTGATTTCCCATCTGCTTTGTCTCATTATCTTCTTAATTAACTTAATGCTTTCATTAATACCTGTAAGGCCCATGAATGGAAGCTAAGAACAAAAATTCAATTATACTTTTAAGGAATTTCTCAAGATTAGCCATTATATTTTTTTGTATCCACCTTTTTAATTTGATCTTTCCATAGGTACTAATAAGATATAGCTGTTTATGATGAGAACTGCTTAAAAATTTATCAATTTAGAAGTTTTTCCAATTCAGAGAATCTATCATCTGGTTATCAAAGAGCAGGATCTTAATATCAATTTAAACCAATAAGGCTTTTTATGGCTTTATCTGAGGCAGGAGATTGGTGGGCTCCAATTTACGCACATACAGTCAGCCTCCAGTTTACACTTCAAGATAGAAATAAAACAGGAACAGGGTAAACAGTGGACAGACTTTATCTCCTGTGGACACCTGAAGATAATAGTCATGGCAGGGACAAAAAGGGGCTAAACTCTGAGCGAAGGATCAAGAGGTCACACATATGCTTTCCTTGGGGCAAGGGAGACACTGCACACGCACAGAAAGGCTCCTCTGGGATCAAAAGGCAGTGGCTGCTAGACCATATCCTGCTGTCACTTCCCACCAGACGCCCTTGTGCTGAAATCTATCTCGACTGAGGGAAGCATGAGCTCCTAGGGAAGGTCCTGAGACAAATTATCCATGGGGGCAAAGCAGGATGATTGGCCAGAGGGAAGATAAAGACCTGGGAGACTGCCCCCTTATAAATGATGTAAACTTCCCAAAGGTGCAGCTGTCACTGAGTTTGCCTGTGTGTCTTTCTGCATTTACTCTGCTTTTCTAATAAATGCTTTACTTTCCTCTACATTTTTCTTTTCAAGACAGACAAGGATTGGGGGTTTAGACTCTAGCTGCTGGCTCCCCGCAGTCTAGTGGTTAGGATTTCTGGTTTTCACGCGGGTGACCAGGGTTGGATTCCCAGTCAGGGAACTAACATCTCACTTTTAGCTGCTGCTCACTGCAAGCTATCACTCACTACTGCATGAGTCCAAAATCATAATCACAAACCTAAGAGGCATCCCATAAGATCCAGAAAGCTTATTCCCCAAAATACTTTAGGAAAGCAAAGACCTTCGCTGCATAGGCAGTAAGGATACCATAGTGCCAGCACTAGTTAAGCAACAAGGCTGAGAAGACAAAGACCCCTTGTGGACTGGGACCCATGTGACAAACTCCCCTGACAGCTGGCATGGTTGAACAAAGAATACTCAGGTGCCAGTCGCACATCCAGATGATTACCTGTATTCTTGGCCAATTGCCCGTTCTCGGTTCCATAAGCTTGCCCGGTGACTCAATGGTAAATAATCTGCCTACAGTGCAGGAGTTGCAGGAGACATCGGTTAGAAAGATCCCCCGGAGGAGAGCATAGCAACCCAATCCAGTATTCTTGCCTGGAGAATTCCATGGACAGAGGAGCCTAACAGGCTACAGTCCACGGGGTCAAGTCCATGGGTCACAAAGAGTCGGACATGACTGAGCATGCACACACACCTATAGACTGATTGTCTAGTAATACCACCTCTTTGTGTTCTTTGCAGTCTCAAGGAAAATCCACAATGATAGCTAAAACATAAAATTTAAACACTTTGTGAAAAAGTGAGACAAACCTTTTAGAAAATTATACATAAAAAAATAACAGCAATAGCAGCAATATAGCACACCCTCTATGTAGAAAGGACCATGTTAGGTAGCCTGTATGTACCTTGCATTAATCTTAGTGCAGCTGTATCAAATGTAACACATATCCTTGGAGGGCTGCTGTGAAGTGCAGCCCAGTTCTTCAAGGCACCTAGAACCTATAGATTCTCCCATCACTCCCAGTTTAGGAAAAACCCCTTCTCAAAGCATAGCCACTTTAATTATTTAGGCTCTAGGAAATATGTCAGAATGTGAATAATTATTCAAGATTATGAATGTGAGGCAAGAAACAGTTGGCTAGTGACTTGAGTGGTGCTTTAAAGGAAGCAGAGAAATAAAAGGGAAAAACAATTTAGTGATTTAAAAATTCTGTTGCCTCACTCTTGAAAAGAGCTGTGCATATCCTCTCTGATTTGTTCTCATCTTTCTAGCCATTGGTCTGTTTTCTCTGTGAGGTGATCTAGCCCACAAATGCATTTGGTCAATTGTTTGTGAGAATGTCACTGCTTTTCACTGACACCAAATTCAGCAGGCTTACCTTTATAATCTAACGAGTTCTGTGTTCTACAGAGTGTCTCTGAAATCCAGATCTCTTGGCTTTATGGATATCTCCCAGGAGATGGTACTTCTTGTCAACCATCTGGTGAGATGCCAAGTCATACCAGGCAGAACTGGTGTCATGGGTCATTCGTTGACCTAGCTAAGTAGAATATACACTACCAAAAGACATATATTCTCAGTGGGGTAATATCAATCCCAAGTGGGTGGAAATTGGTCACTGGGGACAAAAACATCTTGTTTTTTAATGTATAAAATATAGATATGCATATGGTACATAAACAGATACATATAATATCTCTGGTATTGAAATTTCATGGATGCAGTCTAATATGCTTCTTTTTTGGATGGCAATAATGAAAGAAATGTTGAGAAACACTGCTCTAGATGTCACCAAAGAAAGAACCAGGCACAGTGCTGAGCAGTTTCATGCAGCATCTGACTTAAACCTCTAATTGGTCACTTACAGATAAGGACACTGAACTACCTTGCCCAAAGCCACACAGTTCATAGATAACACAATTACATAGCTGAAGTCTGAGGCCAAGCCTGTTTCCAAAGCTTTGTTCTTTCCATTAAACCCAACTTCAAAGTCAAAACAGTGCAGAGCTATCTGTGCTGTCATTATCTCTAAAAGCAGAGACGTTACTTTGCTGACAAAGGTTCTTGTAGTCAAGGCTATGGTTTTTCCAGTGGTCATGTATGGATGTGAGAATTGGGCTGTAAAGAAAGCTGAGCACCGAAGAATTGATACTTTTGAACTGTGGTGTTGGAGAAGACTCTTGAGAGTCCCTTGGACTGCAAAATCCATCCTAAAGGAAATGAGTCCTGAGTGTTCATTGGAAGGACTGATGCTGAAGCTGAAACTCCAATACTTTGGCCACCTGATGTGAAGAGCTGACTCACTGGAAATGACCCTGATGCTGGGAAAGATTGAAGGCAGGTGGAGAAGGGGACGACAGAGGATGAGATGGTTGGATGGCATCACCGACTCGATGGACATGAGTTTGGGTGGACTCCTGGAGTTGGTGATGGACAAGGGGGTTCATGTGCTGAGGTTCATGGAGTTGCAGAGTCAGACAGGACTGAGCGTCTAAACTGAACTGAACTGAACTGAACTGAGGTGATTTTATGTTGGAAAGACAGAAAATAAACTATGTACCATACATACATACGTGTCCATCATCATGTATCTACCTCGGGATGAACACATAGGACCTCTGCTTCCTGCTGTACTTTTGTCTTAGATTATAGCTATTTGCTGAGGGAAGGAAAGGGACAGGGAAGGAAACCACTGTCCTCTTTACCTGCCCTATTTCCTGCCTCCACTTCTCTGGGTGCATCCAGGGCAATCGATGTCCCTCCCTACACGTACCATGTTTTTCACCAGTGTTCTGTCCTGTCCCCCTGAGGAGGAATGCCGTGGGCTCAGGGAACCCACTGACACAGTTTGGGGCTGAGAACTAGTTTGAGAGGCAGTGGGTTTTCTAACCAGTTACCCTGACACTCTCTGCCTTATGGACAGTCAAGTAGCAGTTCCATGTGAGGTTGAATTTCAGTTGATTCTGGAAATTGAGAGAAGACTCTGTGAGCCATCTCCACCATCAACATGAGCTCTTCACCGCCTTGTTTTCGCTTCCTTGCTGGATGTAGATGCACTTGTAATTGAACACTATCATTTAGATTCACTTTTCTCTTATGTGGAAAAAGTTAGCTGATCTAACCCAACCATGGCACGAAGAACAAACAGACAGTGGTAAAAGAAGAAGGCAAGGGATGAGCATTTATGGAGATCTTTTCATGGAAAAGTCGGTGTTTAACAGATTATGTCATTTATTCTTTATAAAACATCAATACTATTCCCATTTTACATATAAAGAAAATGAAGCAAGGAAAAGTGAACTTGTCTAAGTCCACACAACCGAGTAGGGTAACTCTAAACATTATGCTTTTGAGAGATGTTCTGGGCCAATTCCTGGGAGCCTTGGCAGCAAAGGCAGCGTAGCAACAGGACAATGCCAGGCCCAGGCAGGAAAGTGTGCAGAAAGGAGTCTCCAGAGAGCAAAGCAGAGATTTCACTGCCCTGGGATCCAGGTTCACCTGCAACATGCCCGGGACTGTCTGCGGGCTTCTGGCCCCTCCAATGGCAAAGGGGACAACCTGACTTTAACTGAAAAAACTGAGGGCATATAGGGGACTTCCCTGGTGGTCCAATGGCCAAAACTCTGTGTTCCCAATTCAGGAGGCCCAGATTTGATCTCTGGTCAGGGAACTAGGTCCTACATGTCCCAGTGAAGATCAAAGGTCCTGAGTGCTGCAACTAAGCCACAGCACAGCCAAATATATATATTTAAATTGAGGTATTATTATAGGCTACAGCCCATGGGTCGCAAAGAGTCGGACACGACTGAGCGACTTCACTTCACTTTGTATCATTGTTACAGTGTTGGCAGTAGCAAGTTATCCATAAGGAGATTTCTTGTATATTTGGGGAGATTTCTTGTATATTTTGGGAGCATTTCTCTGTCTTGGTCCCTTGCTGATGACCATGCTTTGATTTGCCTGTGTATCCTCTGTATCCTCAGGGATGACAACTAGCTGATGGTGATTGAATCAGGAATGTACCTTGAAATGTCCTGGTGTATGTCAAGAAGGAAACAATGTAATAAAGTTCTGGATACTTTTGGAAGCTTTGTGCAGCTCTTAGTGCAAGTCATCCCTTGTGAGGACCTCTGACCTTGGCTACTTTCTGCGTTTTCATGGATATGTGCTTTTTCACATGAAGCATTGCCAGTGACTCCGTGAATGTCTCTTCGCTCAGTGTGCCCTCTGGCAGCCATGTCTCTGTTGGTTCTCTCAGCTTTCAGCCTGTGCCTCGATCATAATCCTATGTGTGCATGTGTTGTGTCCAACCCTCTGTACCCCATCGTCTGTTTATCTGTGGAATTTTCCAGCAAGAATACTGGAGTGGGTTGCCATTTCCTCCTCCAGGGGATCTTCCAGACCCAGGGATCAAATTTGAGTCTCTTGCATCTCCTGCATTGGCAGACAGATTCTTTACCACTGTGCCACCTGGGAAGCTCAATCTTACTGTAGCTCCTTCTAAATACTACAGAAGATTAGTCAGGGTATGTAGTTGATCTCCCTTTCATTACCAGTCTCTTTTAAATGTCTTACATAAGAGCACAGTAAAACAAGGAAGGCATCAAATTACTGAGTCTTCTGTATCTGGCATTAAGCTAAAAAACTTCCCTTATAATTTGAAGTAATTCTTACAACAACTCTTGAGATAGATAATATTGTTCCAATTTCACAAATGAAGAAGTTAAATCTTAAAGAGACGGAAGTGGTTGCACAAGGTCATAAAATGATGGAGCCAAGATTTTAAAGCAGATCAACTTGACCCCAGACTCTCAGTTAACGACACTGGCAGCAATGTTCTCTGGTTGCCCAAGGGGTCCAGATTACCCATCTGTGACATTTGATGAGCAAAGATCCAGAGACAGTTAAAATTGGGGTGTGAGTTTCTGTTTTTAGCAACCTTTTAGTGAGAACTTTCAGTTCCTTTCAGTTCCTTTGTATCTTGGGTAATTTTAACCATGCATCTTACATCCTACATTTCTTGACTTCTCAAAAGTCTTCCAAGAACTGGATTTCTTCTTGCTGTGGATGAGACCAGTTTGTGCTTTCAGAGAAAAGTTTAGGAGCATATCCTCTTATGTAATGATTGCTCCCATGAAGGAAACTTACTACTCATATCTTTAGACACTGTTCTCCAGCTCGATTCCCTCACACATGTTTGTTGAGCACCTACTAACTTCCAGGTTGGTTTGGGCACCAGGAGGTCAATCATGGACACACTGTCCATGCCCACACTGGGCAATGGTCTGCTGGTGGAGAAATAAATGCTCCCATATTCTAATAAATCCCATTTTTCTTGATTTATAGCCTAACGGTCAGGCTCCTCTTATAATTCTCTAGTTAAATTCAATATCAGAAAAGATTACCTTACAATTCTTCTGTGTTATCTTCCTCTTCATGAATCCTAGAGCCACGTCTGGCTGCAGACTTACAATGAATGATGTCCTTTGAGGCCAAGGCGAAAAGAATGAATATTAATGAGTGCCTGTAATATGCATTGTATTTATTAAACATCATCTCATTTAATCATCACAAAAGCATAAGGAAGCACAAGTTATCGTCTTCATTTTCAAATGAAATGCCTGAGGGAATTCCCTGGTGGCCCAGTGGTTAGAAATCTTCCCTTATACTGCCGGGTGCTGGGTTTGATCCCTAACTGGGGAATTAGGATCCCCCAAGCCACATGGCATGACCGAAAAAAAAAAACAAAAACCCAAGAAGTCCCAGAGGTTAAATCACAGAGCTTGAGAAAGGCAGAGTTTGAAAGTAGATACCAGGTACAGTGTAGAGGACCCCCTTTGCTTCCCATTTAAGAAGGAAACCATTCACCTGGGGCCATAGCCTCAGGGAGATCCTAGGGAGCAGCCAGCGTTTCCCTAGGCCTTGAAGGTGGGTCAGAGCAGTGACTGAATCACAGCACAGAGTTTTGTGCTGTCAACTTAAAAAGTAGTCACAACCTAAAAATTGAGAGTTACGTTTCATTTGGCGGGAATTTTTAGGTAGGTGTTCAAGCCTGGGAGACAGCATCTCAAGTGATCCTGAGAGAACTGGTCCACGGAGGTGAGGGAAGGAGCCAGATTACACAGAAGGTTTGCAACAAAGGGCAGGCAGTCTGAGCATCAGAAGATCATTGCTAATGAAAGAAAATCAGATATACCAAGCTAAGGAACTTAGTGCTTGTCTGTGTGTGGAAAGATGCAAGAGTCTGGATTCACTAAAATCATTCCTATTGTAGGCCTCTCAGCTATCTGGGTCAGGATTCTGTGTTTTTCACATCCTGCGCCCCTTGGGGCTCACTGTGGGGAGTGGCTGCAGTCTGCAGGGTCCTGTGTTTTTCATATCCTGTGCCCCTTGGGGCTCACTGTAGGGAGTGGCTGCAGTCTGATGGCTGCTAGATCACAAATATTCTTCCTCTTCCTGAGTGACCTTAGAGCTCACCAGCTCACAAAGGAGGGCTGCAATCCCTGATGACTGTGACACCCTTGTCTACTGATAAGGCAGGAAATATTCCATTTCTCAGTGCACTCTCCACTCCCCCAGACTCTTCGTATAGAGTCAGGAGGCAACCCTATCGCTTGCACTTCCACCTTTGGAATTTATTCCTTGAGTCATAAATGCTTTCAGTCTTCAAACATTCGCTATTGACTGAGAGGCAGATTCTGTGTTAATGGGACAATTAAGTCATGGAAGGAGGAGGCTGAGTTGATGGGGAGATAGAGAGATCCCAGAGGCAAACTTTTGCTACCTTCCAAAGTTGAAGTGTTGATCTTCATGCTACCAATGTGAAGGATGTGAGGAAATTTACCCCTGGAATCTCTCTCCTCAGTTACAGAGCTGAAATCAGAAGCCTAAAGATCTCAAGTTATAGAAGTAAGATCTGCGTCTGTACGACACAGAGAACAAACATCAAAACATCATGATGCTATAAACTTTCCCTTTCTAAACATGGAATCTCTACACCAGGTCTCTAGGGAGTTAGATTCAGCTTACAGAGTATTCTATTCTAGCAAAATAATTTTATTTATCTAACTTCTTGAATTTAGTTTTTTTAAAAAAGATTATTTCACCTCTAAGGAATATGAGGAAAGTATTATAGTGAAAGTTGAGAACTCCTTAAAAATGCATTTTTAAATTGTTTTAATATTATAGATGTTTATTATTTCTCATACAATGCCTTATTTTATAAGGGGGATGGAAGTTGGAGCTTATTTATTTTGAAGAAATGTACTCTGAATTGTCTGAGTGAGGGATCTCTGATGTCAATTGATCCATGGATGGGTTAGATATTAATCGACCCATTGTTGGTCCTAGAATAAGGTCATATTTATTTTTGAGATAAATCAAAGGATGATATCAACTGTGAGTCACACAAAGAATTTCGTATTCGCAGAGCCTGACCTAAGGGCTATATAAAGAGACTCATTTAAGGAACTTGCATTGGGAAGGAACAGGGTACATTGGGCTAAGCTGTTCAGAAGAAGTGTAGAATGAAGTTTCTTCTGTTGATACTAGCTCTGCAGGTCGCTGCTTCTGGAGCTGCCCCACTGACTGACTATCCAAGCCCTGAAGAAAATGACGTGGCATTCGCTCAAGTAAGAACTGGCACTATAGAATTTATCTAGCCTGATTTTTGTCTTTAAGATTTATTTCACTGACCTGTTTTATCCTGAAAGTACTAGTTGAAAACTGTTTTAGGGAGCTATTGGATTTTAGCACTGTTTTGTTGTTGTCTTATTTTTATTTATTTATTGCTGAAGAGGAATGTAAGAAAAAAGTGTCTGGGAGGAAAAAATTTTCCTCTACTTTTCTAGATTCTTCTGGCTGGTCTAAAAATTAAATTGATAGGAGACAGATTAACAAGAGAAAATCAAACAAAAGTTTCATCACATCCATATACGTGAGAGATTCAGAAAAACTGAGTAACTCTCCAAAATGGCTAAACCCTTGCCTTAAAAAGGTATCAGTGTGCAGCCAAGTTATAAACACAGAGCCCCAACAGAAACCTTTCTATATAATGATGTATCAATATATGTATTTTTTCCAGAGATATTTGGCAAACTTTTATGGCCTTGAGATGGAAACAACTCCAATGACAAAAATGAAAGTCAATAGGAGCGTCATGGAGGATAAAATTCAGGAAATGCAGCAATTCTTTGGGCTAAAAGTGACTGGGCAATTGGACACATCTACTCTGGACATGATGCACAGACCTCGATGTGGAGTGCCGGATGTTAAAAATTTCCAAGTATTTCCAGGGCGGCCAGCCTGGAAGAAACGTCTTATCACCTACAGGTAACATCATAGCCAAGTATTTTTCTACTTTCCCCTAGGTCTGTGTTCTAGAAACTTGAGCCAATTAGACACAGCTCTAAATCTGGAAGTAGATAGGAAGCATCCCTCAATTATTAACACTATCCCTGTGTTAAAATAATGTCTCTAGAAGGGAAAACCGTTCCTTCAATGGAATTGTTGGGCTTGCAAGTCCAGAACAGAGTAGGAAAGCCATAAGTAAAAGAAGAATGAAGCTGAATCTAAAAAGAAGCAAGAGAAAGCTTTATAGACTATTTAGATGGATAAATGAAGAAGTCTGGGAGCAGGGGTAAAAGGCATAAGCCTCTACAAATGTAAATCCTTCATAATGGTGACCTGTAAATAAGTGAGTAGAAATCAAGTTAGATTCTGTTTAAGAAGTAAGGTTCCCAAGGATAAATATTTCTGTAGATGAAGCAGGTTTTTCTCATCTGGACTACTGATTTATGGAATGATTCATTCTTGAATGATGCTAGCAGAAATGAAGTATTGTAATAAAACAAAGTTGACACATGGTTTCCATGTATTTTCCTCTTTTGTTCTGCTGGTAAAGAATCAACAATTACACCCCTGACTTGAAGCCTGAAGATGTTGACGATGCCTTCCAGAAAGCTTTTCAAGTATGGAGTGATGTGACCCCCCTGAAATTCAGAAAGGTTCATGACAACGAGGCTGATATCATGATACGATTTGCATTTCGAGGTAGAGAACTTGGACTTATGTCATCTGTCTCCTTTGGCGTGCCCAGGTGGCACAGTAGTACAGAATATTCTTGCCAGTGCAGGAGATGCAAGAAATGCGAGTACAATCCCTGGGTCAGGAAGATCCCTTGGAGTAGGAAATGGCAACCCTCTCCAGTATTCTTGCCTGGAAAATCCATAGACAGAGGAACCTAGCAGGCTACAGTCCATGGGGCCACAAAGAGTTAGACATGACTGAGCATACACTCACACACACACACATAACATGTGTAGACAGACTAATTTGCTTTTTCTTTTTTAAAAAATAAGAACATGGAGACGCCTATTCTTTCGATGGCCCGTGGGGAATCCTGGCCCATGCTTTTGCACCTGGAGCTGGTCTTGGAGGAGATGCACATTTTGATGAGGCTGAAACCTGGACTAAAGGACACAAAGGTAGGCTCCCCAAGCCCTCAAAGAATTAGAAAATCCTAACAAATTCTAAG
>NW_011494679.1:107316-109821 GCF_000754665.1 Bison bison bison | reverse complement strand
ACAAATTCTAAGTTATATCCTGTTTTTGAAAGGCCACATTCTGAGAAAGGATTATAAGGACAGGAAAACTTTTTCTGATTACAATTTTGACACTGAATAAAATTGTAGCACTGTTTCCACTTCACCCTCTATAAATGGAGTATATTGGACTAGATTATTTTAAAGTTCATTTCCAAGAATCTATGAAGATAAACTAGTTTTTTAGTATACACTCAGGAACCTTAAGAACCATAGTATGGAAAGAAAAAAGCCATTATTTAGGGGATCAGTTTTTGGCAGTACAATCCATAAACTCAAACAAATACAGATACTAACGCTGTGTATGCCAACAATCCTAGAACAGTGTGATCATTTGCATGATTCATTATATGCCAACAATTTCCTAAATTCAGAGTGGCATAAAAAGATGAAGTTTTAGAGGATTTAGAGATCTCTATAAAGAAACACAAGGTTATGTGGTCAGGTAGTCTCTTGTGGTTTGGGGATAAAAATTTCAAAATGCCCCATTGATCATTTAATACCTTGTGTGTACTTACAGAGGGGATAAAACTCATCATCCATCCCAGACAGTTGGGGGATGAGGGTAACGAACATCCCCTGTTATTTGGAGAAGTCACTATCCACTGGAAAATCCAAGGTGTCACATGGGAAGCTTTCTTAATATTCCTATTGGAGATTCTAGACTCTATGACTGACTATATATGGAAAGGAAGTAAAGAGAAATTCATCAAGAGTATGCTCTACTCAGCACCATCATCTCCACCCCCAGCTGACATTGCTTGCATTGATGGCAATATTTTTATAGACCAGAAAGGCTATTTGTTTTAGTTTGACACATGGCCTAAGGCTTATGAAACCTTTGATTAAGAAGATAACTTTTTTTTGTTGTCAAAATACAAATGATTAGGTCCTGGCTGAGCCTCAAATCCTCAGTAGATATGTTAAATTTGTGCAAATTTTATCCAAAGGCATTTTGGGTTTGTAATCTTTTCATCTGACAGGAGAAAGGTGCTGATTAGCCTGGAGAATTTTTAAAATTCTAAAGAAACTTAGGAAAGTCATTTAATACAGACCTTTACAGATAGAGAAAAGAAAAGGTTAGAGGCTACCTTGTGAAAAAGCTGGGACCAGACCATTTATTTCCTAGGTCCTATCTTAGCACAATGGATACTTTCTATTTGCCCATGTTGCCTTATTTTAATTTGCTTAATTCTAAGCTTTCAAAAGACTGAATTATTTATGAAAATCCTAATTTAAAATCCTTATTCTTGACTAACTGTGATACAGTAAATTCTTTTTCTTTTTGACACAGTAAATTAAATGAACAATTCCCATAGTCTTTACTGAGTTTCTATTAGGGTGTTAGGTGAGGGAGGTGCTTAGATTCAGAAATGAAAAGGGCACAGTCTTGCCACTGAGAAATACGCAATCTAAAAGGAAGCAGAACACAAACAAAAATCCATTATTTTGAGGTGAGAACCAGTAGCGATCTTTTGTACCAAGTAGTACAGGAATTGAGAATAAGATAAATTCAGGTTTAGGCTAAATTGTAAAAGGTTTTGTTTACTCTTCCCAGTCTTACGCAGAGTGGAGAGAATGAGTCTTTGCGTCTTCTTTCTCGTTGTTTGGTAGAAGTGAAAGCATCTCTGAATTTGTTACTGGACCCGTGTGTTATAGGGAGTGCTTGGAGGATCCGTATTCTTAGAGATCCCTCAGAGAGGTGTGAACTCTTTGCTCATCTTGGGTTCTAGAGATTATTTCAAGATCAGGCTCTGTAGCTAAATGGTGTGTGACCCTGGGAAGTCAGTTCTGAGCTTCCTTTTTCCATAGAGAAAGAAAGAAAAAAATGAAGGCATTAGACTATAATGAAGATTTTTTATTTTTTTTTTATTTTTTATTTTATTTTATTTATTTATTTTTTTTCTAACCCTGGGATTCTTCATTTCTTCCTTTTCTAGTTGCTTTAGGTGTAGAGTTAGGTTATTTATTTGACTTTTTTCTTGTTTCTTGAGGTGTGCCTGTATTGCTATGAACTTTCCCCTTAGGACTGCTTTTACCATGTCCCACAGGTTTTGGGTTGTTGTATTTTCATTTTCATTCGTTTCTATGCAAATTTTGATTTCTTTTTTGATTTCTTCTGTGATTTGTTGGTTATTCAGCAGCGTGTTGTTCAGCCTCCGTATGTTGGAATTTTTAATAGTTTTTCTCCTGTAATTGAGATCTAATCTTACTGCATTGTGGTCAGGAAAGATGCTTGGAATGATTTCTATTTTTTGAATTTACCAAGGCTAGATTTATGGCCCAGGATGTGATCTATCCTGGAAAAGGTTCCATGTGCCCTTGCGAAAAAGGTGAAATTCATTGTTTTGGGATGAGAATGTCCTATAGATAACAATTAGGTCTAACTGGTCTATTGTATCATTTAAAGTTTGTGTTTCCTTGTTAATTTTCTGTTTAGTTGATCTATCCATAGGTGTGAATGGGGTATTAAAGTCTCCCACTATT
>NW_011494679.1:94870-107216 GCF_000754665.1 Bison bison bison | reverse complement strand
TTCATTTCTTCCTTTTCTAGTTGCTTTAGGTGTAGAGTTAGGTTATTTATTTGACTTTTTTCTTGTTTCTTGAGGTGTGCCTGTATTGCTATGAACTTTCCCCTTAGGACTGCTTTTACCATGTCCCACAGGTTTTGGGTTGTTGTATTTTCATTTTCATTCGTTTCTATGCAAATTTTTGTATTTCTTTTTTTGGATTTCTTCTGTGATTTGTTGGTTATTCAGCAGCGTGTTGTTCAGCCTCCGTATGTTGGAATTTTTAATAGTTTTTCTCCTGTAATTGAGATCTAATCTTACTGCATTGTGGTCAGGAAAGATGCTTGGAATGATTTCTATTTTTTGAATTTACCAAGGCTAGCTTTATGGCCCAGGATGTGATTTTTTAAAAAATCAGGAATTTTCAAATCTTCTGAGAATTAGGAAATCTGAGAGAAAGGGCACACCCTTGTCTCTTACCTACAAAGATACAGCCTCTGGGACATACAGAAAAAAAAAAAATAACAGTTGTAACTATAATGTGGTAGTGTAAATATGTCTAAAGTGTAAATATAGTCTCTTTGATTTCATTGGGAATCATGTTTAGGAAAAGGGTCATCCAAGAAATTTTTAGAGCCAAGAAATTTGGATGTGAATCTTGGCTCAGGCACTTAATTTGTCATTTAATCTTGCTGATACTATATCCTCATCTGAAAATAGAGAACAAAATGACTTCCTTTTGGTTGTGTAAGTATTAGACATAATGTGGTGTTTTTCTCAGTGACTCACAATACCGTACCTTAATATGGATTTAAGATTTGAGCTTTGTAAAGGACGGTTACCAAAGACTTTTCTATATCCACTGAAGCCTGATTAAGAGAAAAGCAGAACAAGGTCATGTGAGTTGAGAATTATTTAGGAGCAATGAACACAGCTGTGAGTTATTCCAGAAGTTTTGACAATGGAACATATTTCATTTGAGAGTGCAGCGGTCCTTAACCAGAGGCATACACTACCACATGTAAAGCAGACAGCTAGTGGGAGCCTGCTGTACAGAAGAGGCAGCTCAGCTTGGTGCTCTGTGGTGACCGAGACGGCTGGGATGAGGGGATGGGAAGGAGCTCCCAGAGGGAGGGGACGTATGTATGCATATAGCTGATTCACTTCATTGTACTGCGGAAACTAACACAATATTTTAAAGCGGCTATTTTCCTGGTGGCTCAGATGGAAAAGAGTCTGCCTGCAGTGCGGGAGACCTGGGTTCGATCCCTGGGTGGGGAAGATCCCCTGGAGGAGGAAATGGCAACACTCTCCAGTACTCTGGCCTGGAGAATCCCATGGATGGAGGAGCCTGGCGGGCTACAGTCCATGGGGTCGCAAAGAGTCGGACATGACCGAGCAACTTCACTTTCACTTTATATCCCAATAAAAAGAAAAGAAAAAGAATATGTGGAAACATTTTTTTGGTTGTCAAAACTAGAGGGGAGTGTGCTACTTGAATTCAACGGTAAAACTAGAGACTTATAAAGATCCATAATGCACAGGACAACCCTGACAGCAAAGAGGAGTCTGTCCTATGTCGACAGTGCCAAGGCTGAAAAAGCTTGCTCATGAAGGAGGAAAGTGAGATATTTCTAAAAGTTTCCCTTTTCACGGTGTCAGATGTTGTGTCATTGTTCTGTAGGTGCCAATAGATTTCACTGGTTCTCTCTTAGGCCCAAACTTGTTCCTAGTTGCTGTTCATGAGATTGGCCATTCCTTGGGTCTTGACCATTCCAGCGATACACGTGCCATAATGTTTCCCAGCTACAGAGATGTTGACTACAGGAGATTTCGCCTCTCTACTGATGACATACGTGGCATTCAGTCTCTCTATGGTGAGTTGAATTTCTTCACCATTTTGCCAAATAAAGATACTCATGAATAATCTCATACTATCAGCATTTGGATAAACATTAAGATTTATCTTCTCTTTGAACCCCATGAAAATTCTGTAAGGTATAGGCAACATAGATATTATCTTCATTTATGGATGAGTACAAGGGGACCTAGCATGTTAATGCCTGAGCCAGAGGCAAAGCCTGAGTCTTCTGGTCTGAAATCTGTTCTTCCCATCCAGCACACCATTGTCTTTTGAAGAAGGTATATGGACAAATAATCTAACCAGAACAGGAGAACAGAGTGATCAGATTTTTATTCTCTACAATGTTGCAACCACATGGAAGGGGAAAAATATTTGTTGTATTCCTGTGAATGTTATAGAAAACATAAATTGCTTTTTAAGTATTTTTCATCAAGAACATTGAATGTTTTAAAGAGTGTTTCTTCATCTTAAAAACTAAAAGGCATTTTTTTTTCTTCTAATGCTTCTTGAAATGTACTTTCAGGACGTCCAGATAAACACCAAGTTCCATCAAATCCTGACAATACAAACCCAGCTGCTTGTGACCCCAATATGAGTTTTGATGCTGTTACTACTGTGGGAGATAAAATTTTTTTCTTTAAAGACTGGTAAGATCATTTTCACATCTAACAAGTATTAAAGGCTGATCCCTAAGATTTTTTTGTGTGTGAGAGAGAATGGTGAAACATGATTTACAAACGAAGTAGATAAAATCTGTGAGTTGGAACTTGGACTTGATTCTGAAGGCAATGGAGAGATCTTGAGGATCTTGAAGCAGGAGAGCAGTGTGATTATATTTGTTTTAACTAGAAAACTGAGCTGTAAAAATGGATCTGTGGCAAGAATCTGGGTTGGGGACAGATAAAACAGGTAGCAAGGATGTCAGACTATTTTAATCATACTGATAGATTTTAATTAAGATGGTCAAATCTGGACTTAAAGCTGTGACAGAGTACCAGACTTGATTCTTGATTATAAAAAAGAGAATTCCAGGATGATGTATGGTTTTTGTCTTAGAACATATATTGAACCAGATATTGGATGGGTGGGGCAGTGAAGAAAATTAGTATTTGATAGATAGAACAAATATTCCCCATTATTGAGTTTATGGAACTGAGATACTTGAGGTTGAGTTGACTTCCTTTAGGTTACAGAACTGGTGCCTGGGCTGTGAGCTCAGACTAGAACCTGGATACCTTGGTTCCAAGCTCCACGTATTTCCATATGCCAGTCTGCCTGTTAAGATCATTGCTAGTATTGGAGGTGATTAAAATCCTCTGCGTGTGGTTCTCCTACACAAATGCCCATAGAATAGAATGTGAAGCTGCTGGAAAGAAACATGAAGTTCTTTCACAGGTCCTTCCCTCTTCATGGTTCTTTGGTCTACAGAGATCTTTTAATGTGTTAAATGTTTCTTGTCAGGTTCTTCTGGTGGAAGCTTGCTGAGAGTCCAAAAACCAGCGTTAGTTTAATTTCTTCTTTAGGTCCAAACCTACCATCTTACATTCAAGCTGCTTATGAAATTGCAGACAGAAGTCATGTTTTTCTTTTTAAAGGTAATTCCAATGTTTAGTTTTGCTATTGAGTCTACTTCTAAGGAAGAGAACAAATTAAGGAAATAGTAGTACATTTAAAGAACTTTTAAAAAGGCACTCCAGATTTTTATTAATGGAGGCTCTGAAATATAGCCCCAAATAGGGTAAATATACTTAGGTAATATGTAAAGCTTATTGCAAATTTTATGAAATATAAGATAATACTTTGGAAAAAAAATACAGAGCTATAGAAGGTAAACCATGTTTAAGAACAGGAGTAATATATTTTGAATCTATGAAATAAGAATGATGTTTCTTGTGCTGAGTCAGTATTTCTATTACTCTTTCCGTATGATTACAATCTACCCGTTCTCTTTGTCTTTACAGATGACAAGTACTGGTTAATGAACAATTTGAAACCGCAGTTAAACTATCCCAAGAGCATACATTCTTTGGGCTTCCCCTCCTCAGTGAAAAAAATTGATGCAGCTGTTTTTAACCCACTTTTCTATAAGACCTACTTCTTTGTAGGTAACAAGTTTTGGAGGTGAGCTTTAACGGTTGATGATTTGACCCCTAAGATTTGTGAAACACTCAGGGAATGGGATTTTTCAGAAGACAGCCTTTAATCTAAATTTTAAACAGCCCTTGATTTTCCTACAAGAGGGATCAAGATAATATAGCACTGGAACAGTTGTTTTCAACCTAATTCTTTTCTCTGTACTGTTGGTTTATGATAGGAAATGACAATACATGTTTTAAAAGGAGCACTTTAAATAAAATGTCATGTTACTAATCACAGTGGAAATGAATTGAAAAAGAGAGGTGTCGATGTATGAGACCTAGTATTTGCAGTCAGTTTGCAGGGCGTATGCATTTTCAGATTCCTTTCTGGAAATGTTGGACCCCAAGGAGACAGAACGAGGGAACCATGCTGTGAGTGACAGCAGGTTGTTCCAGGTCTTCACTAGCTGGAAGTTAGAGAGTCAGGCTCTAGCACAGGCAGAAGCATTCTGGCAGAGCGGGGAGAGTGCTTGACTGGAAGTCAAGAAGCCTAGGGTTTGAGTCCTAATCTGTGAATGGTTTAGGTCCTTGGTTTTCCTATGGGTACAGTTTAAACTCTTTCAGAAGAGAATAAGGCAGGTTTTGTGATTCATAACCATCAAATATCAAGCTTAATGTCATGAAATCCATATTTTGATGTAGTTTCTGCTGGTTATTTCTTTGCTCAGGTATGACGAGAGGAGACAATTCCTGGACCCTGGTTATCCCAAGTTGATTACTACATACTTCCCAGGAATTGGCCCCAAAATTGATGCAGTCTTCTATTACAACAGTAAGTGGATTGGGAAACCATGAAAAGAATGGAAAACCCTTATTAAAATACTGGATTATAGAGTCTTCAAGATCAGAGAAAAGGGCTCCAAATTGGAAGAGAAAGTTCTGCAGTTCTCCAAAGGCCACAGAGAGAAAATCTGCAATTTTTTTGGCTCAGAATAGGTGGGCCAGAAGAAAGAGTGAGGTGGCATCAATGATAGATTTATACTAGGGTGGTCTATCAGACAGGGAGCAGATAATTCTTGCCACTTTCATATGTCTGAGTCTCTAGGATTTCCATCACGTCAAGCTTCACAGTATACGTAAGCAAGCGGATAGCAGTCAAGGCAAGCAGGAATCTTTTACACATTTTTATGTCCTGAGTTCTTTAACTTCCTTTCAGTCCCTTCCACCCTTCATGGGTTCTCATGGACTGAGTCTCAGGGTGGGATGAAAGAAGTTTGAATTTATTTGAATTTGTGTTTATGAATGTCTTCCAGCAAGGTCAGGCTAAGCAAGATATCTTTGGGTCAAGATATTTTGGGTTGTATTCCTATCCCCATGTTTTATTTACTTTCCCCATCAATACTTCTATGCACCCTACCTGAATTCACTCTCCTCTCTTCCATTCTGAATTCTCCACCTGGAGTGTGAATTTTCAAAAACATTTACATTTTTAAGAGTCAGTCTTAAAGACCAAACAAACTTCTCATTAATGATAATAAAGATATTTATGGTGAAAAGACTAGTAATAGGTAGATATCTGAGGGCAGGATATCTAATCAAGAAATCCAACTTCATAATCTTGAATTTGATCTTGTTTAATCTAGGTTATCTTTTTTTCTTTAAGAATGCAATCAGAGAATTAAAATATTTCTTTTTTTTTTTTCATTTTTAGGACACTACTATTTCTTCCAAGGCTCTATATTACTTAAATATAATGTCCTAGCCCAACGTGTCGTTGAAAGTCTAAAAAGCAGTACTGTGCTAGGTTGTAAGTAATGATATAATTACTGGTGTTTGTCAGTTCACTTCAGTTTAAAAAGTATTTATTATATACTTGCTATGTGCCCAGTACCATGTATGGAGATATGTTATCATAAGGTAAAATCTATGAACCACAGATAAATGACTATATAGGCAAGTGATTATATAATATATATAAGATTATTTGATTTTGAAAATGCTCATTGTCAGTTTTTATTGAACTCTGAACAGATACCTTCAAAGGCCAAAAGAATATCTTGGTTCCTAATATCCTTCAACTGACCAATTTTAATTATTTCTTTGGCTTAATTAAGTCAAGAAATGATTAGTCTCTGTAACCACTGTATGTTTCAGCAAGGGTATTTTAATTATTTGGGGGTAAAGGCAGAAGGAGAAGAGGGCAACAGAGGATGAGATAGTTGGATGGCATCAGCGACTCAATAGACATGTATTGGGCAAACTCTGGGAGATGGTGAATGACAGGGAGGCCTGGTGTGCTACAGTCCATGGTGTTGCAAAGAGTTGGATACAACTTGGTGACTGAACAGCAACAACAAAAGTAGACTATACTTAGAACTTTTTAAATGACAATTAACGAAAGTAATATATAAATAAATCATATAATTATGGTGATAATATAATTTTATTCTATTGTTTGTGTTGACTTTTCTGTTATCTTTTATAATATATGTATTGCTCAAATAAAAACTTGAAAGAAAGTATTTGGTTTTTAAGAATTTTTTTCTTTAAAAACAGAATATGTGTTTTGAAAATAATTTTGGACCTACTATTAAATAATAGTTGGACTTCCCTAGTGGCTCAGACAATAAAGCGTCTGCCTACAATGTGGGAGACCTGGGTTTGATCCCTGGATTGGGAAGATCCCCTAGAGAAGGAAATGGCAACCCACTCCAGTACTCTTCCCTGGAGAATCCCATGGATGGAGGTGGGCTACAGTCCACAGGGTGGCAAAGAGTTGGACACGACTGAGCTATTTCACTTTCACTTTCTTTCTTTTCACTTTCACTATTGAATAAAATGTCTGTTACTGCATAAAGGGGTGAAAGAGAGATAAGGCAACCAGAAACAGGAAAAAGTCATATTTGTTTTGGTCACTTGCCTAAAGCCACCTGAGTCTTTGGTCTCAAATATAGACAGCATTCTCCAGACCACAAACAACCCCAAGGACCGCCTGCAGTGCATGACCGCGAGCCTGGAGAGAAAAAGGAGTGAAATGCGAACTTCCCACTTCAGTAAACTTTTCATCACAGTCGTCAGGTTTCTCTTAACACACATTCTCTCTCTGGATTGCACATATATTAAAATACGTGCACTTAACATATGCACATAATCACTAACAACTTATGGGTTTGTGGAACGCTCGTAGTTTTCTATGTATTTTCACATCATTGCTGATTGATATATTCAAGATCTAAGAAATGGTCAAGCCTATTTCAACTCAGGGGGAGGGCTTACAAATAGCTGAGAAAAGAAGAGAAGCTAAAGGCAAAGGAGAAAAGGAGAGATATACCTATTTGAAAGCAGAGTTCCAAAGAGTAGCAAGGAGAGATAAGAAAACGTTCTTCAGTGATCAATGCAAATAGAGGAAAACAGTAGAATGGGAAAGACTAGATATCTCTTCAAGAAAATTAGAGATACTAAGGGAACATTTCATGCAAAGATGGGCACAATAAAGGACAGAAATGGTATGGATCTAACAGAAGCAGAAGATATTCAGAAGAGGTGGCAAGAATACACAGAAGAACTATACAAAAAGATCATCTTGATCCAGATAACCACATGAGATCACTCACCTAGAGCCAGATACCTTGGAGTGTGAAGTCAGGTGGGCCTTAGGAAGCATCACTATGAACAAAGCTAAAGGAGGTGATGGAATTCCAGCTGAGCTATTTCAAATCCTTAAAAATGATGCTGTTAAAGTGCTGCACTCAATATGCCAGCACATTTGGAAAACTCAGCAGTGGCCATAGGACTGGAAAGGATCTTTTTCCTTCCAATCCCAAAGAAGGGAAAGGCCAAAGAATGTTCAAACCACTGCAAAACAGTACTTATTTCACACTCTAGCAAAATAATGCCCCAAATTCTCCAAGTTAGGCTTCAACAGAATGTGAATCGTGAACTTCCAAATATTCAAGCTGGATTTTGAAAAGGCAGAGGAACCAGAGATCAAATTGCCAACATCCTTTGGATCATTGAAAAACAAGAGAGTTCCAGACAAACATCTACTTCTGCTTTATTGACTACGCCAAAGCCTTTGACTGTGTGAATCACAACAAACTGTGAAAAATTCTTAAGGAGATGGGAATACTAGACCACCTTACCTGCCTCCTGAGAAATCTGTATGTAGGTCAAGAAGCAACAGTTAGAACTGGACATGTAACAACAGACTGGTTCCAAATCATGAAAGGAATATGTCAAGGCTGTATATTGTCACCCTGCTTATTTAACTTCTATGCAGAGTACATCATGAGAAACACTGGGCTGGAAGAAACACAAGCTGGAATCAAGATTGCCGGGAGAAATATCAATAACCTCAGATATGCAGATGACACCACCCTTATGGAAGAAAGAGAAGAACTAAAGAGCCTCTTGATGAAAGTAAAA
Source organism: Bison bison bison (assembly GCF_000754665.1). Taxonomy (NCBI): domain Eukaryota; kingdom Metazoa; phylum Chordata; class Mammalia; order Artiodactyla; family Bovidae; genus Bison; species Bison bison. The sequence goes on along the minus strand of NW_011494679.1, from coordinate 98,873 downwards.
AAGGAGAGTGGAAAAGTTGGCTTAAAACTTAACATTCAGAAAACTAAGATCATGGCATCTGGTCCTATCATTTCATGGCAAATAGATGGGGAAACAGTGGAAACAGTGAAAGATTTTTATTTTGGGGCACTCCAAAATCACTGCAGATGGTGACTGCAGCCATGAAATTAAAAGACGCTTGCTCCTTGGAAGGAAAATTATGGCCAACCTAGCCAGCGTTTTAAAAAGCAAAGACATTACTTTGCCAACAAAGGTCTATCTAGTTAAAGCTATGGGTTTTCCAGTAGTCATGTATGAATGTGAGAGTTGGACTATAAGGAAAGCTGATGCTTTTGAACTGTGGTGTTGGAGAAGACTCTTGAGAGTCCCTTGGACTGCAAGGAGATCCAACCAGTCAATTCTAAAGGAAATCAGTCCTGAATATTCATTGGAAGGACTGATGCTGAAGCTGAAACTCCAATACTTTGGCCACCTGATGGGAAGAACTGACTCACTGGAAAATACCCTGATGCTGGGAAAAATTGAAGGCAGGAAGAGAAGGGGACGACAGAGGATGAGATGGTTGGATGGCATCACTGACTTGATGGACATGAGTTTGAGTAAACTCTAGGAGTTGGTGAAGAACAGGGAAGCCTGGTGTGCTACAGTCCACGGCGTTGGAAAGAGTTGGTCACAACTGAGCAACTGAACTGAATTGAATCTTTATACCCACATTACAAGCTATGTATCAGTATCCTGATCTCACAAGTTTAAAAATGAAGTTCAGAAAAGTTAAAACATTTGTTCAAATTCACATACACATTAGGTAGCAGAAATGATGCAACTGTTGTTTATTCAAACCTATAAAACAAATAGAGACAAGAGTTTGTAGTGCCTTCAAATTAAATTCAATCTCTGCATTTCATTTGTTTTTAACATCATCTTAGCCTGGACTTAACCCTTTCCAAAATTTTTCTTTCTCAAATATTCATATTCTTGAAAACTGAAACCTGGATATGTCTCTTGTCCCAGCATATGTCTGGTGGTCTTCAATTTGGAGGTGCCTTTCATGAATTTCTGACTTCCCTCTCCTCTTTCTAAGTCCAGTCTTTCCTGTCAATTATCTTCCACTTGTGCTGCCCACTTAAGACAAATGTCTGTGAGCAGTGAATATATTTTACTGAGATTCCAAAATCCTAAGTCTTCTTATTCACCAAGGCTGGTCAATATTCCAATTCCAGAAAATTACCATTGAAAATCTTGCTGGCCATGAATTCGTAAGTGCTCATCAAAAAAACCATCTCTAAAGTTCTGACCATAAACATACAATTCAGTACCTTTGTGGCTCAAAACACATTTCACAATCTTTCCTTTCTTTGAAAACAATATTTTATGCGTTTATAAAATGGGAACATTTTGTTCTAGGTCATGAATTTAGAGAAAAAGTGGAAAAACTTCTCAAACCTCAAACTTCATTTATGCTCACATCTCCCTCAAGATATTTTCTTGTCAACTTGACTGCTCCAAAAAAAGTACAGAACCTGGGAGTAAGATTCTTGTTGCTGTTAATAATTTATTAACTATTTTATCTTGCCCCTAATTATTGAGCCAAATAGTATCAGATCATGCTCCTTCTTAGTTGAAAGATTATCAGTCAACAGAATCAAAGTGGCAAAGCAGAAAGAGCTTAAGTTTGGGTGAAACAATTCTCAGAACTGTAATATACACTTACTGGCTCTGTGACACCAAACAAATTGTTTACTTTCTCTCTGCCCTTTTTCCTTCATTCTTAAAATAGAAATAAAAATGTCTATTCTACCCCTCCCTACCAATGAGCTGACACTAGCCCAGAGGGCCCGCAGACCCAGCCTGTGCAGCTAGCCCCAAAGGAACATGACCCCACCTTCCCACAGGCCCACAGTCACTGCACGAGGCAAGACCCCGCAGCCGTCTGTGCCAGCCCTGCCTTCCAGTGTGCCCACAGTAGCCGGCCCAACCACAAGAGAAAGGGGCACTCCTACAGCACATAGCTTTGGTAACCAGAGGGGAGCATGTTGCTGAGCCCCATGATGCCACTTTTCCAAGATCTAGAAATGCAACTGACATAGCTGATACAAATACAACACAAAAAATTAGGCAAAATGAGAGGGCAGAGGAAAATCTTCCAATCAAAGGAACAAGACCATATCTTTTTTAAAAGTGAAGACTGTATTACACACTCCAAGAAAAGTAATGGGCTTTAATTACCTAAAAGCATATAAAATAATGAAAGTTCAGAATCTTTATTTCTTTCTTCTAATGGTATAATTTTAATGGGGAGTAAGCTGGCACCCTACCACTAGCTCTGTAGGTTTATGTGAGTTAGCCATGCTTTGGTACATAGCCAACTCTACTTTAGCTATTACCGCAATACAGCTTCATTCTGTCCTCCTTACATAATGTGACCTGTCCAAAAATGTGTCAGCATTTACAAATCATGACTCATAAGAAGATGAGTTGTCTTAACCATGGCAAAGCATTGCCCAGGACCATTACATGGCTTTGTCAGGGCAATGAGTATTACTGGTTACAGATATCTGACTTAAGCCCCGGAATATAATACTTATGAATTCCAGAATTTAAGTAAATAATATATGGAGAACTAAAGAAGAAGTAATTCAGCCGAGTGCAAATACTCCAAACCTTCTTCTTTTATGGCACAGAGTAGAGACAACTTTTTCAGTGAGAGACTGAACAGAAGAACAGACAATGATTAAACTGTACATGAAAACAGAACTTTGACCCATTATCTGTAGCAGTCTGCCCAGGAAACCAATCCCTTTATATGCAATAAACAACCCAGGAAAGCAGCGTGTAAGTGCAGGAAGCTAGATTGATATCTCCAGTGACAATCTAGGAGGCTAAAAGGTAGCTTTTGTGACAATCCCAAATGTCCAACATTTGCTGAGAAACTGACAACCTCTCTTGTTTTTGTCTTGTTTCCAACTTGGATCAATCAGAAAAATTCAAATATGTACCTCCTAACCAATAGCACAGGATGCCCACTTCTAGTTAGCCCAGCTACAGTGTCCCCATGTCAACAGTTTCCAATCAGGATACATGTGGAAACTTCCCTTTCCCCGACCATAACGTTTTCCATGTGTCTGTCTGCTTTGAGTTTGTCTGCCAAAACATGAATTTCAGTGGCTGACTTTCCTCTATAGCAAGCGCTGAATAAATAACATTGCTTGATCTCATTTAATCTTTGCTTTTTTCTATACTAGGCACAGACCTGTCAAGTCACAAAGAAAGGAACTGTGAATCAATCTTAACTGTGAAAAGTGAAAGTGATAGTCATTCAATTCTGTCCGACTCTTTGCAACCCCATGGACTGTAGCCTGCCAGACTCCTCCATCCATGGAATTCTCCAAGCAAGAGTACTGGAGTGAGTTGCCATTTTCCTCTCCAGGGGAATCTTCTCAATCCAGGGATCAAACCCGAGTCTCCCACATTGCAAGCAGATTCTTTACCATCTGAGCCACCAGGGAAGCCTTTAACTATAGACTAGTTAATCTCAGTTCTTCCCATTTTACAAGATTAATGGCATGCCATACCTTCTTCAAGAGATAGAAAATTCTTCAAGAGATGGGGATACCAGACCACCTTACCTGCCTCCTGAGAATTCTGTGTGCAGGTCAAGAAACAACAGTTAGAACTGGACATGGAACAATAGACTGGTTCCAAATTGGGAAAGAAAGGAGTACGTCAAGGCTGTATATTGTCACCCTGCTTATTTAACTTATAGTCAGAGTACATCATGCAAAATGCCGGGCTGGATGAAGCACAAGCTGGAATCAAGATTTTTGAGAGAAATATCAATAATCTCAGATACGCAGATGACACCACCCTTATGGCAGAAAATGAAGAAGAACTAAAGAGCCTCTTAATGAAAGTGAAAAAGGAGAGTGAAAAAGTTGGCTTAAAACTCAACGTTCAAAAAACTAAGATCATGGCATCTGGTCCCATCACTTCAGTGGTAAATAGA
>NW_011494679.1:93687-94622 GCF_000754665.1 Bison bison bison | reverse complement strand
TTGGCCATCTGATTTGAAAAGACCCTGATGTTGGGAAAGATTGAAGGTGGGAGGAGAAGGGGACGACAGAGGATGAGATGGTTGGATGGCATCCATGACTTGATGGACATTAGTTTGAGTAGACTCCAGGAGTTGGTGATGGACAGGGAGGCCTGGCGTGCTGCAGTCCATGGGGTCGCAAAGAGTCGAACATGACTGAGTGACTGAATGGAACTAATGCCTCCTTCTTCTTCTTCTTCTTATTTTTTTATCCTTCCTGTCCCTTTTCTGTCTGTATCATCTCTTTCCTTATATAGGACTTACATCTGCAGTCCTCTGGTTCTCCTTACGGCTCACTTAGATTATAATAGCCCCTGTAAGCCAGTCAGCTTTACCTTCTCCTCCTGCTAGTCCAGCTCGTCACTACTACCAGATAAATCTCCTAGAAGCAGTGTTCTCGCTTATCTGGCAGAAACATTATGTGGGAAAACTTTCAGTCTAAAGACAACTGGCCTCAGTCAAAATACCAGCAAGGTGCTTTGTGGATCTCAACAAACTAAGGGCTTCCCTGATAGCTCAGTTGGTAAAGAATCCACCTGCAATGCAGGAGACCCATATTTGATCCCTGGGTGGGAAGATCCCCTGGAGAAAGGAAAGGCTACCCACTCCAGTATTCTGGCCTGGAGAATTCCACGGATGGAGGAGCCTGGCAGGGGGTTCTCAAAGAGTCAGACATGACTCAGCAACTATCACTTCACTTCACTTCATAATTGCTTTACAATGTTGTGTTACTTTCTGCTGTACAGTGAAGTGAATCAACTATATATTTACATATATTCCCTCCCTCTGAGACCTCCCAACTACCACCCTATCACGTCACAGAGTACTGGGCTGAGCTTCCTGTGTTTTACAGCAGGTTCCCACTAGCTATCTATTTCACACATGGTAGTGTATAT
>NW_011494679.1:72130-93587 GCF_000754665.1 Bison bison bison | reverse complement strand
CCAAATTTGCCCCACCCTCCCCACCCCCCACTCCCACATGTCCATTTTTTATGTCTATGTTTCTATTCCTGCCCTGGACATAAGTTCATCTGTGCCGTCTTTCTAGACTTCATACATATACATTAATACATAATATTTACTTTTCTCTTTCTGACTTACATCACTCCGTATGACAGACTAGGTCCACCCATATCTCTACGAATGACTCAATTTCATTCCTTTTTATGGCTAAGTAATATTCCATTGTACGTGTGTGCCACAGCTTTATCCGTTCATCTGTCATTGGACAATTAGGTTGTTTTCATGTCACGGCTACTGTAAATAGTGCTGCAATGAGCATGTACTATACATGGCACATAAAAGGAAAAGTTATAACATTGAAAACAAAATTGCTTTAGAATATACAAAATTGTTTTATAATATACTTTTTCACTATTTATAGGGTCAGAGAAGCTATATTAGAAAAAAAGATTTGGAGGCTTATCTATGTTTATCTTATAAAACTTCAGGAACTTGCAGTCATTTTAAAGAACTACAAAGATATTTTTTTTTCCCCTCAAATGTCTGATCAGGGACCAGAACATTTATTTTTCAATGAGCTAGAAAACACTGAAACTACATCTCTATCAGAGGCATGTTGATTTTGGATGAGAGAAAAGAAATTGTGACCTTAGATTTTTCATACCCATCCAAGATACCTTCCATAGGACAAGTTACCAAAAGAGATGCTCAGACTTGCTAGAGTTACTAAATTTCTCCTGAACCACCTTGGAAAATTACATAAAGACATACAACTGCCAACACCCCAAACGGGCAATTTCAGAATGCATAGGTCCAGCTTTAAAATGTTTAACAGAGTTCTTGTTTCTCAGTTTGTTTTCAGTTTTCTAGCTGAAAGGTGACTTGTCAGGTAGATTTGGCAGTATGGGGTTATGCTTGGACTGTGCACCTTTTCACACCTGTCTCCCTTCTGCTTCTACTCTAATCATCATATGAGAAAAAGTGCTTCACAAGCAATATTTTGTATCCTATAATCAGATTAAATACACGTCCTATTGGAGAACCCCCCAAATTTTATGTGTGTGTGTGCTCAGTTAAATTGTTACACCAAACATATTACAAAATGCTCTCCTTCCTTTTCTAAAATCAAGTTGCCTGGAGCCACATAAAAGTCATTGTCATTACCAAGGAATTTGAATGTCGGATTTCAACACATTTACTACTCTTGCTGAGTGATCTGAGTCATTAGGCTTTTATAAATGAAAAAGATAGTCACTCCACTTGCAGATAATATCTGTTCCCAACTTCCTTTTTTGCTCTAGTTCACCTTTCAACCAATATGTTTGAATGTTTCTATGGAAATTAGACATGAAAAATAATATATATGATCTGATTTCAACTATGGAAAATGTATATTTTAAAAAATCTGTAAGCAACATGTTTTATTTTTACACGGTGAAGAAGAAATACTTCGCCTTATTAGTACTTCCTTTTGGCTGATGACATTCAAATTCATAGAAAAAATAGATAAAATTTTATAAATTGTCCATGAATGAGCATGATATAAAACAGAATACACAATTATTAAAAATCAGAAAAAAGTACTGTAAAGTGCTAATAGTATTTTTTCTCCTAGTAGCTTGACCATAAATAATTATTTCCTTTACATTTTTATGTATTTAAAATTTTCTATAGTAAAAATACAAAATTTTATTGAAATATAAAAACTTTAATTGAAAATATTTCATAGAAACATGGATTTCCATCAACAACAAAATCTAGTAAACATCTGAAATAAACTAAATAAACAAACATCTTAGTCACTAATGCCATTCCACAAAGAGGCTCCAACATATCTTTCCACAACTTCATTTTTCGTTTTTCACTACTCATGTTCACACACTTTTTACTTCAATAAAAAGTCAGCCCTTTGCCATTTTTTCAGAGACACTAAACTTTCTTGAGTTTGTTGGTTGTTTATCCTGTTCCTGGATTTTCCTCTGCATCCAAACTACTTCAGTCTTCACTCATTTGTGGCTTTACCCTAGGCTTTCTCTCAAGAAAATATCTTTCCTTCTTCATAATTCCTATACAATTTATTTACTTCTTATAAAATTAGCTATGCAGCGATCATCTCCTCTAGTAGATTATACTCTTTTTTTCCTTCTTTCATCCTTCCCAGCTAATTTGGTCACTTTTTTCTATATTTCTCCTTTAAATGTTATCTTCAAATCTACAGTCTTAATTTGTTTATTCTGAAACATTTAAAACTGTGACACTTGAGAAACAAGTGAATAGCTAGAAGAATGATTGTATTGGTTGGAGGTAGCAAGGATCTTGTGCTTTCCTGTCTGATTAGTCATGGAGAAGCATGATAAATAGGAAGACAAAAGCGGAAAGTTATCAGATAGAGTCTTACCTGGACTAACTGCCTGCTTTTAAATCAAAGTTTGAATCAGATTTAGGTATTTTAGATCAAAGGCTCAAAAAAATTTTTGAGCTCAAAAATTTTATTCTAGAGTGTATTTCTTCTGTTTTTACAGAATTTAACAGTATAGACTGTGGCTATATATATTCAGCTTTGCATTTACTTATCTCTTATCACATTTGATTTTAAATACATTTTTCTTAAAACTGCATTTAAAAGTTCTACCGAATTCTGACTTTTTACCAGGTTAACTTACTTCTTTTCTCAATCCCACAAATGTAAACTGTCTAGTAAATTCCAGTCATTTTTTCCAGAATTAAAAAAAAAAAAATGCCCCAGTTTTCTTCTTACCAAGACAGGAAGCATTTCCTGGAGATTAATCACTCTTTTGACTTGCAAAATTGGAAACGTTGGGAGAAATTAGTAAAGTAGGTTGTATCATCCTACTTTGGATTCAGATTTTTTGGAAATGGTCCTGTTGCCATTTGGAAGAAAGCAATCATGAGTCAAACTGCGGGTGATCTAAACAAACACTGTCACCTTATAAAAATCGGACTCTAGACCGTGGACCTAGTAGAAGATAGACAGAGAGCAAGCCATTAAGACCACATCAAGCTGAGAAAAGCCAGTGGAAATGAGAAACCTTCCGATTCTGCTGTTGCTATGTGTGGCGGTGTGCTCAGCCTATCCACTGGACAGGGCTGCAAGGGCCAACGAAGACACCATGGAGCTTGTTCAGGTAATTAAGGGGGCGGTCCTCACATCCCTGATGGCCCGGTGGGGAAACTAGCTCTGCTTTCTATTTATAAAGCTCACACAGAATTGTTGGAACTGACCATCTACGAAGTGTAAAGGCAGAGTTATACGTGTTGCACATGGAAAGGGTCTCAGTATCACTCACCTGGGCTTCTCTTTTTATACTGAAGGAACAAAAGCCAGAGATATTAGGTACTAAGATCAAAACCACCTTAGTAGCAGCATTGTTTAAGATACGTGAATAACAAGCAGAGAGTGTATGAAATGTGTCTTGTTTTGAAACTTCTGTAGGTATTTTAATCCAATATAATGTTAGCTGGATATTTTTATTGCTGCTGTCATGTTTAGACATAGAGATTTTTTTTAAGTTTTTTTCTTAAGCCAGCTCCTTATGAGAAGTATAAAGTGGAAAATTGAATAAATGTAGCTGAAATAGACAAATACACACAAGGAAGTTTGATTGTTTGTTTATCTCCTTTAAGTTCCCTAGATATTTACCTTGATTTTCCAGTTCATGGCAATTTTCATTGCTCTGGTACTAAAATAAGCTGCAGAGATTATTCTGTTACAAAGATAAAGCAAAAGTGAAGAAGAGTCTGTAATTGAAGAATTAAACATGACATTGACTTTTATTTCAGTAAGCTAGAAGACTATTTCAAATAGATTAAGTGAGCAACTGCACAAATTTACTGTAAACCACTAAAAATCATAAGAATAACCTAAAACTATACTTATTTTCCATTAGCAATATCTAGAAAACTACTACAACCTTGCAAAGGATACGAAACAGTTTGTTAGAAGAAAGGACAGTAGTCCAGTAGTCCAAAAGATTCAAGAGATGCAGAAGTTTCTGGGGTTGGAGGTGACAGGAAAGCTGGACTCTGACACTCTGGAGGTGATACGCAAGCCCCGATGTGGGATTCCTGACGTTGGTTTCTTCAGCACCTTTCCTGGGGAGCCCAAGTGGAAGAAAACTCACCTCACGTACAGGTAATGGGTCCAAAGAGATTTTTACATACTATGAGATTTTATAAATTACTATTACAGGAGAAAATAGTATCTTTATTATTACTTTTTTTCATACAGAATTGTGAATTACACAAAGGATTTACCCAGAGATGCTGTTGATTCTGCGATTGAAAAAGCTCTGACGGTCTGGGAGGAGGTGACTCCACTTACCTTCTCCAGGATCTATGAAGGAGAAGCTGACATAATGATCATATTTGCAGTTAGAGGTAAAAAAACAGAAACAAGGGGGAAAAAACCCACACAAAATTTTATCTAGTGTTGTTTCATTAGAAAAAGATTGCAAAGAGATCCTAATTATTGATCATCCAATAATTTTTTCTCTCTCTCTCTTAGAACATGGGGACTTTTTGCCTTTTGATGGACCTGGAAAAGTTTTGGCTCATGCCTACCCACCTGGATCAGGGTTTTATGGAGATGCTCACTTTGATGATGATGAACAATGGACAAAGGATACATCAGGTTAGCGATACATCTCTCAGAATGATTTTGGTGTTGATTTTTGTTTTAACTTGGAGAAGTCTCAATAACTAAGAATATTGGAGAAATGGAGTGTGACAGATTTCCCAGTGGGACAAGAATCAGCAGAGGCAGACTAGAGATGGGAGTAATTGGATATGGCTGGATACTTTGTCTCAAAGACTGATTTCAAGAATGAGTCTTGAAAAACACTTGACTTTCCATTAAGTGTAATCAGTCAATTGATCAATTAACCAAAAAAAAGGTGGAGAGGGGGGCAAGAAAGGTACTGTGTTCTTCCAGGAAATAAGCGACTATAATAGCTGACCAAATGAACATAATACACAGCTGACCTGTATAATGTATGTGTATTTAAGGAATAAGTAACTGTTATCTATGATTTCTTAAATAGGAATCAATTTATTCCTTGTTGCTGCCCATGAACTTGGCCATTCCCTGGGTCTCCAGCACTCAACCGAACGTGAAGCTTTGATGTACCCAGTCTACGACCCTCGCACAGACCTCACTCGGTTCCGCCTTTCTCAGGATGATGTCGACGGCATTCAGTTCCTGTACGGTGAGTGATGCCGGAAAAATTAGACGTGGTAGCTTTGCAATGATGGTCTTCAGGAAAGCTTCCAAATGCTGCATAAAACATTTATAATTTAACTTGAGGCACTTTGAAAACATGTGGGAAGCATATACAGTGACAGAAGCATCATTTCCTGCTGATGTTTGCATCCTCACCTCTGTCCCCTTTAGGGTCTCCCCCAGTTTCCCCTAATGACCCTGTGGTGCCCACGGAATCTGTGCCTCCCGAACCCGGGACCCCAGCCGCGTGTGACCCTGCCTTGTCCTTCGATGCAATCAGCACACTGAGGGGAGAAATCCTGTTCTTTAAAGGCAGGTCAGTCCAGAAAACGTTATATTCCTGTCTATTCTTTTGATGTATCAATGCAATGCTTAGAGAGGAAAACAAATAGAAACTTGATAGAGATTTTTAAGTATTTAAAACAAAACAATTTGGCTCTGAGACTTGAAATTATTCTGACGCTCCACTTTCCACATTTTCCTAAAACTGTCAAGTTCATTTTCAAAGACTTAGGATGATTTGATTTTTATCCTGTAACTATCACTCCCAAATATTATTGAGTCATGGTTACTTTTGAAAAGTCACAAGTAAAACTTTAGAATCTGAATTTTACCTTTGCTTCCTTTAAAAATGATACCAGGACACTATTACATTTAATCAATTAATTTACTCACTGCTGGATAAATATGCACATGATTAAACCACACAAGTGGAAAGAAAGTTAAAAGAAGTCATCATCACATCACTGATTCAGCTTCTCAGTTCTCCCTATCTCCATCCATAGTGATGAATGCTTAAATATCCTTCCAGAATTATTCCGTGTATGTATAAAAATATACTTACATGTACGTATACACATCTGCCTTTATTTTTGAAAATATAAATCATGGTGTAATATATATACTGTATTGTATGAATTGTAGGTGTTTAAACTTATAGTCAGTTGATTAATTTGCATTATAGGATAACTTCCCTTTGACAGAGACATTATTCTGGAATCCTATGCCAACAGGTCCAGTGCAGTCTTCTGGGGGGAAAAAAAGAAAGATTTTTCCTTAATGGCAACATACCTGATTTCTGTCTGTCATTGATCCTAGAGGATGTGGAAATGGAGGGAAACGGGTGAGGAAGGAGAGTGAGGAAAATATGCTGAAAGGTGGAAGACTTTTTTCAATTTTCATTTCTTTCTGCATATATTTCAGACATTTTTGGCGGAAATCTTTCAGGACATTCGAACCTGAATTTCATTTGATCTCTTCATTCTGGCCATCTCTTCCTTCACGCATAGATGCCGCATATGAAGTTACTAGCAAAGACACGGTTTTCATTTTTAAAGGTAATTATTATGTAATAATTTCTTTAATTTATCGAAATAAAGCCTCTCACCTAAAAATTGATTAAGACTTTAATTTTTTTCTACAACAAATTTTGTCTGGTTTATTTCTTAAAGGTAACAAAGCTGTAATTGAGACTGGCATTATTTTATTTATATTTTATAGATGATGAACACAAGAATAGAAATAGCCCAGTTGTAAATTCCCTCAATTGGAATTTACAACTGTGTTCATTCCGTCTGTGTTCATTCATTCAACCTACAAGTTTTTGTTTAATGTCTATTTGGGGCTGCTAAATCTAAAATTCTGGCTTCTTTTTCTACTATGAAAGTCAAAGGTGCTAAGAAGTATTTCCAAAACCAAAGACTCAATTGTTATAGATTCAGTGTGATTGTGTTTTTTTCTCATAAAAACAGGAAATCAGTTCTGGGCCATCAGAGGAAATGAGATGCAAGCAGGTTACCCAAGAGGCATCCATACCCTGGGCCTTCCTTCAACAGTAAGGAAAATAGACGCAGCCTTTTCTGACAAGGAAAAGAAGAAAACGTACTTCTTTGCAGAGGACAAATACTGGAGGTAATATTTGTTTGTAATAACTTTGTATGATAATAGTTAGGGTAATTATCTTCTTTCTCTAAGGAAGTCGCCTGCCTTCCACTTAGACCTTCGTCCCCCACAGGAGGAACGGTGGGGCTCTAGACAGCTGTGGGGGAGTCCCTGTGTGTGTGCTCAGACCCCAGTCATGCTCAACCCTTTGCAACCCCATGGACTGTAACCCTCCAGGCCCCCTGTCCATGATTTCCCAGGCAAGAATATGGAGTGGGTTGCCATTTCCTCCTCCAAGGGATCTTCCTGACCCAGGGATCGAACCCGTGTCTCCTACATTGGCAGGAGGATTCTTCACTGCTGAGCCATCTGGGAAGCCCCAGTGACAACATATATAAACCAAATATGATAGAAAACTTGAAATTTGTATCTGAAATGAATGATTAGATTCACTTTGTGTTCACATCTTTGTGATAGAAGGATGATTAAGATTCTTTCTCTCCAGACCTAAGAAATATGGTAGCAAACAGCATCTGCTAGATCAAGATGTTGCCTCTCTTTCTGGTAGAGATACAAATTTAAAAGCCAAGTTTGCAGTACCATTAAAGTCACACATTTCTGTAGCACTAAACATGCCTGACATTTATTTGCAAATCTCGGAAAGTTGATTAGAATTCCACATTTTTTGTCAATTTTGATAACACGGCCTCTGTGCAATGCTGAGCTTTGTTTCTTTTACTTGGTGCAGATTTGATGAGAAGACACAATCCATGGAGCCAGGTTTTCCCAAGCAAATAGTGGAAGATTTTCCAGGGGTTGAACCAGAGGTGGATGCTGTTTTTGAAGTATTTGGTAAGAGGACACTCCTTTTGTTGGCAGTGGGGCACTTGAAACATTCTGTAGTACCGGAAGAAAGAGGAAAGCTGAAGTATTTAATAAAGTTTTCTTTAACCAGGTTCCTCCTCCCAACCCTAAATTTCAGCTTACAAATTTCATATCAATTGTATGACTACTTCGTATAATAAGCTGTATAAAAACCCCCTCAAGTGGTGTGGCCAAGTTCAACAGTGGCCAGCTGGCTTCTCCATCCCACCACTAATTCCCACGAAGAGTTTCTCTGTCTTTCCTGAGTAGTCAGTCAGCTGCCAATATTTAACTTTCCATGAGCCAAAAGTTAAAAAAAAAAAAAAGAAAAGGATTTTCTCCCACCTCAGGGATAGTTGGGTGGAGGGATAGATGATCTTTATTGAAAGGTAACCTGAGCACCAGGATGGCAGAGTCAGAAAGGATTGTCTGGTTCTGAAAGAGTTCCTGAGATTCTCTGAGGCCAGAGAATCAGGCTTCTTTGTCAGCAAAGGGGAGGAGGAGTATTCGGGAGGAAAAGTGTAAAGATACACAGTTTCTGAAGATGCAGAGAATTTTATCTGATTTTAAGCGGAATAACCTAATAACCCAGAGCCTGGTTCTGCTGTCAGAGAGAGCTGGAGTGGGGTGCTGTTCCCATCCTTTCCTTGTTGAGTGACCTTGGGCAGGCATTTAAATTTGTCTGAATCTCAACTTCCTATCTGTAAAATGGAGTTAGATATATGTGCCTGATAGGACTTTTACAGAAAGAAATGAAAATAAAAGTCATGCAAAATGCTTACCATAGGTCCTGGCACATAGTAAATCTCTACAAACACTTTCTACTTTTAGGTATCTGTTATTCTGAGTTCTGTGTGTTGCCAAATTTATTTACTTGAAGAAAAATATCTCATTATTTCCCCTGTCTGCATTTGCAGGGTTTTATTGTTTCTTCAGTGGATCTTCGCAGTTTGAATTTGACCCAAATGCAAAGAAAGTGACACATGTGTTGAAGAGTAACAGCTGGTTGAATTGTTAGGAGAGATGTTTAGAAGGCATAACTGGGCATTTTAAGTTAAGCCGATAACTCTTCACCTAAGTCTGTGTGAACTGAAATGGTTCGTGTTCTCCTGTGTGTGCAGTGATGGAGACCAAGAGTGTGAGCTGTGTGTCTTGCCCACTAGCCTCACATATCACAGGGCATTCAAATGGGCTGTGTGTTTGTACTCTGGTCACATGCATCAGCCTCCCACGGGAACAGGGTTAGCACTCTGCAACAGGCAAGCGACTGTATATAGACTATTTGCTTATTATTTAATAAAGAGAATCTGTCAGTTAACTTTATCATGTTGTTTGTTTCAATGAATGCACTTTCCTCACCATCTTGGGTGTGTTGTGGACTGATCAGTCAACAATGGAGGTACAGGATCAGGGTCTCCATGGCTGGGACCTCAAAATGAGCTCAACCAGAACTGGAAACAATCTGCCATTTCCCCTCCCCAGGTGCCCTACCAAAGGGATGCTATTTCCGCCAACAAGGCTTCATATGTGTTCCCGACACACCTAAGGAGAAAGATCAAGGGAGCTGTCACCACACAGGGCAGGCTCTGAAAAAAGTTGTGAGGCAGAATCCTATAATCAAAGCAAATCACCTAGTTCACACACCTCATTTTTTCTGGTGGGGAAATAAACCCGTTCTTTACCTTCTCCTTTTTTACTTATATATTCCATCAATGGAGTTCCTTTCCCTGCACAGGTAAATAACTGTGCTCAGATCGCCTCTATCCACACATGAAAATGCCCTCCTATACTCATTTTGTATCTGTCCATGTCCCCATAAGCCCCCATGGACAAATGGTTATCTTAAACCAGGTTGCCACTCCTAAGTAATATGTAGCACAGTACTGGCTACACAGTAAGAGCTCGTTCATGCTATCACTTATTAATTCATTTGAGAATAATTTATTACTAGTACTCCATGTCTCAGGTATTGTGCTGGGTTGTGGGCATGGGAGCCTGAGGAAATGGACACTGTCCCTGCCTCACTGAGATTATAATCCAGCAAGAAAGACTGTATGCAAAGAGTGACAAACATGGATACACAACTGTGGTTTTAGGAAGAGTCATAAAGGAAAAATTCGGCTTCTTTGATAGAATAACAGGAGGAACTCCTTTGAGCTGGGTGGTTTTAGAAGTTTTGGAAGAATGGCATTGGAGAAGGTTTTGAAGGAACACATGAAAACTAGCTGAGAAGATGGTTTGGACTAAAGCGGTCACAGGGGAGAATCAGATGGGCATATGAATGTGCATATGATTGGCAGCAGAACTCTATGATGGCTTAGACATGGAGTTTATTTAACAGACAGAAGTGGCCAGAATAACTCCCAGATAGCTTTGTTGAGCTTATGGATTGATGGGGGAAGAACTGGAAAGAAGCAGTTTTGTGAGGAAAGGGCAATAGTTCGGAAGAATTGCTCAGTTTGCTAATTTTTGAAACGTCTGAGAGATGCCCAAATAATACCATGAAATAAATGAGGTTAGAACTCAAAAAAGAAGATATAGTGATGATGTTTGGTGATAAATGTTAACTAAACTTACTGTGGTAAACATTTCGCATTGCATTCACATACCAAATCATCATGATGTACACCTAAAACTAATACAATGCTGTATGTCAATTATACCTAAATTTTCTCTTTAAAAAAGAGAGAAGATATGAATATGTGGGATTTTTCAGCATTTTATTAGTCTTATAGTGCAAGACATACCAAATGAAAGGTTTTTATGATGTAACCTTAATAAACAACAATATTTTGCTAAGGATTGAACATGTCTTTATTTTAAAAATTAACTAAATTCATTTGGTTTATTTTTTGATAGACACTATGCAGCTACAGCATGAATTTGAAAGGTAAAAACATGCAATGAAAAATTCATTTTCCTTGCACGTGTATCATCACTATCTAGTTCCTTTTTTCAGAGGAAACAAACTAGAATTTTAGGAATCCTTTCAGAACTATTTTATACATATGCAAGCAATAATATTATCTTTATAGGTTAAAGTGCGTGTGTGTGTTAGCCGCCCAGTTGTATTCAACTCTTTGCTAACCCATGGACCATAGTCTGCCAGGCTCCTCTGCCCATGGGCTTCTCCAGGCAAGAATACTGTATTGGGTAGCAATTTCCTTCTCCAGGGGATCGTCCTAACCCAGGTCTCCTGTATTGCAGGCAGATTCTTTACCGTCTGAGCCACCAGAGAAGCCCTAAGTTAAAATGGTAGCATATAAACTCACACTGCTTTGTCATTTGCTATTTTCACTAACTATAGCCTGGCAACCATTCCACATCAGTACATGCAGAATTTGCTTCACTTTTCATGACTACATTCTGTGAGATAAATATGTGACTTATTTATTCAGTTTCCTATTGGTCACTAAATTAGTGATTAAATAAATGCATGCATCAAAGAAATAAAATTTAAATGTAAAATAATAAAAAATAAAAATATATTTAAAGTAAATAAAACTATTACATTAAGTGATTATTCAGTAATGTGTAATTTGTGGTTGTCATGAGTATCCAAATGGCCCACGTGGTGGAGAATTTAAACAATAGTTTCCCTACCCCTCCATC
The DNA here is from genome assembly GCF_000754665.1 of Bison bison bison. NCBI lineage: Eukaryota > Metazoa > Chordata > Mammalia > Artiodactyla > Bovidae > Bison > Bison bison. Next base: position 81,970 of record NW_011494679.1, on the reverse strand, counting down.
TCTGCTCAGACTTTGAAGGTTAAGCTTTTCATCAGATATGCAAGTATATTCAAGGATATTCATTTAGCATTGGGAAAAATAGTAAATAAATCAAATAAAATTGTAGGCATCAGTATACTATTTTCAGTATTCAGTGTATCAGTAGGTGATTTTAAATATTTCACTATTATTTCTATTATTTGATTGGCATGCAAAAAAAAAAAGCTGCTCTCAGACATGAACTAGTCCAACTGAAGGTCTGACATATATTATTTGTCCTGTTTTAATGCAGAAACAAGTAGTTTACATACATCACCTCACTTAACTCTTCTTTGGGAGGTAGAGATTATTCCGTCAGTTTTACAAATCTAAGGATTGCTGCTCAGAGACGATAGGCCATATGCTCAAGGTCATGCTGATAATAAATGGCTGAACCAGAGATGTAATCCATCTTGGCTGACACCAAACTTATGTATGATCCACTCTGCTGCTCCCTACTCTTTGTATCGACATGAACTGACTATACATGTGACGAAAAACAAAAGAGATGAAGCAAAGGAAAGACTGACAGAGGTAATAAGTCAAGAGCTGGAAAAGAGATAAAGAAACTGGCTCTTTATAGCTAGCTGAATCAAAAGGGGAGGTTGGAGTGGCCTAGCCATGGGTGTAATACAGACTTTCAAAAGTCAAAGGTTTGTAACTCGAGTAATTTCTACAAGTGCTGCTTTATATTTTTCCACTTAAATAAGGAATATTAACTCAGGTGATAGAATATTTTACATGCATCTAAGTGTACAGGAATATGGCTTTTTAAAATAAATAGTTCATTCATAATTCAAGAGTATTTAATGACTTGTCAATTAGGATTCTGCTGGATAGTAGAAAGGGACAGTGGGAATCTTACTCATCCATTCATGCACATCACTAATTAGATGATGAGGCATTTGGCTACCTTAAGAGAGTCATAAATTAATCTTAGTTATAGATTAGTGGTTTTAAAAAACCACTGCAGGGGGACCTGAAGCGCGACAAAGAGTCGGTGCGCTCGGAGCTCTCGCTTCCGCGGAGGCTGCGTCTGGTTCTCGGCGAAGGGCCTAGGAGGTCCAGTCGGCGGAACCCACGGGTCTCTGGGCCCAGACCCCCCAGAGGCCCACGGCGCCCAGCCTTCCTTTAAAAATAAATAAATAAATAAAAAACCACTGCAAAATCCGATACTAAAGGAAAGGGCATGGGTGATTCATAAGAGAGCATTGTAGAGGACTCCCACACTCCTGGGACAACACGTGTGACCCATGAGACCACAGATACATTTTCAAAGGTGTGAAAATCTTTTATATAGATCTGTTACAGAACATCAAATTGCTTTCCCTGACACATTCTGAAAACGACAATTTATTTTTAAATGTCTCTGCACATTAACCTGCTTTGAATTTCATTTTCCGTGAAGTCCTAACATGTTACCATCTGTAGCAAATGAAAAAGTCTTTTTCTCAGTGCTTTCAGTCCATGTCAGTTTTGTGATTAATCAGATTCAAATTACATCCTCATGAGCAAGTAAAAACTTGGGAGGAGAGTCACAACCGCAAGACTACAGTTGGCAGAAATCTAGGTCAAAATTCTGCTAAGAAAGGACAGAAGTGCTTCTAACACTTTTGGAGGTCACAATTTGGGGATGATACCACTGATATGGAAATAAACATAAAGGGTAGACAGGATAGGAGACATCCATTTCTTCCTTTCCTTATTCATTCACTCTTTGGGCAATAGTTACTAAGTACTCACTGTATGCTAAGCACAGTGCTAAAAGCTTGGATACATTTGGATAAATCAGTGAATAAAACAGGTGAAGATTTTGTCATCTTAAAACTTCCATGCATGAGAGAGGCAGACAAGAAACTACAATTAAGAACTATAAATACACTACATCACATGCTGGAAGGAGATACAGGCCCGAGTCCGCCGTGCCCAGTGTTCAAGGAACAGCAAGGGGCTGCTGACGGCAATGAAGTCAGAGGGAGCGGGTGGGAGCCCTAGAAGAGAAAGGCAGAGAGATGCGGGCTGCGGCGGGAGCAAGGCCGCGAGGTGATACGGGTCGGTTTAAAACTTTGGTTTTTGGGTGAAATGGAAGAACCGTAGGAGAGAATAGATCAGAAGAGGCTCTGGATACCCTGTTAGATCATTAATAGAGCAAACGGGAACATAGGTAGAAGCACAGAGACCTGTTAGGAGGCAATTGTACTACTTTAATCCAGCAAGGATGGTGACTCCAGCTAGGTGGGAACCGTAGTAGTGGGGAGAAGTTATTTGAGATATATTTGCAAATAGAATCAACAGGATTTAGGGTGTGAAAGTGTGAGGCTGTAAAGTGTAGGAAAAAGAGAAGAGTTTGGAGGATCTCGAGTCTTTTAGGACAAAGCTGTTGAGCGGCCCTCACTTGAGGCGTGAGCATGCTGTGGTGGGAAGACCGTAAGTTTAGTTTGGGGCTTGTTGTGTATTTGCTATGTCTATCTTACATCCATACAGTGATGCTGGATTTATGAGTCTGGAGTTTAAGGAAAAGCTCTGGATTGGAAATGTAAATTTGGGAGTCATCAGCACATAGATGGCTTCATTTTTTTTATTAAAATTTCTTTGTTTTATTTACTTATTTTTAAATTAAAATTTTTAATTTTAAAAAATCAGTTAATATTTTTGTGGTGCTGGGTCTTTGGTGCTGCACACGGGCTTTCTCTAGTTGAGGCGGGTGAGGGCTACTCCCCAGTCGTGGTGTGTGGGCTTCTCCTTGTGGAGGCGCCTCTTGTGATGGTGCGTGGACTCTCAAGTGTGTGGGCTTCAGTTGTTGTAGCACAGGGGCTTAGATGCCCTGCAGCTCATGGAATCTTCCCAGGCCAGTGACTGAGCTTCCATCCCTGCACTGGCAGGCAGATTCCTAACCACTGGACCACCAGGGAAGTCTTGTAATTCAATGAGCTTAACGGTGGAGTAAGAATATGGAAGTGGCCTCAAAAAAAGAAAAAAGGAAGAAAAAACATCCCTGGGGCACCCCAATATTGAGTTAAAGAACACATGAACAATGAATTTATATTCCACCACATTTCGATGGTGCTGATTTGAAGCATCAGAGTCATTTATGAAACAAAGCAGGGTAGAAAGTTTATCATAATCTACCGTTACAGATTGCCTCTTTTTTGCTACTTGTGAGAGTCCAGGTGTCAATAGCTATTTTTATATAAGTGTGTCTGACAGAGAGAGGAGGGTAGGATATGCTCTTGGCATGGACAGTTTGGGGCAAGAATGTGTGAATCCTCCTGGGTGATCCAAGGATGAGCAGATGATGAGTGAGGAGGGGTGTTTCAGCAGGTCAAGGGAGGAAATCAAGGAGGAGCGAGTGGAGAGGGCAAAGGATTAAGGTGATGAAATACGAAATCTCACAAGGAAAGGAATATAGATTGGTCACATAGGAAGTGGATAGTGAACAAGGGGGCGTCTGGAGAGAATTTTCATCCAGAGTCCCAGGGCTGAGCCCAGAGAACCTATAGGAGAGCCTTCATTCTTCCTAGTCTAGGGACCAAGGAAGGGCCAGTTAGTCTACCTGAGAAGCAAAACCAAGCTTACCCTTTAAACAGGAAATGGGTGCTGCTGTGATCTGACTTATCTCCATCCCATTCGTGCCCTGATGAATTCATTCCTTAAACAGACTGCGTGTCTGAGATTGCCAGGCCCTGTGCTAGGAATGAAGATACACTGAGATAAGATTCCTGTTCATATTCTCGTGGAAGAGACAGAAAGGGCAATCAGGAAACAGATTGGAATATAAGCACTGCTCAGGCCAAGGCCAAAGAGCTGGGGACACACACAGAAACTAACCCAGTCTGGGGACATCAGGGAAGAATTTCAGAGGAGATACACTCAAGCTGAAACCCACAGGCCAAGCACTTAGTGACTGAAGGGAAGGAAGGATGATATCCCCACCAGACAGAAGGCATAAGATGTGTCAAGATCTGAAGGGGAGAGACCTTGGCTTTTTATCTTCTTCAACCCCTTAGCATGGCATCAAAGTGCCTCATGTGTTTGTGTCTTTATGACAGCTCCCATTATGGCCCACCCTAATGCTACACTCCAGCCGCTGAACCACTTGAGGTTTCCTCTCCATGCCAAGCTCTCTGTCCCCTCCCATCCTTATGTTCAGGTCTCATGTTTGCTTTACCCACTGTCTGGCATATTGTGGATATCTTCCCAGTTCATTTCCCTTCTCTGGACATATCCTCCTAAGGTCCCCGTAGGTGAGGTTGGGCTAAGCAGTCATGCTTGTACCTGCAGTCCCACAGTCATGCAAAAATCTGATTGGATTACAGAAAGGCACAGGAATAAGATAGAGCCTATGAGGTGCTCTCTCCCAGAATTAGAAGCAACCCATAATACACAGTCAGACCATACTGTGGACAGAATCTATAAGATCACCTAGGGTTGGAACCCAAATCAGGACCATGGTGTGTCAAAGTCCTGCACAGAATATTCTCATGGGGAAGCATCCTCCCTGAAGCAAAACTGATCTACAGAAAGAGAAAAGAACAGCGAACCTGCAGGCTAAAGCTGAGAACACGAGGGAGAGAGAGAGACTGAGAGGGGGAGATGGAGACAGAGCCTGTAATTGTCCCATTTCTCAGGAAGGCCGTCCTGAGATTGGATTCCATGAGATTCTTCCATTTCCTTAGAATAAGTCGACTGTAATCATCCTCCAATGAAATAATTCCTGGCTTAGACATAAGTTGGGAGTGGACTGGTGAGCCACAGGCTTTCAAAGTGTATGTGAGATTTGCTGTGGGGTCCCAGCAGGGCAGAGGAAAATGCCATGTCGAGGCACAGCCAGCAGTTTATGAAAAGCGGAGAAAGGGCAGCCGGTTCATCTGCTATCTGTGTTGAACTGTCTCCTGAAAACTCAAGCCAGGGCCTCCCTGACAGCAAAGTTTTAGGGGCTTGGGATGAAAAGTAAGGTGTCTGAAGCTGTCAGTTACTCCTTGTCATCCAAATTCTACAAGGAGAGGGATATATTACAGTCCCGGTTTCCCTACCGAAAATTAAAAAAAAAAAAGTAAATAACTGTTGCTGGAAGCCCTTTTAGTCTGAATTCATATTCAGATTATGAAAATGTGTCTGGAAATTAATCATCCACTTGGCTGAACTGTATCCGTTCCTTGCTGTGCCCTACTGAGTGCTAACAGTAATGGCAGGGCTCTGAGTGATGGGAAATGGGCTGGAGACTGTTGAGAAATCCGGTGGAGGAGCTGGAGGGATCCAACTCCCTGCCCAACACATCCCTTCAAACCACTCCTTGCTATTGGGTTCTATATGATTCCTCTGAGTCTTTAAAATTAACTTCATTTGAATTCAGTTTCAATCAGATGGTTCCCCAGGAAAACACACATAACGTTCTCTCAGCTGACTTGCTCTTGAAAAGCAGTGCTTACTTCTGGATGTGAAGAGCCAGCAGGAGCCTGTCAGGTCAAGTGTGAAGAGAAAGGGTTGGGATCAGAACCACGTGGAAGGGTGATGATATGAGGGGACATGCCATAGCTGGGGACTAAAGAGAAGAAGATTTATTTTTTTCTGAACTAAATTATAGAGAGATGAATATTAAGTATTCAACAGCTAAGCCACCAGGGAAGCCCAATTATCTAATTAGGAATATTAAATTAAAAAAAAAATCCATTACTGTTATTCAATAAATGTGACAACTGAGAAAGTGCTCCCCAAAGCATATGAATTAACTCAGTCAGTGAATAATTCAGCAATAAATCTATTTCGGAAATAGTCAGGCTATAAACAAGTTAAACTACTAACTTACTCAGCTAATGAGCCTTACCTCTGCACACACAGAGAATTTCTTAAACTTATCTGAAGTTGATTAAAAGTGCTTCAGAGAAAAGCAAAGAATGTTGTTGCTGTTGAGTTGCTAAGTCATGTCTGACTCTTTGCAACCCCATGGACTGTAGCATGCCTGGCTCCTCTCTTCTCCACTGTTTCCTGGAGTTTGCTTAAATTCATGTCCATTGAGTCAGTGATGCTATTTAACCATGCCATCCTCTGCTTCCCTCTTTTCCTTTTACCCTCAATCCTTTCCAGCATCAAGGTCTCTTCCAGTGAGTTGTCTCTTCTCATCAGGTGGCCAAAGTATTCCAACTCTGGTGCTGGAGAAGACTCTTGAGAGTCCCTTGGACTGCAAGGAGATCCAACCAGTCAATCCTAAAGGAGATCAGGCCTGAATATTCATGGAAGGACTGAAGCTGAAGCTCCAATATTTTGGCCACCTGATGCAAAGAAGCAAAGAATATAGAGAGATTAAAAAAAAAAAAAAAACCTGGCCTTCCCAGCTTTTACTGAAAGAGAGGTACTTGAAGATCCACTTAAGTCATTTAATCCTTGAAAGTGATAGTTGCTCAGTTGTGTCCAACTCTTTGCGACCCCATGGACTGTAGCCTGCTAGGCTCCTCAGCCCATGGACCTCTCCAGACAAGAATACTGGGGTGAGTTGCCATGTCCTTCTCCAGGGGATCTTCCCAACCCAGGGATCAAACCTGGCTCTCCTGTATGGCAGGCAGATTCTTTACTGTCTGAGCCACCAGGGAGGCCCTTAATCTGATAGCCGTTAGAACAAAAAGATGCTTTGGGGGGAAATTCCACTCTGGGGTTTGGTCCTGGTAAGGGTCAGGCCGCAGAGTAACAGCTGATTCTTAGTATAACCACCTCTATCAGCAAGAGCTCCTCAGCACGATTAACAGGAAGCTGTTTCAGTTTCCTAAGACAAAACTAAAGGTGAGTATTTATGATACCTGACTTCCTGGTCATGATTTAAATCACTAAGAGATTTTCCACCTTGACATTTACTCTTCGAATCACAATTAGCTTATGGCACTGAAGGTGATGATGATGATGCGACCCGTTATAACACGCTGCTTCCTGAGCAAGTTTCCAAAAGTAATAAAGGAGGTAACTCACTGTGCTGGCTTACATGGTGCATTTAACCAAAAGTTAAATTCCCTCATTGCATAATAAGACTTTCTTCAGTACTTGTATTTAATTTATGTTACAGGTAATTATTTACTATCAATATTTAGCTATAGATACATTCTTGTCAGGACTCATAGTTCTAACAGTTCTGATATCTTTGCTTCCAGTGAATTAAAGCAAATAAAATTTGGGGGCATGATTTCCTCATCTCAATGTAATTGGGTTAAGGTAAGTGATTTGGAGTGTCTTTCTAGTCTTAGAGGAATTAATATTCATTGAGCAGCTATTATGACAGCAAGATACATCCTGTGTTTGAGGAACTCACTATCCTACACATTGCCGTGGCATATCTTAATATCACTATTTTCATTTTATATGTGAGAAAATGAAATACCATAGAGGTTAACATGCCTAAGCTTAGTGGTCTAAATTGTTGCAAAACTCTAATTGAGTTTTGAATCCAAATCTTCCTTACACAAAAATCTGAATGCTGTTTTGGTTCTATATTGTTTCTGGGTACATGTAGTAACTCTATATTTGCAATCAAGCTTTCTAGAGTATCAAGCAGTAAAAGTACATCAAATTTTTATATACGTATATAATTTTGGTTAATATTCTAGGGATAAGTTTGCCTTTTTATTTCAAGAAAATACTTATCCAGAAAATGAATCTGGATTTGTTTCTGAATCCAGAAAATGAGTTTCATGTCTATGGGCCCCTAGTATTTATCTTGTATTGTTATGTAATACCTGATCACAGGGACAGTCTTCAAGGGCAGGAAGTGAAAATTTTAATATGTAATCCTTCCATTTAAAAGGTACATATCAGTTCCATTATACTGTAAACAAACGGGCTAGGCATTGTTATTTCCTTTTTGCAGTTCACAACATCGAAGATTGCTCAGCTGTGATTCAAACCTATGTCATTTGATTCAAAATTCTGAGCTTTTCCTGCCACACCCTTTGCAAGGTACTTGAAAGAAAATGCCCTCCCCACATGTAAGGTAACTCTCCTCACTCACTACAGTTAGAAAACCACTGCTTTGTGCATAACTCAGATATTTCTAACAGAACGTGCATTGGCTTCTAGACAGCTCTGGGCTTAAATCTCCACTCTGCCACCTCCTGGTGCCTTGGAGAAGATAATGTCTGAGTTTCAATTTTTGCTCCCCTACACCATGGAAGTCTCCAGCTCTAAAGGATCCAGACTCCAGAGGTCCACGTCCTGGCCACCCCAGCAGCTTCCAAGGAGTGGGAAATGGAGTGTGGATCTTTATTCCTGATGGGAACTGCCCAAATGTCCCATTTTCCAATTTAAAGAAATTGCTCCTTTCTCTTATGCTTCCCTCAAACCTTTTCCCTCTCCCTCTTAGTTGAAGACAACGGACATAGCCTTCTCAAATGATCTTAGGTTTTCCCAAGTTTAGAAGGAGGTACTGCCTTCAATCAACTAGTGTTTCATTGTAGTCATGAAGGCACATCTAAGATCAGGGAACGCAGAATCCTTGGCAACATCAGGGGAAACTACAGAACAGAAAATGCAATTTTACATCTCAATATACTATCTCATGACATATACTGTCTATAGAAATATATGTCCATATTGTTTTGTAGGGACTCTGTTAAGTATATTTGTTTATGAATGTATTGTACTATAGGAGCTTCCCAGGTGGTGCTAGTGGTAAAGATCCTGCCTGCCAGTGCAGGTGACGTAACAGATGAGGGTTCAATCCCTGGGTCAGGAAGATCCTCTGGAGGAGGAAATGGCAACCCACTGCAGTAGGCTGTGCCAGGCCGAGGCCTCCCATAGAATCTGATTGGAATTGGCAGGCTATGGCTGTGCCTATCTCTGTACTTTACCCATGTAGCCCAATGTTCATTGCAGCGCTATTTACAATAGCTAGGACGTGGAAGCAACCTAGATGTCCATTGACAGATGAATGGATAAGGAGGTTACAGAACATATACACAATGGAATACTACTCAGCTAGAAAAAGGGATGCATTTGAATCAGTTCCAAAAAGGTGGATGAAACTGGAGCCTATTATACAAGTAATTCAGAAAGAGAAACACAAATGCTTTATGTTGAATTTAATTGGTAGAAGACAAATAATAATAAAAACAATAAAGCTAACTCTTCCTCAGCACTTTCTGGCCAGAAAATATTCTAGTTGTGTGTGATTTATTTAGTAGATGAAGGAAGAGAGAAAGAAAAAAGGGAAGGAAGAAAGAAAGGGAGAAAGAAAGAAAAAGAATAATAACTAATACATATGTGAATTTTGGTGTATAAATGGCTTGAGAGCCCTTCACTTCCATCAGCTCCCAGGGCCCAGCAGAAGACCCTCCAAGTAGGGCTTATTGAAAGATATTCCTGCCAACTGTCCAACCACACAGCTACCTTATTTCCCTCTCCACTTACCTCTCCAACAAGGCCAACAGAAGTTCCTAATGCCAACATGACAACATCTGTTGCCAGTACTAAAAAGTACTGAAGCTAAAAGAAGCACACTTATATGAGAAGCAAAAGGAGACTTTGATTTAATTTGTTTCAGCCAGTAATAGATTTCTGGATAAACTGACTGGAAAGTACACACTTGTATTTTGAATCTTATTTTTTCTGTTGTCTTCCATAAAAAATTTCAAGACATGTGCCTACATAAATGTTCATTCAGTTCAGTTCAGTCGCTCAGTCATGTTTGACTCTTTGCGACCCCATGAATTGCAGCACACCAGGCCTCCCTGTCCATCACCAACACCCGGAGTTCACTCAGACTCAGGTCCATCGAGTCAGTGATGCCATCCAGCCATCTCATCCTCTGTCGTCCCCTTCTCCTCCTGCCCCTAATCCCTCCCA
>NW_011494679.1:63721-72030 GCF_000754665.1 Bison bison bison | reverse complement strand
TCCAAGGAGTGGGAAATGGAGTGTGGATCTTTATTCCTGATGGGAACTGCCCAAATGTCCCATTTTCCAGTTTAAAGAAATTGCTCCTTTCTCTTATGCTTCCCTCAAACCTTTTCCTTCTCCCTCTTAGTTGAAGACAACGGACATAGCCTTCTCAAATGATCTTAGGTTTTCCCAAGTTTAGAAGGAGGTACTGCCTTCAATCAACTAGTGTTTGATTGTAGTCGTGAAGGCACATCTAAGATCAGGGAATGCAGAATCCTTGGCAACATCAGGGGAAACTATAGAATGCAATTTTACATCTCAATATACTATCTCATGACATATACTGTCTATAGAAATATATGTCCATATTGTTTTGTAAGGACTCTGTTAAGTATATTTGTTTATGAATGTATTGTACTATAGGAGCTTCCCAGGTGGTGCTAGTGGTAAAGATCCTGCCTGCCAATGCAGGTGATGTAACAGATGAGGGTTCAGTCCCTGGGTCAGGAAGATCCTCTGGAGGAGGAAATGGCAACCCACTCCAGTAGGCTGTGCCAGGCCAAGGCCTCCCACAGAGCCTGATTGGAATTGGCAGGCTATGGCTGTGCCTATCTCTGTACTTTACCCATGTAGCCCAATGTTCATTGCAGCACTATTTACAATAGCTAGGACATGGAAGCAACCTAGATGTCCATCGACAGATGAATGGATAAGGAAGTTATGGAACATATACACAATGGAATATTACTCAGCTAGAAAAAGGGATGCATTTGCATCAGTTCCAAAAATTGGATGAAACTGGAGCCTATTATACAAGTAAGTCAGAAAGAGAAACACAAATACTTTATGTTGAATTTAATTGGTAGAAGACAAATAATAATAAAAACAATAAAGCTAACACTTCCTTAGCACTTTCTGGCCAGAAAATATTCTAGTTGTGTGTGATATATTTAGTAGATGAAGGAAGAGAGAAGAAAAAAAGGAAGGAAAAAAGAAAGGGAGAAAGAAAGAAAAAGAATAATAACTAATACATATGTGAATTTTGGTGTATAAATGGCTTGAGAGCCCCTCACTTCCATCAGCTCCCAGGATCCAGCAGAAGACCCTCCAAGTAGGGCTTATTGAAAGATACTCCTGCCAACTGTCCAACCACACAGCTACCTTATTTCCCTCTCCACTTACCTCTCCAACAAGGCCAACAGAAGTTCCTAATGCCAACATGACAACATCTGTTGCCAGTACTAAAAAGTACTGAAGCTAAAAGAGGCACACTTATATGAGAAGCAAAAGGAGACTTTGATTTAATTTGTTTCAGCCATTAATAGATTTCTGGATAAACTAACTGGAAAGTACACACTTGTATTTTGAATCTTATTTTTTCTGTTGTCTTCCATAAAAAATTTGAAGACATGTGCCTACATAAATGTTCATTGGTATACTATAAATTACACCTAAGATTTTAGCAGCTACTTGAAAAAAATAGTAATGTATACAATATCACATTGCATCTCATTCATGAGAGAATTAACCCCCAGAGCAAAATTGATGTCTGATTGTTTTTTGCAGTTCTGAGCGTGTGACCCAATGCCTTGTATCAGATCAGTTCAGTTGTCCCAGTCCTATCTGACTTTTTGTGACCCCATGAACTGCAGCACACCAGTCTTCCCTGTCCATCACCAACTCTGGAGCTTGAAAAACTCATGTACATCGAGCCGGTGATACCATCCCACCGTCTCATCCACTCTTGTCCACTTCTCTTCCTCCCTTCAATTTTTCCCAGCTTCAGGGTCTTTTCAAATGAGTCAATTCTTCACATCAGGTGGCCAAAGTGTTGAAGTTTCAGCTTCAGCATCAGTCCTTCCAAGGACTATTCAGGACTGATTACCTTTAAGATGGACTGGTTGGATCTCCTTGCAATCCAAGGGATTCTCAAGAGTCTTCTCCAACACCACAATTCAAAAGCATCAATTCTTTGGCACTCAGCTTTCTTTATGGTTCAACTCTCACATCCATACATACCTACTAGAAAAACCACAGCTTTGACTATATGGACCTTTATTGGCAAAGTAATGTCTATGCTTTTTAATATGCTGTTTAGGTTGGTCATAGCTTTTCTTCCAAGGAGTAAGAGTCTTCTAATTTCATGGCTGCAGTCACCATCTGCAGTGATTTTGGAGCCCCAAAAACAGACTCTGTCACTGTTTCCATTGTTTCCCCATCTATTTGCCATGAAGTGATGGGACTGTATGCCATGATTTTAGCTTTTTTTCTATGATGACCTCCAAGACCTCCTAGAACTAACACCCAAAAAAAGATATGCTTTTCATCACAGGGGACTGGAATGCAAAAGTAAGAAGTCAAGAGATACCTGGGGTAACAGGAAAATTTGGCCTTGGAGTACAAAATGAAGCAGGGCAAATGCTAACAGAGTTTTGCCAAGAGAACGCACTGGTCATAGCAAACACCCTCTACCAACAACACAAGAGATGACTTGGACATCACCAGAGGGTCAATACCAAAATCAGATTGATTATATTCTTTGCGGTGAAAGATGGAGAAGCTTTATACAGTCAGCAAAAACAAGACCAAGAGCTCACTGTGGCTCAGATCATGAACTCCTTATTGTCAAATTCAGACTTAAATTGAAGAAAGCAGGGAAAACCACTAGATCATTCAGGTATGACCTAAATCAAATCCCTTATGATTATACAGTGGAAGTGAGAAATAGATTTAAGGGACTAGATCTGATAGACAGAGTACCTGATGAACTATGGACGGAGCTTTGTGACATTGTACAGGAGACAGGGATCAAGACCATCCCCAGGAAAAAGAAATGCAACAAGGTAAAATGGTTGCCTGAGGGGGTGTTACAAACAGCTGAGAAAAGAAGAGAAGCTGAAGGCAAAGGAGAAAAAGAAAGACAAACGCATTTGAATGCAGAGTTCTAAAGAACAGCAAAGAGAGATAAGAAAGTCTTCCTCAGTGATTAATACAAAGAAATAGAGGAAAACAATAGAATGGGAGAGACTAGAGATCTCTTCAGGAAAATTAGAGGTACCAAGGGAGCATTTCACGCAAAGATGGGCTTAATAAAGGACAGAAATGGTATGGACCTAACAGAAGCAGAAGATATTAAGAAAAGGTGGCAAGAATACACAGAAGAGCTATACAAAAAATCTTAATGACCCAGATAATCACAATGGTGAGATTACTCACCTAGAGCCAGACATCCTGGAGTGCAAAGTCAAGTGGGCCTTAGTCAAGTGGGCATCAGTATGAACAAATCTAGTGGAGGTGATGGAATTCCAGTTGAGCTATTTCAAATCCTTTAAAAGATGCTGCTGCTAAATTGCTGCACTCAATATGCCAGCAAATTTGGAAAACTCAGCAGTGGCCACAGGACTGGAAAAGGTCAGTTTTCATTCCAATCCCAAAGAAAGGCAATGCCAAAGAATGCTCAAACTACCACAAAATTGCATGTATCTCACATGCTAGCAAAGTAATGCTCAAAATTCTCCAACTGAGGCATCAACAGTACATGAACCAAAGACTTCCAGATGTTCAAGCTGGATTTAGGAAAAGCAGAGGAACCAGAGATCAAATTGCCAACATCTGTTGGATCATCAAGAAAGCAAGAGAGTTCCAAAAAAACATCTACTTTTGCTTTATTGACTATGCCAAAGCCTTTGACTGTGTGGATTACAACATACTGTGGGAAATATTTAAAGAAATGGGAATACCAGACCACCTTACCTACCTCCTGAGAAATCTGTATGCCAGTCTAGAAGTAACAGAATTGGACATGGAACAACAGACTGGTTCCAATTGGGAAAGGAGTATGTCAAGGCTGTATATTATCACCCTGCTTATCTAACTTATATGCGGAGTATGTCATGCAAAATTCCTGGCTGGATGAAGCACAAGCTGGAATCAAGATTGCCGGGAGAAATAGCAATAACTTCAGATATGCAGATGACACCACCTTTACTGCAGAAAGCAAAGAGGAACTGAGGAGCCTCTTGAAAGTGAAAAAGCAGAATGAAAAATCTGGGTAAAACTCATAATTCAAAAAACTAAAATCATGCCTTGTATATCATACCTATTAAGTAAATGGAATATGTTTTCTATATGCATTCAATTTTTTATACAAAGTTCAGGGATATAGTTAACTAACGTGTATTTGTCCACATATACAACAGCAACATGACAATTATATTGATAATTTTGGGGAGTTCACTATGATTCCTTGGATTTAAGTAATTCAATTCTCTTAGTGACTCTGCTTCCTTTTAGGCTTGTCAATTGAAAGAATTCCTTCTGAAACAAGAAACACTTTAAAGAGTGTTAACATGCAACATTTTCTGATCTTAAGAATTTAACCTAAGATTTTCTATATCAAGCAAATTTATACAAATCCAATATTCCTAGAAAACAATCAGGGACATAAACACAGGTAAAACACCAGCCCTTCACCAGAGTGAAGTCAAGGTGAGGAAAACGTGAAAAGTGATTTAATCAAGTGTAATGTTCTATGGAACTTCAGAGTGGACCTATCTACAGAGGAAGGAAAGTTTATTCACAAAGAAAACTTTGTGAATAAACTAACATTTAGACTGGACTTTGAAGAATAGAGAGAATGATATTAAGTAGAAATAGAGGGGAATAAAAAGTATGACGAGGTAGGGGAACAAAGTACAAGGTACATTTGGGAAATAATATAATTTGTTTGGAAGAGTGGGAAGTGAAGCTTGGAAGTCATTTTTAAACATGGGAGGTCTTCAGTACTACAGTTGGTTTGTATTTGCTTTGGTAGATTATGTCAGTCACTGAAGGCTTTATTCATAAGATTAATTATATACTGTTTGCATGCTCACTATGTTCCAGTTATTTTACCATAACAATCTAGTTTTTGTACATGGATTACCTTATTTCAGTCTCGGAAATACTATCTAAGGACGTGCTGTTATTATTTCTATTTTTAAGATGAAAAAATCAACATATAAAAAGATTGAGTAATAGATCATTTAGCTATTAGTTGGTGGAGCAGGTATTTGAACCTGAGTCTGTGGTTTAGGAAGTTCTATGCTATATAAGATGTAAGAAAGTGAGGATTAGGAGTCCTGGTTAATAGAAACTAACACCAGATATGTTCAAATGGAGAGGCCTTGGTGGTGGTTGAAACTTGAGATAGAAGTTCAAGAAAAACAGTAAGGCCAGAGTTTAGGGTGGGTGAAGATGTTGGGTGAAGTTATAGAAGTAGATGAGACGGTGTTGGGCAAAAAGTGGCCAGAGATTAAAGATAAGAACTCAGAGTAGGATCTTGATGAATGACTAGACTCAAGAGGAGGGAAAAGGAAGAGAAGCCAATGAAGGAGAGGAAGTAATTGGAAAAGTATTAATACAAGGAGAAAAAGCAAAATGCAGAAGCTCCCAAGCCAGAGAAAGAAGGACTTCCAAAACTGAGCATCAAATATCAAAAAGGATCAGTGGGAATGTGAACTGAGAAAAAGTCATCTGACTTGGTGGTGGGAGTTAGCAACCATTGAGAGTGCAGTGCCAGACATTAAAGTCAAGGTTAACCTTAGTGATGAGACTGATGGTAAAGAGAGGCGTAATGTGCTGAGATAATAGTATCACCATGCTCATCGATCCATTTCAGGACAGACTTGTTCACAGGATGAGCAAAATGATCTGTGCCAAAGGAAACACACACGTGGAAGAGAGAAGGACTGAACTCACAAGGGGGAGATGCCAGCTTCAGCAAAAATGGACTGTGGTGTCCCACGGTGTTTCAAAAAGAATTGTAGAACTGAAAAATGCATCCTAAAGTCAAGTATAGAAAGATGTCTATGTGGCTAAAGAAACACATCACCTTGTTTTGTAACCAAAGCTAATATCAAGACTCTATCTCCAGAACTGCCAAGGAAATCCTGAGGAAAAAGAGCAAAGCTGGAGACATACCCTCCCAGACTTCGGACAATTATTACAAAGCTATAGTAAAAAAAAAAGCGTGATACTGACACAAAAACAGACATATGGAACAGACAATGGACAGACACAAAAACAGACAATGGAACAGAATAGAGAGCCTAGAAATAAACCCACATACCTATGGTCAATTCATCTTGAACAAAGGAACCAAAAACGGAGAAAAGACAGTCTCTTCGGCAAGTGGTGTTAGGAAAGTTGGACAGCCACATGTAAATCAATGAAGTTAAAACACTCCTTCACATTATACTCAAAAATGAACTCAAAATAATGTTAATCTTTAAGACAAGACACCTTAAAATTCCTAGAAGAAAACATAGGTGAAACATTCGCTGATAAAAATCATAGCAATGTTTTCTTATGTGAGTCTCCCAAGACAGTAGAAAATTGATAAAAGCAAAAGTAAACCAGTGAGACCTAATCGAACGTAGAAGCCTTTGCACAGCAAAAGAAAGCATAAAACAAAATGAAAAGGCAACGTACGGACTGGGAGAAGCATTTGAAAATGACACAGTTGACGAGGACTTCATTTCCAAATTATACAAACAGCCCATACAACACAATAACAAAAAACCAAACAACCCAATAAAAAAACATGCAGCTCTAAATAGGCATTTCCCAAAGAAGACAAACAAATGGCCAATAGACACATGAAAAGATGTTCAATGTGCTGATTATTAGAGAAATGCAAATTAAAACTACAATGAGGCATCACCTCACGCTGGTCAGAATAGACATCATTAAAACATCACTGGACAGGGTGTGGAGAAAAGGGAACTTTCTTACACTGTGGGTGGGAATGTAAACTAGCTCAGCTTCTATGGAAAACAGTATGGAGGTTCCTTAAAAAACTAGAAATAGAATTGCCATATGATCTAGCAATTCTGTTCCTGGGCATAAATTCAGAGAAGACACTAAATTCAAAAGATGCATGCACCTAAATGTTCATAGCAACATTATTTACAGTAGCCAAGACATGGAAGCGGCTTAAATGTTCATCAGCAGATGAATGCATAGACACGGCACACACACAATGGAGTGTCACTCAGCTATAAAAAGAACAAAATGCTCTTTGCGACACGGATGGACGAGGGATTATCATACTGAGTGAAGTACGTCTGAAACAGAAAGACACATACCGTGTGATATCATTTATATGTGGAATTTAAAATATGGTACAAATAAACTTTTTAAAAAACAGAAACAAACCCACAGGCATAGAGAACAAACTTATGGTTATGAGAGGGGAAAGAGTCAGGGAGGATAAATCAGGAGCTTGGAATTAGCAGGTAGAAACTGTTATATATAAAATAGATAAACGACAAGGACCAACAGTACAGCACAGGGAACTGTATTCAGTGCATTATAATAACTTAGGAAAGACTGTGAAAAAGAATCCACACATATATATGTGTGACTGAATCACTGTGTTGTACGCCAGAAACTAACACATTGTAAATTAGCTATACTTCAATTGAAAAAAAAAAATCACAAAGATTCTGTCTCTACCACTTGCTAATGGGACAACCTGAGCTAGAGACTTAGTCACGAAAGTTGCCATAGTTTCTTAATCTATGAGGTAGAAATAATCATATCTGTCCTAATAATTCCACAGGATTATTGTGAAGATAAAATAGTCGTGTATGTTAAAGCTACTGAGAGCTCACTGAACATTAAATGCTGTTTCTTTTGCTCAGCGCTTATAAGTGTTGACTGACTCTGAAAACCAGCTGTCATTGGAATGAATTATAGTGGGGGCCTGAGTAGTTTAGAGAAATGAAAAAGAACTGGATAAAAGCTAGTGGGTTTAGTGAACACTGTGCTTCAAAAAAAAAAAAAGAGGAAAAAAGTTCTGAAGGCAGCAGAATACAGTCCTCAGAGACTCCCAAACTAGCAAGCAAGTCACAGTCTGGGCATTGCCTCTTCATCACAATCTCCTGGGGGTGTCCTGATCTCCCTCACATGTCCCAGATAGCACAGACCAGAGGGCTGGGAGAGAATGGTGTCAACGTGTCTGGGCTGAGCCATGGTACAAGCAGCACTTATTCTCTGCAGGGCCCTTGGTTTGAACTTCCTTAGAAGAGAACTACAGCTGCAAAAATCTGTAGGCTACTCTTCCAGAGTTCCTAACAAAATATTTAGATAGAGAAGTATTACTGGCAAACAAATTAAAATGCTCAAAATAATCAGTGAATCAATGATTATAGCCTGACATGCAAGTCACCAAAACTAAATGTGCAGTGGTTTATTCCAAATCTCCATTCAATGGATATGTCCAGATTTTGCCTATGATGTCTTAAATAATTTTAATCTTAGGAGAGTGAAATAAATAAAAA
>NW_011494679.1:52531-63621 GCF_000754665.1 Bison bison bison | reverse complement strand
GTTTAGTGAACACTGTGCTTCAAAAAAAAAAAAAGAGGAAAAAAGTTCTGAAGGCAGCAGAATACAGTCCTCAGAGACTCCCAAACTAGCAAGCAAGTCACAGTCTGGGCATTGCCTCTTCATCACAATCTCCTAGGGGTGTCCTGATCTCCCTCACATGTCCCAGATAGCACAGACCAGAGGGCTGGGAGAGAATGGTGCCAACGCGTCTGGGCTGAGCCATGGTACAAGCAGCACTTATTCCCTGCAGGGCCCTTGGTTTGAACTTCCTTAGAGGAGAACTACAGCTGCAAAAATCTGTAGGCTACTCTTCCAGAGTTCCTAACAAAATATTTAGATAGAGAAGTATTACTGGCAAACAAATTAAAATGCTCAAAATAATCAGTGAATCAATGATTATAGCCTGACATGCAAGTCACCAAAACTAAATGTGCAGTGGCTTATTCCAAATCTCCATTCAATGGATATGTCCAGATTTTGCCTATGATGTCTTAAATAATTTTAATCTTAGGAGAGTGAAATAAATAAAAATCTAGCCATGGGTATGAGACTTTTAGCAGACAATTGAGCCAAAAAAACCTAACACAAAACAAGCCCGTTTATTTGTGACATTTAGTATTTATTTGAGGGTTCCCCGGTGGCATAGTGGTAAAGAATTCGCCTAACAATGCTGGAGATGCAAGAGACCCGGGTCCGATCTTGGATCACAAAGATACCCTGGAGAAGAAATAGGCAACCCACTCCAGTATTCTTACCTGGGAAATCCCAGGGACAGAGGAGCCTGATGGGGCTACAGTCCATGAGGTGAGAGAGTCAGACACAACTGAACAACTGAACACACACATAGTATTTATTCACTCTTTTATTCACTTACTAGTTCATTCAATAATCATTTTTAAACACCTACTGAGTTGAGGTACAAACTACAAACAAACTACGAACTACGTAGTATCAATACAAACAAAGCTAGCGTAGGTGATGGAATTCCAGTTGAGCTATTTCAAATCCTGAAAAAAAGATGCTGCTAAATTGCTGCATTCAATATGCCAGCAAATTTGGAAAACTCAGCAGTGGCCACAGGAAAAGGTCAGTTTTCATTCCAATCCCAAAGAAAGGCAATGCCAAAGAATGCTCAAACTACTGCACAATTGCACTCCTCACACACTAGCAAAGTAATGCTCCAAATTCTCCAAGCCAGGCTTCAACAGTATGTGACCATGAACTTCCAGATATTCAAGCTGGATTTAGAAAAGGCAGAGGAAGGAGAGATCAAATTGCCAACATACGTTGGATCATCGAAAAAGAAGAGAATTCTACTTCTGCTTTACTCACTATGCCAAAGCCTTTGACTGTGTGGATCACAACAAACTGTGGAAAATTCTTGAAGAGATGGGAATACCAGACCACCTGACCTGCCTCTTGAGAAACCAATATGCAGGTCAGGAAGCAACAGTTAGAACTGGACATGGAACAACAGACTGGTTCCAAATATGAAAAAGAGTATGTCAAGGATGTATATTGTCACTCTGCTTATTTAACTTATATGAAGAGTACATCATGAGAAACACTGGGCTGGATGAAGCACAGCTGGAATCAAGTTGCTGGGAGAAATATCAATAACCTCAGATATGCAGATGACACCACACTTATGGCAGAAAACGAAGAGCCAAAAAGCCTCTTGATGAAAGTGAAAGAAGAGAGTGAAAATGTTGGCTTAAAACTCAACATTTAGAAAACTAAGATCATGGCATCTCGTCCCATCACTTCATGGCAAATAGATGGGGAAACAATGGAGACAGTGACAGACTTTGTTTTTGGGGGCTCCAAAATCACTGCAGATGGTGACTGCAGCCATGAAATTAAAAGATGCTTGCTCCTTGGTAGAAAAGTTATGACCAACGTAGACAGCATATTGGAGAAGGCAATGGCACCCCACTCCAGTACTCTTGCCTGGAAAATCCCATGGATGGAGGAGCCTGGTAGGCTGCAGACCATGGGGTCGCGAAGAGTCGGACACGACTGAAGCGACTTAGCAGCAGTAGCAGCAGTAGCAGACAGCATATTAAAAAGCAGAGACATTATTTTGTCAACAAAGGTCCGTCTAGTCAAGGCTATGGTTTTTCCAGTGGTATGGATGTGAGAGTTGGACTATAAAGAAAGCTGAGCACCGAAGAATTGATGCTTTTGAACTGTGGTGTTGGAGAAGACTCTTGAGAGCCCCTTGGACTGCAAGAAGATCCAACCGGTCCATCCTAAAGGAAATCAGTCCTGAATATTCATTGGAAGGACTGATGTTAAAGCTGAAACTCCAATACTTTGGCCACCTGATGCAAAGAACTGACTCATTTGAAGAGACCCTGATGCTGGGAAAGATTGAAGGCAGGAGGAGAAGGGGACGACAGAGGATGAGATGGTTGGATGGCATCACTGACTCAATGGACATGAGTTTGGGTGAACTCCGGGAGTTGGTGATGGACAGGGAGGCCTGGCGTGCTGCAGTGCATGGGGTCGCAAAGAGTTGGACACGACTGAGTGACTGAACTGAACTGATCTGAGTTGAGGTAGTAAATATAAGCTGCAATTTTATTAATTTTCTTAAAGGGAATAAGGGTTATTGAGTGGCAGCTTTAAGGGGAATATTGTTTCAGCCCTGAGGGACAATGGTGGCATGGAGGCATTATTGCAGACGTGACATTACATTAGACAGCCCAGCATCTCAGAAGATTATCTCTCTTTAGGGAGGCAAAGTTTCTCCATCCAGAGGGTGTGTATCATGTAGGTTGACAAGAGTACCATGTAGACTGCTAGGAAGTGGGCTGGAGTTCCACAGACACATGTCAGTAAGTGACTTAGGGCTGTTGTGTCAATTGTTTCTACCTGGAGGGTAACCATGAGGCCTGAAGGACCAGAGATGCAAAGTGTCTGAGTGTCTGGCACACAGCGGTCATCCATAAAGCCACTACAAGCGCTTGAAGGCAGAATATATAGGGTGGGAGAAATCTTTCCCTCATGTTACTCCCAAAACAAAACAGCATTACATATTTAAGGTTTCAGGCTAAAGGCCATTTCAAGACTTGCAGGACCAAAAAGAGAAAAGAAAAAAACAACTGACACTCAATTTGAATTATGAAATTAAAAAGGCTGAATTTCCAAGCATAAGTAATGTGAAGCACAAGTGAAATTCCAAGACTGACTTTACTATGGAAAAATAGAAACACGTTTGAGTCTTTCCACAGAGCAGCCAGAGTGGACATAATTGGCCTGTTTTGAAACTGGAGTTTCAAAACTCCAGTTTGACACAGCCACACCTCTACAAGCCCTCTTGTGGCTGTCATTCTCCCAGGGTAAAAAGGATAGCAGGATAATTTTCACAAATTTTTACACCCAAAAAGGGATTATGGGGGAAGAAGAAGCTCCCAGAAAAAAAAAAAAAAAACACTTGGATGTGACGAGCAATACAATTTTAACACGTTTTGAGTTTCTTAGAAACTATTGCTAGTGTTTTGGTAGGATTTAATCACCAGATCTTTGTTCTAGATTTTTGTGTCCTATTTTTCAATCACAAATAGATAACTCACTAGCATGAGCCCGGAAGTTACATGTTCTGGTACAAATATCTAACTGGAAATTTCAAGATTCAAGACCACGTGAATCTTGGAGGTTTGTTGCTTAAGCAAAACTTACATAAAATTCTCTGCTAATCTAACAAGAAATGTAACAAAAAGCTGTCTTAGGTATCCAGTTTCCAATCCACTTCAACATGCTTGAAGTTATAACAAAACACTTAGAGCTTTTAAGTCATGACCTCTGGACTCAGACCAGGAGAAAAAGGTGTAAGTGCAGGATCTGTCTTTTCTTTCCCCGTGTGTCCTCCTGCAGAGGTGTGACCTCAGGCCTGTAGGCAACTACTCAGCCCTTTAGTTTGCAATTGAAAAACCAGGGTCCTGGACTAGATCGATGGTTTTGAGCTTCACTGCACTGGCTACTCACTGTTTCCTAGCAACTGGGGGCTTTGCTAAAGAAAGGGGGCATGGGGGCAAAGTGGAAGTGATGTAGGCGGGACTTCCGGCCCTTTCTGTCTTTCATTAGAGCACTTCCGTTAACATCCAGTTCACAAATTAGTCTTCCCAAAAATATATCCTTTGGGACTTCTCTGGAGGTCCAGTGGTTAAGAATGTGCCTTGCAACTTCAAGGGACGCTGATTCGATTCCTTTCAGGGATCTAAGATCTCAGATGCCACGGGCAACTAAACCCACACACCACACTAGAGAGAAACCCACGTGCCTCAATGAAGACCCGACACAGCCAAACGAATCCATTTTAAAAAGAAAGAGATTTTGCTTAAGTGAGGTGAAAGTCACTCAGTCGTGTCCGACTCTGTGACCCCATAGGCTGCACAGTCCATGGAATTCTCCAGGCCAGAATACTGGAGTGGGCAGCCTTTCCCTTCTCCAGGGGATCTTCCCAACCCAGGGATTGAACCCTCCCGCATTGCAGGCAGAGTCTGTATCAGCTGAGCGGTCAGGGAAGCCTGATTTTGTTTAAAGTGGTTTACCAAGTTGGACAACTTCTAGATCATAGGATGGAGACTGTTGCCGGATTGAACAGCTTATGAGACTCTTCCAGCGTGCTGCTTCTATAATTCCTTGCCCCGACCCAGATGGTTACAACGCTGCTCTCTTGAGTCAGCCTAGTGACCCCTGTTCCCCAGGCCCTGGCAGAGTCGGGGACAATGTCACACTGACCAGACTTGCTAACGCCAAGGTGAGTGCCTGCCGCCTGCTGCCCGGACACGCAGCCTGTGCCCAGCCTCTCACAGGAAGGGCCCCTTCCGGCACGTTCCTTGCCTGCGCTGCAGCGCCTCCGCTGAAGCTGTCCTCTCCCTCTGTGTCGTGCGGTGAGGAGGAGAGGAGTTCATCTCCGTGAGGGCGCCTTCCAATCCCTCTCACCGCCGCTAAAACTCACATGTTCCTTCAAGGCTGAGGGACTTGTGGTTAAATGATTACAGAGGAAACAAGCTCTTTCAAAACAATTCAACAAATACTGAAGCAAGATTTACATGTGAGATGTGTTTCTTAGCATGACAAGGAAAGCAAATTGGTGCAGTGAGAAAAGTCCTGAGAAAGCAAAGCTGACATGGTGGGGAAGGCGGACGACCCCATCAGGCACTCACACGGAACACACGTCAGTGTTTCTCAACTTTACACGGTACTTAACCTCTTTCAAGGAAGAGGGGTGGGCGCTGAGGAAAGGAAGCTGCAGATTCAGGCCAGCTTGCCTCACCAAGCGTGTAACGGATAGCACTATGGCCTCAAGACACTTCTGTGGAACATGAGTAATGAGCAGACGTTTTTCATTATATAGCCAGTTATTTATTTTAATTTGCACACAGAAATAACACCCCATTAAGCTATGATTTTATGGATATAACAGACTATACTGAGGCAAAACTTTTAGAGGAAATTTAAAGAAAAGTACAAAAATAATATAAGAGGTGTCACTAATATTTGGCAAAACTCATGACAGAGGTAGAAGGATTAATGGAAATCAGAAAACTTAGGGCTAGACCGGGTACAGATACTCTCCTATCCTATTTCTGGTAAAGCTAGTCTGTGAAACTGTGTACAGACTTCTCCTAAAGTCATGTTAAGGTGTCCCATGTTTGCTTGTTTTTATTTTTTGAAACGTGTTTCTTTTAAAAATGTTTATTCACTTTTTTATTTTGTTGCATCAGGTCTTAGTTGTGGCGTGCAGGTGAGATCTTTTGTTGCCGTTTGGGAAGATCCCCTGGAGAAGGGCATGGCGACCCACTCCAGTATTCTTGCCTGGAGAATCCCAAGGACAGAGGAGGCTGGTGGGCTACAGCACACGGTCCCATACGTCAGACGTGACCGAATGACGAATCCTTTCACTTAGGGACTCTAGCGTGGCACGTGGGCTTAGTTGTTCCAAGGCCTGTGGGATCTTGCCCCATCCCCCCAACCAAGGACTCAGCCTATGTCCCTCATTGTAAGGCAGATTCCTAACCACTGGGCCACTAGGGAAGGCCCTGTTTCTTTATTAATTACCCTCATCCCACCATAATTGGTGCACAGAAGATGCTAAATAAGGTCTTTGAAATGGATGAACACATAAATACTTGAATGAGTGCATGCATAAAGAAGAAATAATTGCTTCCTATCCCCAAGGAGCAGACATGTGCTCACACTGAGGGGAATGAGGATGATTAAAATAAGATCTCAGACTCACACTTGATCGTCTGCTAGCCTCTGGCTCACCTAATGGGCTGACAGTTTTCAGAGAAGGATTCCACTCGTCCCGTGATTCTGCTGGGCAGTGTCTACACCCTGTAGGGAGTTACCACATACCCCACCCGTGGATGGGGGTCTTCTCAGCCCAGATTCTCAAATTCTGGGCCTGAATGAAGATTAAGGGAAACTATGGTGCTATGAAGTAGTGTATAAGGCAGTTTAGCAAAGGTGGAAAGAAACCCCGCTGAACCCAGAAGAAAAAGTGAGTGTTAATTCACGTCCGATTCTTTGTGACCCCATGGACTGTAGCCTGCCAGGCTCCTTTGTACATGAGATTCTCCAAGCAAGAATACTGGAGTAGGTAGCCATTCTCTTCTCCAAGGAATCTTCCTGACCCAGAGATGGAATCTGGGTCTCCTGCATCACAGGCAGATTCTTTACCATCTGGGCCACTAGGGAACCCAGGAGAGCCACCCACAAATGAGTGCCTGTCTGTGCGGGTGCTGAGCAGCCGTGGGGCATACATGTCAGCAGTTTTGCCCTTTGCTTGGAAAGCAAGGTGTGTGTGTACCCAGAGCACTTTATGACCAGCAGAATCAAGTAGCAAAGCCTGCTATTTTTTTTTTAAAGTCCGTGGCGTACTCTGTGATTTGTGTATATAAGAAGGTGAGGTATAGAACAGCCTTGTGGACTCTGTGGGAGAGGGAGAGGGTGGGAAGATTTGGGAGAATGGCATTGAAACATGTATAATATCATGTATGAAACAAGTCGCCAGTCCAGGTTCGATGCATGATACTGGATGCTTGGGGCTGGTGCACTGGGACGACCCAGAGGGATGGTATGGGGAGGGAGGAGGGAGGAGGGTTCAGGATGGGGAACACATGTATACCTGTGGCGGATTCATTTCAATATTTGGCAAAACTAATACAATATTGTAAAGTTTAAAAATAAAATAAAATTATTAAAAAAATAGTAATAATAATAAGAAAAAGAAGGTCTCTCTCAAACAGGATAGAAATGAATTGGAGAAAACAATTGTTTATGTGGTGGATATGTCTCCTTTGCCCACGTCCTGTTCGATAGTAATGAAGATTGCAACACCAAACGATCCCAGATATTCTGCTTGGAGTCACCATTCGTGATGATTGCTCATAGCTAATCAAAGGATGTTATGAAATGTGAGTCAGACAGCCGCCGGCTTCCTGGAAGTTCCAGAACCTGTATATAAAGGGGGAGCTTCCTAGTTGAGACACTGGAGCAGCAGAGAGGTAGGAGCTACCAGATTCCTTAAGCTGAGAAGGAAGACAGAGACCAACATGCCCAGACTGCCTCTGCTGCTGCTGCTACTCTGGGGCACGGGGTCCCACGGCTTCCCAGCAGCAACTTCAGAAACACAAGAACAAGATGTGGAGACGGTGAAGGTAAATGCTCAACTTCACATGCCTAAGATGCAAAAGCCTTATTTGTGTTTTCCCACAATATAACAGAATAGTATCAGTATGCACTTCTGGTGGTGATTTAGTAACTAAGTCATGTCCAACTCTTTGTGACCCCATGGACTGGAGCCCACCGGGCTCCTCTGTCCATGGGCTTCCCCCAGTGAGGATACTGACATGGGTTGCCATTCTCTTCCCCAGGGGATATTCCTGACCCAGGAATCGAACCCAGGTCTCCTGCATTGCAGGTGGACGCCTGCATGGTGGGCAGATTCCTGCATTGAGGTGGATTCTTTACTGTCTGAGCTATGAGGGAAGCCCCCAGTAATAGTATAATAGAGTTTATTTAAGGATGCATTTCCTACAAAGAGAGATTTTTTCCAGAAAGGGTATTCTCCCCCAAAATGTATCTAGCTGTGCATAGACTCTCATTTCCAGTTAAAAGTGATAGGGAACTAAAGGAATAATATACAAATATGTCTCTATAAAATTGTAATTCTGACTTCATAGTAAATAGTGGTAGGAAGAGTTCTACTCCAAAATGAGCTTCCACCAACAATAAGGATAATAAGGACCATGCAGCCTAAGTGGAACCTTTAAAAGTAGTTTTTTGTTTCAGGTATGACAGTATAAACCATCAGTATTTAGTAAAATTGGAGGATTTCCCATTCAGTGTTTCGATAATTTTATCTTTCATCAGAAATACCTGGAAAACTACTACAACCTGAACAGTAATGGGAAGAAAGTTGAAAGGCAGAGAAACGGTGGCCTCATAACTGAAAAGCTAAAGCAAATGCAAAAATTCTTTGGGCTGAGAGTGACCGGGAAACCAGATGCTGAAACCCTGAATGTGATGAAGCAGCCCAGATGTGGGGTGCCCGACGTGGCTCCGTTTGTTCTTACTCCAGGAAATCCTCGTTGGGAGAACACAAACCTGACCTACAGGTAATCAGATTGAGCACCAGAGTGGGAACGCTCTTTCCCATCAGAGCCATGAGAAATGAAATCTGATGTGTCTGTGTTTTATTCCACTTGAAGGATTGAAAATTACACCCCAGACCTGTCAAGAGCAGATGTGGACCAAGCCATTGAGAAAGCCTTTCAACTCTGGAGCAATGTCACACCCTTGACCTTCACCAAGGTCTCTGAGGGTCAAGCGGACATAATGATATCCTTTGTCAGGGGAGGTAAGCTCTTTTTGTAGCATGAAAGTATTCTTACCTTAACTTCTCCTTGCCCTTGAATCTCTTCAGCTTTGCAGATAGATTTCCTTGTTTAAAAAAGAGTGTTGATTTTACAGACTTAAGAAGGAAACAAGATGTCATTTGCTGAAAATCTGCTGGCCTCTTAGCAAAGTTAATGCTTACTCTCCTGGGTTAAACTAAATAAGACTCTAGAGAAGCATCTGATGAATTCTGTGTCTTGCAGATCATCGTGACAATTCTCCCTTTGATGGACCTGGTGGAAACCTTGCTCATGCTTTTCAACCAGGTGCAGGGATCGGAGGAGACGCTCATTTTGATGATGATGAATGGTGGACCAGCAATTTCCAAGGTAAGGCAGCTTGTCCTGCCTCTCTCACCCTCCCCCTCCTCCCACCTTCTCAGTTCATTGTGATATTGGTTGATTTAACTGAAAGAATGCGTTAATAGAAATAGGTACTCTGCTGCTACCACTTAGAAAATTAACAACACATTTAGAAAATATAAGAGAATTACTTCTGTTAGTAAGACCATCTTACTGGTTACAATTGGGCTACTCTGAAATTTCTATTGAGAAAGTGTTGAAAATATTAATGTTTTCCTTGTGGGCATCTACACAGAATCTTTTTTTCCTGGAAATACACCAAAGTGTAACAATGTTATTAAGATATCTAGAAATTAAGGGAGAAGATACTATATATTTTTTCTAAAATTTCCAGCATTAAGCATCTATCAGTCTATAAATAGGAAAAAAATTGTGTTTATAGAAGAATATTGCTTCTCCATGAAATAATATATGCCATATAACCACTGACAAGATTGACTAATCTGTGCTAGAGCCTTGGTTGGCTGAATTTGCTCTTTAATTGTAATCATAGAATTCAAGTTTTCACCAATCTCTTCACTGGCTCCCAGATAGCTCAGTGGTAAAGAACCCGCCTACCAAATACAGGAGACTTGGGTTTGATCCTTGGGTCACGGAGATCCCTGGAAAAGGAAATGGCAACCCACTCCAGTATTCTTGCCTGGGAAATCGCATGGACAGGGGAGCCTAGCAAGCTGCAGTCCATGGGGACGCAAAGAGTCAGACATGCCTGGGCATGTAATCTCTTCACTATTAATGAAGGCATCCTTCTCACCTTTCAGAAAAAAAAATTATATACTTCAAAAAGCTACTGATAAAATAAGAACATTAATCCTTGTACAGTTGTAGATTACTTCTTACTTAAATGTCTCCAAACTGAAAACATTTCAAATAATTGCAAATGGGTTTGTTGTCCCTTTTAGATTATAACTTGTACCGGGTGGCAGCGCATGAATTTGGCCATTCCCTTGGACTTGCTCATTCTACTGACATTGGGGCTCTGATGTACCCCAGTTACACCTTCAGTGGTGATGTTCAGCTTTCTCAGGATGACATTGATGGGATCCAGGCCATCTACGGTGGGTATAAAGAAACACAGCATAGACAGGTGGTCCTTAAAACATCCGTTGTCTATCTTTTAAGAAGCCTTCATTGGTTATGTAGTTTTCCAAAGCCAGGCAGAACTAACTTCAGATCTCTTGTTCCTTTAGGACCTTCCCAAAATCCCACTCAGCCAGTCGGCCCACAAACCCCAGAAGTGTGTGATAGCAAGCTAACTTTTGATGCCATAACTACAATTCGGGGAGAAGTGATGTTCTTCAAAGACCGGTAGGACAACAGTTCTTTTTTGCATTTTGTATTTGTAATAATAATAGGACTCACTACTATGGGGCTGTATGGGCTACTACTATGCTTCACATATTATTTATTACATTTGTTTATATACATAATTGTAGTTATAATTAAGCATAAAAAATAGCTTGCTCTTGCACAACATAATGAATTTTTAACAACTTTTTTCCCAGCACGTATTCTGTCTTGATTCTCAGAAAACTTACCAGTGACGTAGCAAATCAGTAAATATAATTCCATTTTACAGATCGGTAAAGCAGAGAAGGCAATGGCACCCCACTCCAGTATTCTTGCCTGGAAAATCCCAGGGATGGAGGAGCCTGGAAGGCTGCAGTCCATGGGGTCGCTGAGGGTCGGACACGACTGAGCGACTTCCCTTTCACTTTTGACTTTCATGCATTGGAGAAGGAAATGGCAACCCACTCCAGTGTTCTTGCCTGGAGAATCCCAGGGACAGGGGAGCCTGGTGGGCTGCCGTCTATG
>NW_011494679.1:51868-52431 GCF_000754665.1 Bison bison bison | reverse complement strand
GTCCAGAGTCTGCCCTGCGGATCCACACGACAGTTCATGCTTTGTCTTCACCCCAGTCCCTGTGGACCATGGAGTCAACTTTGTCATTAACAAATAATAGGCAGAGCCGGACACGACTGAAGTGACTTAGCACACGTGGGACTGCAGAACCAACTTTGTGAACTGCCGGTCTCAGGAGCACACAGGGAGTGGCTAGGGTTTAAACTACCCTTTGCCTCTTATCAGTCGCATGGCCTTGGACACCTCCCTCTGCCCCCCTGACCTCAGTTTCTAATCCGTGAGATGGAAGTCATCTCTTACAGGATTTCTGTGAGTTAGGACATGAAGTAGGTAGAATTTGTACAAAATGCAGAATGCTAGTGTTGTGTTCTAGCCAGTGCCATTGGAGAATTTTGCAAGCTGGTTGTTAAACAGCATTATTAAAAGTTTCATTATATCAATTTAAAATTATATTTAAACCAAAGGTACTAAAAATAATTATAACTCATCCTTTTGTGTGTGTGTGTGTGTGTGTATGTGTGTGCGTGTGTGTTAGATACTCAGTCGTGTCCAGCTCTGTGATC
>NW_011494679.1:50228-51014 GCF_000754665.1 Bison bison bison | reverse complement strand
CTCAGGTCTCCGCCGTTACAGATAGATTCTTTACCGTCTGAGCCACCAGGGAAGGCCCCATCCCTTTGCATCCCTTTGCAATTATTTTGCTATATTTTTCTATTTATTTATATTCCTGAGATGGCTTATGCCTGTATGGGGGAAATACTATACAGTGAGGTACCACTGCAAATCTCTTGAAATCTGCAGTGGTTGGAGTGTTTCCACCAAGAAAGTAAGCAAAGGCTACAGACCAGAACTCCTGTCCACCTGCACTTTGGAGAGCCACGTGTTAAACACTAACCCACAAGCCACCAGTGCCCGCCGTAGAAGGGCCTGGATGACACCAGAACTTGCTGTGTATTTGATCAAAACCTTTTTTTTTTCAAATTAGGTTCTACATGCGCACAAATCCCTTGTACCCAGAAGTGGAGCTCAATTTCATCTCTGTTTTCTGGCCACAACTCCCAAATGGACTTCAAGCTGCTTATGAGGTTGCCGACAGGGATGAGGTCCGGTTTTTCAAAGGTAATACTTTCAATTTTTGTTGTTCTTTAGTCACTAAGTCACATCTGACTCTTGCAACCCCATGGATTGTAGTCTGCCGGGCTCCTCTGTCCAATTAGCTCTCAGTTTTTACCAGTTGGGGCTTCCCTGGTGGCTCAGAGGGTAAAGCATTTGCCTGCAATGCGGGAGACCCAGGTTCCATCCCTGGGTGGGAAGATCCCCTGGAGAAGCGAATGGCAGCCCACTCCAGTATTCTTGCCTGGAAAATCCCATGGACAGAGGAGCCTGGTGGGCTACAGT
>NW_011494679.1:49741-50128 GCF_000754665.1 Bison bison bison | reverse complement strand
CCCTCTGCCCCCCTGACCTCAGTTTCTAATCCGTGAGATGGAAGTCATCTCTTACAGGATTTCTGTGAGGTAGGACATGAAGTAGGTAGAGTTTGTACAAAATGCAGAATGCAAGTGTTGTGTTCTAGCCAGTGCCATTGGAGAATTTTGCAAGCTGGTTGTTAAACAGCATTATTAAAAGTTTCATTATATCAATTTAAAATTATATTTAAACCAAAGGTACTAAAAATAATTATAACTCATCCTTTTGTGTGTGTGTGTGTGTGTGTGTGTGTATGTGTGTGCGTGTGTGTTAGATACTCAGTCGTGTCCAGCTCTGTGACCCCATGGACTGTAGCCTTAGCCTACCAGGCTCCTCTGTCCATGGAATTCTCCAGGCAAGAATAC
>NW_011494679.1:48642-49641 GCF_000754665.1 Bison bison bison | reverse complement strand
TCTGAGCCACCAGGGAAGGCCCCATCCCTTTGCATCCCTTTGCAATTATTTTGCTATATTTTTCTATTTGTTTATATTCCTGAGATGGCTTATGCCTGTATGGGGGAAATACTATACAGTGAGGTACCACTTCAAATCTCTTGAAATCTGCAGTGGTTGGAGTGTTTCCACCAAGAAAGTAAGCAAAGGCTGCAGACCAGAACTCCTGTCCACCTGCACTTTGGAGAGCCACGTGTTAAACACTAACCCACAAGCCACCAGTGCCCGCCGTAGAAGGGCCTGGATGACACCAGAACTTGTAACCCACAAGCCACCAGTGCCCGCCGTAGAAGGGCCTGGATGACACCAGAACTTGTAACCCACAAGCCACCAGTGCCCGCCGTAGAAGGGCCTGGATGACACCAGAACTTGTAACCCACAAGCCACCAGTGCCCGCCGTAGAAGGGCCTGGATGACACCAGAACTTGTAACCCACAAGCCACCAGTGCCCGCCGTAGAAGGGCCTGGATGACACCAGAACTTGTAACCCACAAGCCACCAGTGCCCGCCGTAGAAGGGCCTGGATGACACCAGAACTTGTAACCCACAAGCCACCAGTGCCCGCCGTAGAAGGGCCTGGATGACACCAGAACTTGTAACCCACAAGCCACCAGTGCCCGCCGTAGAAGGGCCTGGATGACACCAGAACTTGCTATGTATTTGATCAAAACCTTTTTTTTTTCAAATTAGGTTCTACATGCGCACAAATCCCTTGTACCCAGAAGTGGAGCTCAATTTCATCTCTGTTTTCTGGCCACAACTCCCAAATGGACTTCAAGCTGCTTATGAGGTTGCCGACAGGGATGAGGTCCGGTTTTTCAAAGGTAATACTTTCAATTTTTGTTGTTCTTTAGTCACTAAGTCACATCTGACTCTTGCAACCCCATGGATTGTAGTCTGCCGGGCTCCTCTGTCCAATTAGCTCTCAGTTTTTACCAGTTGGGGCTTCCCTGGTGGCTC
>NW_011494679.1:48111-48265 GCF_000754665.1 Bison bison bison | reverse complement strand
ACTGACTCATTTAAGACACGGGTCTCATACTGCCTGGGCTGGCTGCCTTTGCTGTGAATGGCAGTAGCTTGTCCAGTTACAGAGTCTATTGACCAGTAATGATCATGTCTGTCCTAGAAATCCAGGAAGAACGTGAGCCTGAATTGAGAAAGAT
>NW_011494679.1:41301-48011 GCF_000754665.1 Bison bison bison | reverse complement strand
TGTATTTGATCAAAACCTTTTTTTTTTCAAATTAGGTTCTACATGCGCACAAATCCCTTGTACCCAGAAGTGGAGCTCAATTTCATCTCTGTTTTCTGGCCACAACTCCCAAATGGACTTCAAGCTGCTTATGAGGTTGCCGACAGGGATGAGGTCCGGTTTTTCAAAGGTAATACTTTCAATTTTTGTTGTTCTTTAGTCACTAAGTCACATCTGACTCTTGCAACCCCATGGATTGTAGTCTGCCGGGCTCCTCTGTCCAATTAGCTCTCAGTTTTTACCAGTTGGGGCTTCCCTGGTGGCTCAGAGGGTAAAGCATTTGCCTGCAATGCGGGAGACCCAGGTTCCATCCCTGGGTGGGAAGATCCCCTGGAGAAGCGAATGGCAGCCCACTCCAGTATTCTTGCCTAGAAAATCCCATGGACAGAGGAGCCTGGTGGGCTACAGTCCACTTGGTCACAGAGTCAGACATGACTGAGCGACTTCACTTTCACTTTTTACCAATTAAGTTTTCTTCTGCTTTGGGGTTCATGTATGAGATTACTACTGACTTTCTTTCCATGGACTTTGACAAACTGAGCAGTCATACCATGTCAGTGGGAGTCCATCCCCTTAGCTAAGAATTGCAGAGTGCATTTCTAAGGGAAAAAATTTGAGACACAGATTTCCTGGCTTGTTGGTGAATCTGGACTTACGAAAGGATTTTCTGTGCAAACTATGTATTTTAAATCCTCTCCACCTCCCTGGGGTGTCCAGGAATAAAACTGAGAGGAACATTGGAGTCGCTTGGTTTCCTAGAGCCTGTTTTCCGCCAGTTGCTTTCCTGAAAGGAGAAGCTGCCTCACGACAGCCAGATGGGGGCTCTGCAACCTTGCCATCAGAGTATGCCTTGCAGACCAGCTGCGTTGACGCTGTCCTAGGTCTGTGAGAATCACAGAATCTCACTTAGCATAAGGCCCACAAAGTCTACCTTATGTCGTCAGATCCTACTCCAGACCTTCTTGAATGTTACCAAGATTCCCAGGCAATTCATATGAACTTAAAGTGTGAAAAGTCCTTAATTACCACGAATTGAATGAGGCAAACTTTTTGATTCTATCAGAATAAAACCCCAATCCAATGATCAGCTCCTTACTTTGACAACACTATGCCAAGGAACAGTTTTTCTGCAAATATATGATTGGCATAGTTATAGACAAACATGAAGACACCCGACCCAGTAATACTCTCAAGGCAAAGAACTGAAAACAATTCAGATGGGCAACAAACTTTGAAATGAGCTTTCTAGCTCTTTTATAATGAAAATAAATAGGATTTTAGATACACAAAATTTCAAAGTGCCCCCCCTCCCCGAGGGATAAATAAAAATATTTGTGCAATAAGAACAATGCTGGCTTCAAGATGTAAGACCAGTTTTATCTGACTTGGGGTTTACTAAGTATTGGAGAAGGAAAAGGCTACCCACTCCAGTATTCTGACATGGAGAATTCCATGGACTATAGTCCATGGGGTCACAAAAAGTCAGACACGGCTGAGCAGCTTTCACTTCACTTACTGAGTGAAACGTGCAGAATCTGGACACAGCCTACATTTAAGGATTTGGAACCGTCTTCTAGTTAGATGTAATGATTTCTACCCAGGGTCGCAAGTCATTACAAACTGTGAGTCATTACAACCCTCTGGCCTTTAGGATACCTTGGGGTGAACTTCTGCAGCCTGTGGGCAACCTGGAGAAGCAAAGATTTCTATCTCTGTGGTGGCATGATGAACTCTTCAGTTGTTTGAACTTTGGAAAGAGGTCCCCAGCTCCATAAACCAGTCATTCCCAAGGCTCGCTACAGATTAGAATCATCCAGGAAAAAAAAACTTAAATATACTAATTTAATTGGTCTGGGGTAGGATACCAGCATCAGTATTCAGAAAAAAACAAAAAAATCTCCCTAAATGATTCTGATGTGAAGTGGGGACACTGCCCTCGCACGTGAGAGTAAGCATTTAGCTGGAGATCTGCTTCCTGTCTACTGGTGCCCTTGGCAAGGGTTTTCATCCCGGTTTCTTGATTGGCAGGTAACAAGTACTGGGCCGTTAAGGGGCAGGATGTGCTCCGCGGATACCCCAGGGACATCTACAGATCCTTTGGCTTTCCGAGAACGGTGAAGAGCATCGATGCCGCTGTTTCTGAGGAAGATACTGGGAAAACATACTTCTTTGTTGCCAACAAATGCTGGAGGTAAAGGCTGGGTGCAGAACACGGGAGGACACCTGTCCTTTCTACGTGGAAGTTGCTAGACTGACTCATTTAAGACACAGGTCTCATACTGCCTGGGCTGGCTGCCTTTGCTGTGAACGGCAGTAGCTTGTCTAGTTACAGAGTCTATTGACCAGTAATGATCATATCTGTCCTAGAAATCCAGGAAGAACGTGAGCCTAAATTGAGAAAGATAATGTGAAGAGAAGGGCATTCATCTTCATAGAACTGCTGCAGCCACCAGGAACTTATCTTTCACTGCATTCGACATTAATGGCACCCACTGGAGAAATTAGAACTAGATGTTATAATTCAGAGGGACCTTTTAAATTTTCTAGTCCACCCAGCATCCTACTCACCTCATCTCACCTCCTATTTTATACATAATCTGTGAAAAAGTTTTTATTACGTTCTTGCTGATGAATTCCTATATCTTTAACAAATAGTTCTGACATTCCAATTATTTTTTGACCAGGTATGATGAATATAAACAGTCCATGGATGCAGGTTATCCCAAAATGATAGCAGAAGACTTTCCCGGAATTGGCAACAAAGTTGATGCTGTTTTCCAGAAAGGTGGTAAGTGAGTTTATATACTCCTCTCTTTTGTTGCCACAGAATATCATCAGTATTGTTATTTAGAACAGAAAATACCAAAAATATTTATTCTTACAAATGACTTGGATTTTTTAATAATTCAAGTTAAACCTAGAAATCATTTGTATAATATAATGTCTCCTTTGTTTTACTTCTAGGATTTTTCTATTTCTTCCATGGAAGAAGGCAATACAAATTTGATCCCAAAACTAAGAGAATTTTGACTCTTCTAAAAGCTAATAGCTGGTTCAACTGCAGAAAAAATTGACCAATGCTTACAAGGTTAAACAGAAAAGTATGTTGTACAAGTCTATGGAAGGTGTTTCCTGAAGAGCCATGTGTCGTGTTAGTCGCTCAGTCGTGTCCGACTCTTTGCGACCCCACGGACTGTAGCCCACCAGGCTCCTTTGTCCATGGATTCTCCAGGCAAGAATACTGGAGTGGGTTGCCATCTCCTTCTCCATGAAGAGCCATATATTTAAATAAAATAAAGTTATTAAGTATAATCTTATTTTAAAGTATAATCTTATTTATACCTCATTCAGCATTTTTTTATGATTTAGAATGTAATTTTTATATACTATATACTAGTGTAATTTAGTTCCACAAATGAGGCCTAACTAGGGTCAGGTTTATAGCTTATGGATTCATATGGGCCAGTTTTACAATGAGAGAAACTCTTCTGCAAAATATGAGACTCTGACATTGACAGTGGAAAACACTCTCCGTGATGTCTTCTCTCAGGAGAGAAAGAGACGAGATATGAGCCTTCACCATAGAAAACAATTCCGGAACGTATGAGCAACCACCACTACCATCCTGATACGCAAGGGACAACTTTGTTATAAAGTGTTTTACGTTTGAAATAAAGCCATCCCTGTCTCTACTGTTTCTAAAACTTTCTATTATGTTTGTTATGTTATTATTTCTGATTTTAAAGTCACTCAGAGATTTTCAAATTTGAAATAAGAATTAGACAACTATGCGATATATTCATGTGTGAAATGAGAGTAGATGAAAAGTTCAGATATTCTCCCTTCTCATGGAATTTACATCATACAGAAGGGGGGAGATCTATTTTCCATGCCCTCATAAGGGTTCCAAACTTGGTTTTAGGTAAGCTCAGTGACAGCATGGCAGTGCTTTCTAAGGGCCTGTCCTCTTCTCTCCTTCTGAGTACACGGAAGGGTTATATTTTCCACAGTTCAGTTCCCCTCAGTTGTGGAAGGGAGGAGTGGGAAGTGGCACCTGGATAGTCCTGGCCAGCAGAGTGTGCCCAGAAGTGACCACTGTCACTTCCGGATGGAAACCCTGGATGCCGGTGGAAACTTCTCCAGCGCTGTGGGATGCGTGCTCAGTCGTCAGTGTCCGACTCTTTGTGACCCCATGGACTGTAGCCC
The DNA here is from genome assembly GCF_000754665.1 of Bison bison bison. Lineage (NCBI taxonomy): Eukaryota > Metazoa > Chordata > Mammalia > Artiodactyla > Bovidae > Bison > Bison bison. The sequence goes on along the minus strand of NW_011494679.1, from coordinate 43,766 downwards.
ACCAGGCTCCTCTGTCCATGGGATTCTCCAGGCAAGAGTACTGGAGCGGGTTGCCATTCCCTCCTCCAGGGATCTTCCCAACCCAGACATCAAGCCAGTGTCTCCTGCATCTCCTGCATTGCAGGAGGATTCTTTATTGCCAAGCCACTGGGGAAGCCATTGTAGAAGCACAGTTTGAGAGAATTTCCACAAGGTTGAAGAAGCCTGAATTCTTGGGCCAGCACTCTGAACAGTCACCCAAAACCTCAGTAGATTTTGCTTAAGAAATAAACATTCATTGTGCTAAGCTACCAAGATTTTAGATTTTGTTAAAGCTATACAACTCGGAGAAGGCAATGGCACCCCACTTCAGAACTCTTGCCTGGAAAATCCCATGGATGGAGGAGCCTGGAAGGCTGCAGTCCATGGGGTCGCTAAGAGTCGGACACGACTGAGCGACTTCACTTTCAGTTTTCACTTTCATGCGTTGGAGAAGGAAATGGCAACCCACTCCAGTGTTCTTGCCTGGAGAATCCCAGGGACGGGGGAGCCTGGCAGGCTGCTGTCTATGGGGTCGCACAGAGTTGGATATGAATGAAGTGACTTAGGACTTAGCACCAGCATACAACTAGCTCTCCCAGAGGAACACTGTCCAGTTTCTCATGCCTTAGTTGGGAGGGTGTTAATGGAGACAGGAGTCCTATAGGTAGCCTCTGAGCCCTGTGAGCATCAGGCACACCTCGGAGGGTGCTCAGTGTTTGCATGCTCACTTCCTCAGTCGAGTCCCACCCTTTGCAACCCTGGGGACTGTAATCCACCAGACTTCTCTGTCCAGGGGATTTTCCAGACAAAAATTCTGGAGTGGGTTGTCATTTTCTCCTTCAGGGGATCTTCCCAACCCAAGGATTGAACCCATGCCTCCTGCATCTCTGCACTGCAGGTGGATTCTTTAGTACTGAGACATAGGAGAATTCCAGAATATTTACAGACTTCCAAGTACACAGAGAGTCTTGGGAATATTTTGAGGTGTTCACGATTCTGAGGCAGGCAGCTAAGTCAACAATTTGGAGAGCAGTATAACCTTACCTTTGGCTAGGTCCCTCTCATATTGAAATACAGCGTAATTGCAGAAAAGTGCACATGTAAATATTCCCATTGATGTGTTATCACAAAGTTAATAACTCCATGGAACCCTCAACCAGCTCAAGAAACAAAACATGACCAGTGTCAAGGAAGGGGAAATGTCTCCCTTACCTTTCCTTAGCCCTTGTGGCAGCACTAATAATTAAGTTGACATGAGACAGATTAACAGAAGAAAAAGACATTTAACTTAATGCATGCACAAGGAGGTGTCACAGAAATGAGACCTCAAACAGGCAGCTTTTTAAGATTAAGAAACAATAAATTTGTGAGGAATTGAGAAGACAAAGAAATTTAGTGAAGAATCTAAGGAGAGTTTGGTTCGGAGCAGTGAACCGAAGTCGCGAGTTTGAGTGTACAGGCTTCTAAGCCCTGCGAGTCCTGTGTCTGGTGATAAGGATGTCTCTCCATCCGCAGCTGCAGGGTGCCACCTGCTTTCAACTTGATCCTCCCTAAGTGCCGGTACAACAGCTGTTTATATGAGGACTCTCAAAATAATCTCCCTTTCAAATAGTGCCAGTTTAAAGGATTCATCATTTGGCCATTGATGAGTAGGATCCTATATTAATTTCAAATGGTGAGTCAAACCAACAAGTGTTTTATGTCTTAACCAAAGATGCAGGAGGCATCTCACAAGACAGTGTGTATCCCGCACACAATCCTGTCACGGCTCAGCTCGCTCTTAGCTCTTTCTCTAGAATAAGGGCCTGAAACAGGGATCTAGGTGCCTTCAGTGGGGGAGGAGTGCTCTCAAGAGGAGGGGAAAAAACACTTTAGAGCAGGAAAAAGCGAAAGAATGCTGAAGAATGGGATCTCAGACAGAGCTTTGCTTTGGTCTCATGGGCAAGGAACTCTGGAGCAAAACTGAATTACCGTTAGTCCTACCTTGAGGCAAAGGAACTAGCTTTTGCATCCCTGTGTCAACCGTTATCACTTGAGGCCTGGTTTGGGGAGACAGGTGTAGCTCCCAGGAAGGATGCTCTCACTCGGCAAAGTAACCGGGGACAACTGGGAGCTGTAGCAGCTGACCCTTGCGGTATCCACCAGGGCGCCAACGGGGAGCGCGGGCAGTGCCAAGAGCACTCTCTATACACTCTCTGTCCCCCAAAGAAACCACCGTGCCCCCACCTGCTAAGACCTTAGACTAAACTCACTCATTTTTAACTAAATTGATTCAAGCGTATATATTTTCTATCTGCCTTATTGTGTTGAACATTATCACTCTGCACTTTACCCACTGACTTTGGGTTGTTACCATTTGTTGTTGTTGTTGTTCAGTCACTAAGTCGTGTCTGACTCTTTGCGACCCCGTGGACTGTAGCTCACCAGGCTCCTCTGTCCGTGAG
>NW_011494679.1:39426-39588 GCF_000754665.1 Bison bison bison | reverse complement strand
TTTTTTTTTTTTTTTTTCATCTTTTTGAGATTCCACATAGAGTAAGATGAAGTGGTATTTATCAGTCTCTGTCTGACTTATTCCATTAAGCCATAATGTCCTTTAGTTGCATCCACGTCGTGGTAAATTGTAAGTCTTTTCTTTATGACTGAATAATACATT
>NW_011494679.1:33409-38478 GCF_000754665.1 Bison bison bison | reverse complement strand
TGACCAGTTTTTCCAGTACCAGTTTATTGAAAAGGCTCTGTTTTCTTCATTGAATATCCTTGCCTCCTTTGCTGTAGATTCATTGAATATATAAGTGTCAGTTTATTTCTGGGCTTTCTGCTCAATTCCACTGATGTATGATCTGTTTTTGTGCTAGTGCTATATTGTTTGATGACTGTAGTTTTGTAGTACAGCTTGAAATCAGGGGAATATTACACCTCCAGCTTTGTTTTACTTTCTTCAGGTTGCTTTGACTATTTAGAGTCTTTTGTGGTTCTACAAAAATTTTTAAAGATTTTGTTCAGTTCTGTGAAAAATGCCTTTAATAGTTTGATAGAGATTGCATTGAAACTGTAGACTGCCTTGGGAAGTATGGTCATGTTAACAATATTGCCCCTTCAATTCATAACACAGTATATTTTCTCATTTGTTTGTGTCATTTTCAGCTTCCTTATCAGTGTCTTATAGCTTGCAGAGTACTAGTTATTTACCATTTTTGCTTATGTTTATTCATAGGAATTTTATATTCTTTTTGATGCAATTGTAAATGGGATTATGTTCTTAATTTCTTGTTCTGATAGTTCATTATTAGTGTATAAAAATACAATAAATTTCTAATATGTTAACTTTGTGTCCTAAAATTTACTGAATTCATTTAATAGCTTATTTAAGATATTCTACATATAATATTATGTAGTCTGTAAACAATGACAGTTTTATTTCATCCTTTCTAATTTGGATTCTTTTTATTTCTTTTTTTGTCTGATTATAGCATCTAGGACTTTGTGCTAAATAAAAGTGGGAAGAGTAGGCATTTTTTCACTTATTCCTGATCTTAAAAGGAAAGGCTTTCAGCATTTCACCATTGAGGACTATGTTGGTTATGGGCTTGTCATATATGGCCTTTGTTATATTGAGGTGTGTTCCAGCTATATCGATTTTGTGGAGTTTTTTTTTAATCGTAAATGAGTTTTAAATTTTGTCAAAAGCATTTTCTGAATATATTGAGATGATCATGTAGTTTTTAGTCTTCAATTGTTAATATGGTGAAAGTGAAAGTCCCTCAGTCATGTCTGACTCTTCGCGACCCCATGGACTATACAGTCCATGGAATTCTCCAGGCCAGAATACTGGAGTGGGTAGCCTTTCCCTTCTCCAGGGGATCTTCCCAACCCAGGGATCAAACCCAGGTCTCCTGCATTGCACGCAGATTCCTAACCAGCTGAGCCACAAGAGAAGCCCAAGAATACTGGAGTGGGTAGGGTAATCCTTCTCCAGCAGATCTTCCCGACCCAGGAATCAAACCAGGGTCTCCTGCACTGCAGGCAGATTCTTTACCAACTGAGCTATCAGGGAAGCCCCAGTATGGTATTGAGAGTTATTCTTAGGTAGGTTGATAGGGAGTCCTGGGCACTCAAGGAGGAGAAGGAGGCAAACAGTTTTTTACATTCCTTCACCTTAGTCATGTAGGACTTTTTTCCCTAAGCTCTGAGTTTCTGTGTCAACAATCTTTAGCCAAACACTCACTTTCTTTAAGCCCAGAGCTAATGATTACACAAAACAATATATCTTATGTGGGAACCTGTTTTTCTGCAAAAGTCTACGCTCTTGATTATACGGATATGATATATCCTGCCAGAGACATCTTGTCCGGAGACCATTCCCCTTGGTTAATCTTATTTTGATGTTGTCTCAAGATGTACATTGTGGGAGAAGAGACTGGTAAAACTTTCACAGCCTTGAGGTATTTCTTTAACTATGTTTGGCAGTCCACTAAAAAGTACATAAAGCCCCAGCTAAACCAGCGAGAGTGGGCACTCTTCTACCCTCTCCAAGTGTCTTTTGCTGGAAGCTTTTCTCTATCCTTTCACTTTAATAAAATCTCTTCTACACAAAGCTCTGAATGACTGAGGCTGCATCTTTGGTCCCAGAGAGAATTCTTCTCCTTTGGAGACCATGAATCTGACACCATTCACTGTAAGCTACCAGCACAACACATTGATGGATTTGTGGATAACAAGCCATCACAGCATCCCTGGGATAAGTCCTACTTGATCACTGTATATGAGCCTTTTAATGTATTTTTGAATTTGGTTTGCTAATTTTTTTTTTCAGAATTTTTCCTTCTATGTTCATTAGTGATATTGCCCTAATGTCTTTGTGTGAGTTTTTTGTGTGGTTTTAGTATCAGGATGTGGAGAAGGAAATGGCAACCCACTCCAGTGTTCTTGCCTGGAGAATCCCAGAGACAGGGGAGCCTGGTGGGCTGCCCTCTCTGGGATTGCACAGAGTCGGACACGACTGAAGCGACTTAACAACAGCAGCAGCATCAGGATGATGCTGGCTTTATAGAATGAGTTTGAAAGTGTTCCATCCTCTTTGATTTTTTTGGAATAGTTTTAAAAGGATGGGTATTACTTCTTTAAATGTTCACCTGTGAAGCCATCTGTTCCAGGACTTTTGCTTTTTGTGAATTTTCTTTGTACTACTGACTCAATTTCATTACTGGTAATTGGTCTCTTCATATTTTCTTTTTCTTCCTGATTCAGTCTTATAAGATTGTATTTTTTGTGAATTTGTTCACTTTTTTAGATCATTCATTTCATCAGTGTATTATTATTCATTTTAATCTCTTATGAATCTTTGTATTTCTGTAGTGTCATTGTACATTCTCTTCTTTCATGTCTGATTTTACTTATTGAGCTCTCTCTATTTTTCTTGATTGAGAATCCCTTGGAGAGCAAGATCAAATCAGTCTGAAAAGAAATCTACCCTGAGTACTCTTTGGAAGGACTGATTCTGAAGCTCCAACACTTTGGCCACCTGATGTGAACAGCTGACTCATTGGAAAAGATCCTGATGCTGAGATAGATTGAAGGCAGAAGGAGAAGAAGCCAACAGAGGATGAGATGGTTGGATGGCATCACCAATTCAATGGACATTGACTTGGGCAAACTCTGGGAGATGGTGAGGGACAGGGAAGACTGGAGTCCCAAGGGGTCACAAAGAGTCAGACACAACTTGGTGACTGAACAAAATTTTTTTTTGATGAGTCTGGCTAAAGTTTCTTTTTTATCACTTTTATCTTTTCAAAGACCCAGCTCTTGGTTTCATTGATCTTTCTTCTTCTTCTTCTTCTTTTTTTTTAAGTCTCTCATTTATTTATGCTCTGCTCTTTTTATCTCCTACTAACTTGGGATTTTGTTTTTTCTTTTTGGAGTTACTGTCAGTGTAAGAGTAAATTGTTTATGTGAGATTTTTCTTGCTTCTTGATGTAGGCTTGCATCATTCTTTTTTAAACTTTTTAACTTAAAAAAGCTTTTATTTATTTGGCTGCTTCACGTCTTACTTGCAGCACACAGGATCTTTGGGGTCTTTTCATTGTGGTGCATAGATTTTCTAATTGTGGCATGCAGGCTCAGAAGTGGCAGTGCACAGGCTCCAGAGTGCATGGGCATTAGTAGTGGCAGCAAATGGGCTCTCTGGTTGTGGCACACAAGCTCCAGGGCAGGCGGCTCAGTGGTTGTGGTGTGTAGGCTTAGTTGCACTGCCGTATGTAGGATCTTAGTTTCCCAACCGGGGATCAAATCCTCTGCATTTCAAGGCAGACTCTTAACCACTGGACCACCGGGAAATTTTCTAGGCATGTATGATTCTAAACTTCCCTGTTAGATCTGCTTTATCTGCAGCTCATATACTTTGAATCATTCCATCTCCATTTTCATTTGTCTCTAAGTATTTCTTGATTCTTTCAGTAACTCATTTGTTATTTAGTATAGGTTGTTTATGCATATGTTTTTTTTTATTACAGTTTTTTCTCTTAGTGTTGATTTCTAGTTTCATACCACTATGGTTGGAAAAGATGTTTTATCAAAGCTATAGTATTTGTAAACTTATTGAGACTTGTTTTGTGCCCTAGCATGTGATCCATTCTGGAAAATACTCCATGTGCACTTGAAAAGAATATGTATTTTGCTTTTGAAGGAAAGTGAAATGAAAGTTCTCAGTTCAGTTCAGTTCAGTCGCTTAGTTGTGTCCGACTCTTTGTGACCTCATGAGCTGCAGCACGCCAGGCCTCCCTGCCCAATACCAACTCCTGGAGTTTGCCAAAATCCATGGCCATTGAGTCAGTGATGCCATCCAACCATCTTATCCTCTGTCGTCCCCTTCTCCTCCTGCCCAAAATCTTTCCCAGCATCAGGGTCTTTTCAAATGAGTCAGTTTTTTCCATCAGGTGGCCAAAGTTTTGGAGTTTCAGATTCAACATCAGACCTTTCAATGAACACACAGGACTGATTTCCTTTAGAATGGACTGGTTGGATCTCCTTGCAGTCCAAGGGACTCTCAAGAGTCTTCTCCAACACCACAGTTTAAAAGCATCAATTCTTCAGCGCTCAGTTTTCTTTATAGTCCAGCTCTCACATCCATACATGACCACTGGAAAAACCATAGCCTTGACTAGACAGACTTTTGTTGAAAAAGTAATGTCTCTGCTTTTTAATATGCTGTCTAGGTTGGTCATAACTTTCCTTCCAAGGAGTAAGCGTCTTTTAATTTCATGGCCACAATCACCATCTGCAGTGATTTTGGAGCCCAGAAAAATAAAGTCAGCCATTGTTTCCACTGTTTCCCCATCTATTTGCCATGAAGTGATGGGACCAGATGCCATGATCTTCGTTTTCTGAATGTTGAGCTTTAAGCCAACTTTTTCACTCTCCTCTTTCACTTTCATCAAGAGGCTCTTTTGTTCCTCTTCACTTTCTATCATAAGGGTGGTGTCATCTGCATATCTGAGGTTATTGATATTTCTCCTGGCAATCTTGATTCCAGCTTGTGCTTCTTCCATTCCAGCTTTTCTCATGATGTACTCTGCATATAAGTTAAATAAACAGGGTGACAATATACAGCCTTGACGTACTCCTTTTCCTATTTGTAATCAGTCTGTTGTTCCATGTCCAGTTCTAACTGTTGCTTCCTGACCTGAATACAGGTTTCTCAAGAGGCAGGTCAGGTGGTCTGGTATTCCCATCTCTTTCAGAATTTTCCACAGTTTATTGTAATCCACACAG
>NW_011494679.1:32908-33309 GCF_000754665.1 Bison bison bison | reverse complement strand
CTGAGGAAGGCTTTCTTATCTCTCCTTGCTATTCTCTGGAACTCTGCATTCAGATGCTTATATCTTTCCTTTTCTCCTTTGCTTTTCTCTTCTCTTCTTTTCACAGCTATTTGTAAGGCCTCCCCAGACAGCCATTTTGCTTTTTTGCGTTTCTTTTTCCTGGGGATGGTCTTGATCCTGTCTCCTGTACAGTGTCACGAACCTCAGTCCATAGTTCATCAGGCACTCTGTCTATCAGATCTAGTCCCTTAAATCTATTTCTCACTTCCACTGTATAATCATAAGGGATTTGATTTATGTCATACCTGAATGGCCTAGTGGTTTTCCCTATTTTATTCAATTTCAGTCTGAATTTGGCAATAAGGAGTTCATGATCTGAGCCACAGTCAGCTCCTGGTCTT
>NW_011494679.1:31968-32808 GCF_000754665.1 Bison bison bison | reverse complement strand
TTGTAATCCACACAGTCAAAGGCTTTGGCATAGTCAATAAAGCAGAAGTAGATGTTTTTCTGGAACTCTCTTGCCTTTTTGATGATCCAACAGATATTGGCAATTTGATCTCTGGTTCCTCTGCCTTTTCTAAAACCAGCTTGAACATCAGGAAGTTCACGGTTCACCTATTGCTGAAGCCTGACTTGGAGAATTTTGAGATTTACTTTATTAGCGTGAGATGAGTGCAATTGTGCAGTAGTTTGAGCATTCTTTGGCATTGCCTTTCTTTGGGATTGGAATGAAGCCTGAACTTTTCCAGTCCTGTGGCCACTGCTGAGTTTTCCAAATTAGCTGACTTATTTAGTGCAGCACTTTCACAGCACCATCTTTTAGGATTTGAAATAGGTCAACTGGAGTTCCATCACCTTCACTAGCTTTTTTGTAGTGATGCTTCCTAAGGTCCACTTGACTTCACATTCCAGGATGTCTGGCTCTAGGTCAGTGATAATACCATCATGATTTTCTGGGTCGTGAAGATCTTTTTTGTACAGTTCTTCCGTGTATTCTTGCCACCTCTTCTTAACATCTGCTTCTGTCAAGTCCATACCATTTCTGTCCTTTATCGAGCACATCTTTGCATGAAATGTTCCCTTCATATCTCTAATTTTCTTCAAGATGTCTCTAGTCTTTCCCATTCTATTGTTTTCCTCTATTTCTTTGCACTGATGGCTGAGGAAGGCTTTCTTATCTCTCCTTGCTATTCTCTGGAACTCTGCATTCAGATGCTTATATCTTTCCTTTTCTCCTTTGCTTTTCTCTTCTCTTCTTTTCACAGCTATTTGTAAGGCCTCCCCAGAC
>NW_011494679.1:29076-31868 GCF_000754665.1 Bison bison bison | reverse complement strand
TGGGGATGGTCTTGATCCTGTCTCCTGTACAGTGTCACGAACCTCAGTCCATAGTTCATCAGGCACTCTGTCTATCAGATCTAGTCCCTTAAATCTATTTCTCACTTCCACTGTATAATCATAAGGGATTTGATTTAGGTCATACCTGAATGGCCTAGTGGTTTTCCCTATTTTATTCAATTTCAGTCTGAATTTGGCAATAAGGAGTTCATGATCTGAGCCACAGTCAGCTCCTGGTCTTGTTTTTGTTGACTGTATAGAGCTTCTCCATCTTTGGCAGCCAATATAATCAATCTGATTTCGGTGTTGACCATCTGGTGATTTCCATGTGTAGAGTGTTCTCTTGTGTTATTGGAAGAGGGTGTTTGCTATGACCACTGCGTTTTCTTGGCAAAACCCTATTAGCCTTTGCCCTGCTTCATTCTGTACTCAAAGCCTCATTTGCCTGTTACTCCAGGTGTTTCCTGACTTCCTACTTTTGCATTCCAGTCCCCTGTGATGAAAAGGACATCTTTTTTGGAAGTTAGTTCTAAAAGGTCTTGTGGGTCTTCATAGAACTGTTCAACTTCAGCTTCTTCAGCGTTACTGGTCGGGGTATAGACTTGGATTACCATGATATTGAATGGTTTGCCTTGGAAATGAACAGAGATCATTCTGTAATATTTGAGATTGCATCCAAGTACTGCACTTTGGACTCTTTTGCTGACCATGATGGCTACTCCATTTCTTCTAAGGGTTCCTACCCACAGTAGTAGATGAAATGGTCATCTTAGTTAAATTCACCCATTCCAGTCCATTTTAGTTCACTGACTCCTAGAATGTCTACATTCACTCTTGCCATCTCTTGTTTGACCACTTCAAATTTGCCTTGATTCATGCACCTAACATTCCAGGTTCCTATGCAATATTGCTCTTTATAGCATCGGACCTTGCTTCTATCACCAGTCACATCCACAACCAGGTGTTGTTTTTGCTTTGGCACCATCCCTTCATTCTTTCTTATTTCTCCACTGATCTCCAGTATCATATTGGGCACCTACTGACCTGGGGAGTTTATCTTGCAGTGTCCTATCTTTTTGCCTTTTCACACTGTTCATGAGGTTCTCAAGGCAAGAATACTGAAGTGGTTTGCCATTCCCTTCTCCAGTGGACCGCATTCTGTCAGACCACTCCACTATGACCTGTCCATCTTGGGTGACCCCACATGGCATGGCCTAGTTGCTCAGTCATGTCCAATTCTTTGCGACCCCATGGACTATACAGTCCATGGAATTCTACATGCCAGAATATTGGAGTGAGTAGCCTTTCCCTTCTCCAGGGGATTGTCCCAACCCAGGGATTGAACCCAGGTCTCCTGCATTGCAAGTGGGTTCTTTACCAGCTGAGCCACAAGGAAAGACCAAGAATACTGGAGCCGTAGCCTATCACTCTCCAGTGATCTTCCCAACCCAGGAATTGAACCAGGGTCTCCTGCACTGTAGGTGGATTCAAAGCCCAAAAGTGAAAGTGAAAGTCATTCAGTCACATCTGACTCTTTGCAACCCCATGGACCCTTGAATTCTCTAGGCCAGAATACTGGAATGGGTAGCTGTTCCCTTCTCCGGGGATCTTCCCAACCCAGGGGTCAAACCCAGGTCTTCTGCATTGCAGGCAGATTCTTTACCATCTGAGCCACCTAGAAAGAAGTTTTGGAGAAAATTTCTTTATATATTTGTTAAGTCAATGTAGTATAATATGCTGTTTAAGGCGAGTGTTTCTTTATTGATTTTCTATCTGAATGATCTGTCCATTGTTGTAAGTGTGGTGTTAAAATCTCCTACTATTTCTCCCTTTATGTTTGTTAAAATTTCTTTTATGTATTTAGGTGTTTCTTTATGGGTTGCATATATATTTACAATTGTTCTTTTTCTTGGATTGATCCCTTGATTATTATGTAATGTCATTCTCTCTTGTTACAGTCTTTATTTTGAAATCTATTTTGTCTGATATAAGTATTGCTACCTCAGCTTTCTTTTTGTTTCTGTTTGCATGGAATACCTTTTTTCATTCTCTCACATTTAGGCTGTGTGTGTTTTCATATCTGAAATGAGTCTCTTGTAGACAGCATATGTGTGGGTTTTGTTTTTGTATTCATTCAGCCATTCTTTGTCTTTTGTCTGGGGCATTCCTTTCATTTACGTTTAAAATAATTATTGATATATATGTACCTATTGTTATTTTGTTAATTGTTTTGAGGTTGTTTATTCTTTTTTTTTCTTTCTTCGCTGTGATTTAATAACTATATTTGGTTTATATTTGGATTTTTTCCCCTCTTTTATGTGTGTATCTATTATATGTCATCAGGATGTGGTTACCATAAGGCTCATACTATCTATCTATCTGTCTATCTATATCTATATCTATAGATATATATATAACATTGGTGATTTTACAAGATGAAATGCATTCTAACCATCCTACATTCTTACCCCCAAACTTATGTTTAATGTTTTTGTCATTATATTTTACATATTTTTGGTGTCCTCTAACTACTGTTTGTGGATATAAGTCATTTTATTACTTTTGTCTTTTAACCTTCATACTAGTTTTTAAATGATTAATCTACCACGTTTACTGTATGTTTGACTTTACCAGTGAGAAGATTTTTCTTTTATAATTTCTATATTTCTAGCTGTTGCCTTTACTTTTCTACTTAGAGAAATCCTTTTAATATTTCTTGTAAAGCCAGTTTAGTAGTGTTGAACTCTTTTAACTTATCCTTGTCCATAATAGTATTTATCTTCTTTTCAAAT
>NW_011494679.1:26487-28976 GCF_000754665.1 Bison bison bison | reverse complement strand
GCCATCATTTAGTTAATCTTATTTGGGAATCTTTGTGCTTCCTTACCTTGAATGTCTATATTCTTCCCCTGGTTAGGGATGCTTTCAGCTATTTTTTGCTTCAAATAAGTTCTCTGCCCCTTTCTCTTTTTCTTCTTCTGGAATCCTTTAAAGCAAACTGAGTATGCTTGCTGTCCAAGGGGTCCATTAAACTATCTTAATTTTTTAAAATTCTTTCCCTTTTTCTATTCAATTTAGGTGATTTCTACTGCTATATCTTTCAAATTGCTGATTTGTTCCTTTATACCATCTAAACTACTGTTGATTTTTTCCAGAGTATTTTTTTATTTCAGTTATTGGAGTCTTCATTTCTGTTTGGTTCTTCTTAGTATTTTCTAACATTGCTGATTTCATCTGTTTTCTTCCAAGTTTGAAGAGCCTCTTTACAGTCATTACCTTGAACTCTTTTTCAGGTACGTTACTTATTTCCACTTCCTTTAGTTCTTTTCTCTGAGGTTTTGTCTTGTCCTATCATTTACAACATTTAATGTCTCCTCACTTTGCCCAATTAGCTGTGCTTATTTCTGTGAATGAGGTAGGTCAGTGACATATCTGGACCTTGGAGACTTGGCTTCTTTGGGAAAAGTCCTATCCACCCTAGGAGCATATTGCCCTCTGGTTATAGAGCTATATATTCTAGGGATACCTCCCACGTGGACTCTGTGTGCCCTTCTGTTGTGGTAGGGTCAACCACGGTGGTCATGCTGGTAGGCTGGGCTGCCCCAGGCCTGGTTGGCTTTGAAGTCATGCCTCATGCAGTGCCTATGGGTAACTAGAGGGTTAAGTCAGCTTCCTCTGGGGCCCAGCCCACTGGTAGGCAGGAATGGTTCCCTAGTGCTAACGGACAGGAGGGGGATCCCCAAACTGCACTTGCTGGTGGCAGTGCTTCAGAGTAGAATGAGCCCTCCAAAACGAATGCTTCTAGCATCTCTATTTCCAGCAGGACCCTGTTGCCTCTTACTTCTCCAGGAGACTCTCCAATATCAGCAAGTAGATCTGACCCAGGCTCCTTTCTAACTGAACTGGGACTTGGAGTATGTGAGATTTTGCACATGCCCTTTAAAAGCAGAGTCTCTGTTTTCCACAGTCCTTGGTTCTCCCAAACATAAACCCCACTAGTGTTCAAAGCCAGATGTTTTGGAGCCTTGTCTGCTCAGTCTGGGGTTTCTGGGCTGAGAAGCCCAAAGTGGGTCCTGGATCCTTTATTCTTCGAGGAGGAGCTCTACAATTTAGATATTCTTTCTGTTACTAGCCCAGAGGTGTGGGTCCTGACTATACTCCTTCTCTCCCTCTCCCACCCATCCTGTTTTCATTCCTTCCTTATGTCTTTAGTTGTGGAAAATCTTCTGCTAGTTTTCTGGCCATTCCCACAGAGTTGCTCTGTAAATACAGTTGATTTGGCCTTTTTGGATTTTAGCTTTCTATCTGTGATAAAGGGAAAATAATACTAAGTCTTAAGAGTTTCATGAGGTTGGGCAAAGCTAAATCACTTAGCTTAGAGCTTCTCATGTACACAAAATGTTGAATAATGGTAACTAGCTTTTCTTTGCCACATTCTCCTCAGGCCATAATTCTTCATCAGTATTACTCTCCTTCCTAACAAACTTCTCCCTAGCAAAAAAGTCCACCACAACAATGAACCAATCTCAAATGAACCCTAATTCAAATGGAAAATATAGTAACATTACTTATGTACCCACTTATTAATATTAATAGTGAATGATTTAGGTTACAATATATAATCATAATTTCTTGTATTTAAAATGAGCACTGAAGCCATAATTCTGAGATATGTCTAACCCCTACATGGACATATTTGCCTGCTTCAGTTGATAGTCTTTTTTATGGCAAGGACTGTTAACCTAAATATTTAGTTAAAATATTAACACAGAAATAAAATAGGTAAAAATTCAGCAATAAACTACTTCCATTCTAAGCAGTTAAACTGTATTAAAGTCATGGAAAAGGAGGTCAACTTCTCATCTGTTTTCATTCTGTGACTTAGCACAATTACCCAACCTAAAATAATATCGAGTTTCCAATGAAAGAAGTTGCAAAATATTGTAATCATGCCTTCAGTTCAGTTCAGTTCAATTCAGTCACTCAGTCGTGTCCAACTATTTGCAACCCCATGAATCAGAGCACGCCAGGCCTCCCTGTCCATCACCAACTCCCAGAGTTCACCCAGACTCACATCCATCCAGTCAGTGATACATCCAGCCATCTCATCTTCTGTTGTCCCCTTCTCCACCTGCCCCCAATCCCTCCCAGCATCACAGTCTTTTCCAATGAGTCAATACTTTGCATGAGGTGGCCAAAGTACTGGAGTTTCAGCTTTAGCATCATTCCTTCCAAAGAAATCCCAAGGCTGATCTCCTTCAGAATGGACTGGTTGGATCTCTTTGCAGTCCAAGGGACTCTCAAGAGTCTTCTCCAACACCACAGCTGTC
>NW_011494679.1:25816-26279 GCF_000754665.1 Bison bison bison | reverse complement strand
ATCTGAGGTTACTGATATTTCTCCCAGCAATCTTGATTCCAGCTTGTGCTTCTTCCAGTCCAGTGTTTCTCATGATGTACTCTGCATATAAGTTAAATAAGCAGGGTGACAATATACAGCCTTGATGTACTCCTTTTCCTATTTGGAACCAGTCTGTTGTTCCATGTCCAGTTCTAACTGTTGCTTCCTGACCTGCATACAAATTTCTCAAGAGGCAGATCAGGTGGTCTAATATTCCCATCTCTTTCAGAATTTTCCACAGTTTATTATATCCACACAGTCAAAGGCTTTAGCCTAGTCAATAAAGCAGAAATAGATGCTTTTCTGGAACTCTCTTGCTTTTTTCCATGATCCAGCAGATGTTGGCAATTTGATCTCTGGTTCCTCTGCCTTTTCTAAAACCAGCTTGAACATCAGGAAGTTCACGGTTCACCTATTGCTGAAGCCTGACTTGGAGAATTTT
>NW_011494679.1:19302-25417 GCF_000754665.1 Bison bison bison | reverse complement strand
GTATTCTTGCTACCTCTTCTTAATATCTTCTGCTTCTGTTAGGTCCATACCATTTCTGTCTTTTATCGAGCCCATCTTTGCATGAAATGTTCCCTTGGTATATCTCATTTTCTTGAAGAGACCTCTATTCTTTCCCTTTCTGTTGTTTTCCTCTATTTCTTTGCATTGGTCGCTGAAGAAGGCTTTCTTATCTCTTCTTGTTATTCTTTGGAACTCTGCATTCAGATGCTTGTATCTTTCCTTTTATCCTTTGCTTTTCACTTCTCTTCTTTTCACAGCTATTTGTAAGGCCTCCCCAGACAGCCATTTTGCTTTTTTGCATTTCCTTTCCATGGGGATGGTCTTGATCCCTGTCTCCTGTACAATGTCATGAACCTCATTCCATAGTTCATCAGGCACTCTATCTATCATATCTAGGCCCTTAAATCTGTTTCTCACTTCCACTGTATAATCATAAGGGAGATGATTTAGGTCATACCTGAATGGTCTAGTGATCATGCCATACCCAAGGTCAAGTGTTTATGTCTATAATCTTAGGTTGTTGGATGTTGAAATTGATAGCTTACCCAATAACTAGATACCTTAAGTGAGAATCTGTTATACATTTCTCAATCTTAGTTACAGGATGTGATGGACTATATTTCTGTCTGTATGGCTTTACAACATCTGTGCAGCACAGGCCACGAGCTTCAGGTGACAAAGTACGTAGGCACAGATCAGAAGATGCTGAATGAGCTGTAATGACCAGATGAAGTCAAGTGAAGAGAAAGTTTCCCAGTCACGTCCAACTCTTTGAGACCCGTTTAGTCCATGGTTTTCTCCAGGCCAGAATACTGGAGTGGGTAGCCTTTCCCTTCTCCAGGGGATCTTCCCAACCCAGGAATCTAACCCAGGTCTCTCACATGGCAGGCGGATTCTTTCCCAGCTGAGCCACAAGGGAAGCCCATATGATCAGACAGTTGGGGGAAAAAGAACAAAAATAAAGAAGTAACCCACTCCAGTACTTTTGCCTGGAAAATCCCATGGACGGAGGAGCCTGGTAGGCTGCAGTCCATGGGGTCGCGAAGAGTTGGACATGACTGAGCGACTTCACTTTCATGCATTGGAGAAGGAAATGGCAACCCACTCCAGTATTCTTGCCTGGAGAATCCCAGGGACGGGGAAGCCTGGTGGGCTGCCGTCTATGGGGTCAAACAGAGTTGGACACGACTGAAGTGACTTAGCAGCAAAGAGGTAAATCAAAGGCAAAATTGGGGTCAGTTTCAAAAATGAGAAAAATAAACAGTACCAAAATATGAGAGAAAAAGGTTGGGGGAGAGCCAAGTTTCAAACCAAGAAGCTTTTGATAAACATCTAAGGTGCAATAGTTAGAATTTTGGGTAATCACTTAACCATTTAATTTTGTGTAATGGCTTACCCCTGAGCTTGAGTTTATTACTTAATTTTTTGATCCTAATCTCTACTCTGTAAGGTTGTTCTACAGATTAGAAATAACATATATTTAGGGCCTGGCATACAGTAATAGCTCTAGACTTAGGAAGGGTTCACCTTTTTTTGAGAAACAATTGTATACTTGGCTGAATGTATACACACACTCCAGTAAGTTTAGTAAGTAATGAATATCTTAAACACAGGATTCTTCTCATCCCAAGTCATTAGTTTCTTCCAGATGTGATGTTTTAAATTTACACACTAACATTACGCCCAAGATATGTACCAGTTATAATAATAGCTCTTAATATAACTTTAACTTTCATTTCATCATTACTGCATAATAAGATCCACCAACAGGGTATGTAAACACCAATAAAATTACGACTCAAACAGAGATGAAGCACCTCAGAGCTTGCCAAAGAAGTACCTGAGAGCATTGTCAGATATATTTCAGGCCAGCAAGCTTCTTCTAGTAAATATATTGGAGTGAATAATATACACCAGCATAAAACACATATGATAACCAGGTGAATGATGTTATATTCACCTCCTTTTATACAGATGGCAAAACAATGGCCCACAGAAGTTACACACTTGTTCATAGTCCAGTTGATTCTAAGTCTGGGTGTCAGCTCCCCCTACCTCTGACTTTCAGCTAGCGTCCATTTTACTTCATTGTGTAGAGCAAACTCCTTGGCTGCATTAAGACATAGGTTGACTTCACTGGTTCAGTGAGTACCCAAGCTTCTCTCCAGCTCTGGCATGGGGATCTCAGAGCCTCCAGTTTCTAGAAATCACAGCTTGTCCAATCTACTTCAAATAGGGTAGAGGTGGCATGTGGTACTCAGAGGATCATTCCTGCGCACTCGTTAATTTAGTCTGCTATCACTTTGAAGTTACATACTTCAGATAGAGTAGTTAATTCATCTTTAGTGAGAGAAAAGTATAATTCTGTACTATAATAATTTTAGGATCCTCTGTATTAAAAAGTTAGTTTGATAAGACAGTTATATGGACTTGGTATGTGAAAAACATACTTGGCTGAGGAAAAAAAAGAGAGAAATGCTTCTTTTGAGCAAAAGTGAGAGGTTAGGTGGACAATATTTTAAATAGTTCCCCATTACAAATCTCAATCCAATTACCTCTTTTGTACTTGGGGAGGAGGAAAAGATGAAAAGATTTTAAAAAGCAAGAGGATGGCTTCTTTTTCTTTAAGCAGGCCGGATCTGAATATTTAAATTCAAGTTTCCAGGCCCATTACTTCATGGAAAATAGATGGGGAAACAATGGAAATAGTGACAGACTTTATTTTCTTGGGCTCCAAAATCAGTACAGATGGTGACTTCAGCCATGAAATTAAAAGACACTTGCTCCTTGGATGAAAAGGTATGAACAACCTAGACAGCATATTAAAAAGCAGAGACATTACTTTACCGACAGAGGTCCATCTAATCAAAGCTATGGTTTTTCCAGTAGTCATGTATGGATGTGAGAGTTGGACTATAAATAAAGCTAAGCACTGAAGAATTGATGCTTTTGAACTGTGTTGTTGGAGAAGACTCTTGAGAGTCCCTTGGACTGCAACAAGATCCAACCGTCCATCCTAAAGGAGATCAGTCCTGAATATTCATTGGAAAGTCTGATGCTAAAGCTGAAACTCCAGTACTTTGGGCACCTGGTGCGAAGAACTGACTCATTTGAAAAGACCCTGATGCTGGGAAAGATCGAGGGCAGGAGAAGGGGACGACAGAGGATGAGATGGTTGGATGGCATCACTGACTCAATGGACATGAGTTTGCGCAAACTTCAGGAGCTGGTGATGGACAGGGAAGCCTGGCATGCTGCTGCCCATGGGATCGCAAAAGAGTTGGATACAACTGAGTGACTGAACTGAACTGAACTGAACAAACTAAATTGCAATAAAATATAAAGAATAGCACAAAAATAAAATATTAATATCTGGAAAAATACTACAATCCTGAAAAATACGTGAAAGAATTTACTAGCAGAAAGGACAGTGGTCTTGTGGTTTTAAAAAAATGCAAGAAATCCAGAGGTTCCTGGGATTGGATGTGACAGAGAAGCTGGACTCTGACTCCCTGGAGGTGACACACAAGCCCAGAGCTGGGGTTCCTGGCATCGGTCACTTCTGCGTCTTTCCTGGTAAGCCCAAGAGACAGAGGAAAACTCATCTCACAGGTAATGGGTCCACAGAGATTTTACACATAATACTGAGATTTTATAAATTACTGTCACAGGAGAAATAGTACCTTCAATTTTTTTTTTCCATATAGAATTGTGAATTATACACTGAATTTGCCTAGAGACGTGTTGATTCTGCCACTCCGAAAGCTCTGACAGTTCCGGGAGGAGGTGACGCCACTTAGGTTCTTCAGGATCTATGAAGGAAAAGCTGACATAATGACTTTGCACTCAAAGGTAATAAATAAAATAAAATGTTTTTATTGATCTGGTGTTGTCTTATTGAAAAAGGGCATAAAGAAATTCTGATTGCCTATATTTCCACCAGTATTTTTCCTCTCCCAGAACTTGGAGACTTTGATCATTTTTGATGTACCTGGAAAAGTTTCGGGTCACACCTCTCCACCAGGCCTGGTTTGTATGGAGATGTTCACTTTGATGATGATGAACCATGGGCTGAGGATGCAGCAGGCGGGTCATAAACATCTCTGGATGATTTCAGGAATAACGTCTGACACTATCCAAGAGTGATCTGATTATCTAGAATGAGCAGTAAATGGAACATCCTAAGAACTGGCATTTCTGATTATTTGGTGGTACCCACCGGAAGCACTCTGTTTTAATCATCGTTGAAGAACTTTATGAAATAAAGTTCTTTGCTGTCAGCATTTCTGACAGCATTTCAGAAATGCTGAAAGAAAAGAAGCTGCATTTTCTTCTTTGCTGTCAGCAAGCACAATGTTGAAGCATCATTAATCTTACTTTCACAGCTTAGGAATTTGTGGAGGTTTTAGAATGAACATGTTAACAACGCTTCTCTTTCCTTTTACTACAGATGATTAAGGAAAAATCAATTACATTGAATCAGGTTTGACCCTAAAATGTGCCCTGGGATTTCTTTTCTTACCATCTGGTTTCTTTTCTCTTAAAAATAAAGATCAGAAAAAAATGACAGAAAATAAGTTTCTAGTTCACCTGTTCAAATAAACATGTCAGTGTCTCTAGTTTAGGAGCTTCCCCTCACCCCAAACTGTTTCTAAATAACTTTACTAAATTTTAACCTAATGACCGAGATTAACTGTGATTACAATGGTCCCTGGGCATCACAGAATTTGTTCCAGGAGCTACAAAGTGTCCAGTAAGTGATTGACTTACTGATGTGAAGCTTGGGAGAGACTTCTAGGTTGGAAATTTAGATTAAGAAGTCACCAGCAATTAGACAAAATAACTAGTACTGGTCACTGTAATTTATTGGTAATAAATATAAGACCCAGAAAGAGAGTGGACCAAGTTATCTACTCATTTATTTTTTCACTCACACATTCATTCATACATTCATTCAGGGACTAAATACCACCTATAAATTGGTTGAAATAAAACCAAGACTTCCGTTTTCCACAACACTGCTCTAAAAGCATTTCTAAAACCAAACAACTTCACTCAAATTTTCTTGGGCTTCTCTTTTCAATAGGCAATGAGTTCTGGGCTGTCAGAAGAGTTGAGATGCAAGCAGGTTATCTAAGAGACATCCACACCCTGGGTTTTCCTCCAACCATAAAGAAAACTGATGTAGCTACTTCTGATAAGGAAAAGAAGAAAAGATGCTTCTTTGTAGAGGACAAATACTGGAGGTAAGTAGTGATAGGAATGACTTCATATGAAGCCTAATTGGGAAAATTATTATTTTTTCTTTAAGGATATCCCCTACTCTCGCAATCAAAGTTTCTCTAATTTCAAATTTTCTGATTATGAAGATGACAGCTTATAATCATTCAACTTCCCAGATATAACCAAGGAATCTCAGAATGGATGATCATTGGATCATATATCCAGACACCAAAAGGCATCAGCAGAGACCAGCTGAGGCCCAGACAATGCATCACCATAAGAAGCCCAGGTGTATCAGGCTGAAGACCAAGTGTGATAAAGAACCGAAAGTTTACTTTAGCCAATTATTTAATTCATTTTGCATCATTTGTATACACAGTCCTCAAGCATCTGAGGTGGAAAGACACTTAGACTCTGTGTGTCTAGACTTAGAAAACTGACCTCAGACATAGTGTATGGTCCCTCTGTGAAGAGCATGATATCCTTGTATCTGGACAAAGTACTGTTTTATGTACTAAGCTTTTACACTGTTCATGGGGTTCTCAAGGCAAGAATACTGAAGTGGTTTGCCATTCCTTTCTCCAGTGAGAAGGTCAGTAGGTGCCCAAAATGCTACTGAAGATCAGTGGAGAAATAACTCCAGAAAGA
Organism: Bison bison bison; assembly: GCF_000754665.1. Classification (NCBI taxonomy): domain Eukaryota; kingdom Metazoa; phylum Chordata; class Mammalia; order Artiodactyla; family Bovidae; genus Bison; species Bison bison. Next base: position 19,525 of record NW_011494679.1, on the reverse strand, counting down.
ATGAAGGGATGGAGCCAAAGCAAAAACAATACCCAGCTGTGGATGTGACTGGTGATAGAAGCAAGGTCCGATGCTGTAAAGAGCAATATTACATAGGAACCTGGAATGTCAGGTCCATGAATCAAGGCAAATTGGAAGTGGTCAAACAAGAGATGGCAAGAGTGAATGTCGACATTCTAGGAATCAGCGAACTAAAATGGACTGGAATGGGTGAATTTAACTC
>NW_011494679.1:12330-19202 GCF_000754665.1 Bison bison bison | reverse complement strand
GTCAACAAAAGAGTCCAAAATGCAGTACTTGGATGCAATCTCAAAAATGACAGAATGATCTCTGTTCGTTTCCAGGCAAACCATTCAATATCACAGTCTATGATATTCCATTCAATATTCCAAGTCTATGCCCCAACCAGTAACGCTGAAGAAGCTGAAGTTGAATGGTTCTATGAAGACCTACAAGACCTTTTAGAACTAACACCCAAAAAAGATGTCCTTTTCATTGTAGGGGACTGGAATGCAAAAGTAGGAAGTCAAGAAACACCTGGAGTAACAGGCAAATTTGGCCTTGGAATACAGAATGAAGCAGGGCAAAGACTAGAGTTTTGCCAAGAGAATGCACTGGTCATAGCAAACACCCTCTTCCAACAATACAAGAGAAGACTCTACACATGGACATCAGCAGATGGTCAACATCGAAATCAGATTGATTACATTCTTTGCAGTCAAAGATGGAGAAGCTCTATACAGTCAGCAAAAACAAGACCAGGAGCTGACTATGGCTCAGATCATGAGCTCCTTATTGCCAAATTCAGACTTAAATTGAAGAAAGTAGGGAAAACCACTAGACCATTCAGGTATGACCTAAATCAAATCCCTTATGATTATTCAGTGGAAGTGAGAAATAGATTTAAGGGCTTAGATCTGACAGACAGAGTGCCTGATGAACTATGGACGGACGTTCGTGACATTGTACAGGAGACAGGGATCAAGACCATCCCCATGGAAAGGAAATGCAAAAAAGCAAAATGGCTGTCTGGGGAGGCCTTACAAATAGCTGTGAAAAGAAGAGAAGTGAAAAGCAAAGGAGTAAAGGAAAGATATAAGCATCTGAATGCAGAGTTCCAAAGAATAGCAAGAAGAGATAAGAAAGCCTTCCTCAGTGATCAATGCAAAGAAATAGAGGAAAACAACAGAATGGGAAAGACTAGAGATCTCTTCAAGAAAATCAGAGATACCAAAGGAACATTTCATGCAAAGATGGGCTCAATAAAGGACAGAAATGGTATGGACCTAACAGAAGCAGAAGATATTAAGAAGAACTTACAAGTTCTTACAAGCAAGAATACACAGAAGAACTGTACAAAAAAGATCTTCATGACCCAGATAATCACGATGGTGTGATCACTGACCTAGAGCCAGACATCCTGGAATGTGAAGTCAAGTGGGCCTTAGAAACCATCACTATGAAGAAAGCTAGTGGAGGTAATGGAATTCCAGTTGAGCTATTTCAAATCCTGAAAGATGATGCTGTGAAAGTGCTGCACTCAATATGCCAGCAAATTTGGAAAACTCAGCAGTGGCCACAGGACTGGAAAAGGTCAGTTTTCATTCTAATCCCAAAGAAAGGCAATGCCAAAGAATGCTCAAACTACTGCACAATTGCACTCATCTCACATGCTAGTAAAGCAATGCTCACAATTCTCCAAGCCAGGCTTCAGCAATACATGAACCATGAACTTCCTGATGTTCAAGCTGGTTTTAGAAAAGGCAGAGGAACCAGAGATCAAATTGCCAACATCCGCTGGATCATGGAAAAAGCAAAAGAGTTCCAGAAAAGCATCTATTTCTGCTTTATTGACTATGCCAAAGCCTTTGACTGTGTGGATCACAATAAACTGTGGAAAATTCTGAAAGAGATGGGAATACCAGACCACCTGATCTGCCTCTTGAGAAATCTGTATGCATGTCAGGAAGCAACAGTTAGAACTGGACATGGAACAACAGACTGGTTCCAAATAGGAAAAGGAGTACGTCAAGGCTGTATATTGTCACCCTGCTTATTTAACTTATATGCAGAGTACATCATGAGAAACACTGGACTGGAAGAAGCACAAGCTGGAATCAAGATTGCCAGGAAAAATACCAATAACCTCAGATATGCAGATGATACCACCCTTATGGCAGAAAGTGAAGAGGAACTAAAAAGCCTCTTGATGAAAGTGAAAGAGGAGAGTGAAAAAGTTGGCTTAAAGCTCAACAATCAGAAAACGAAGATCATGGCATCTGGTCCCATCACTTCATGGGAAATGGATGGGGAAACAGTGGAAACAGTGTCAGACTTTATTTTGGGGGGCTCCAAAATCACTGCAGACGGTGACTGCAGCCATGAAATTAAAAGACGCTTACTCCTTGGAAGGAAAGTTATGACCAACCTAGATAGCATATTCAAAAGCAGAGACATTACTTTGCCAACAAAGGTCCATCTAGTCAAGGCTATGGTTTTTTCCAGTGGTCAGGTATGGATGTGAGAGTTGGACTGTGAAGAAAACAAAGCATGAAGAATTGATGCCTTTGAACTGTGGTGTTGGAGAAGACTCTTGAGAGTCCCTTGGACTGCAAGGAGATCCAACCAGTCCATTCTGAAGGAGATCAGCCCTGGGATTTCTTTGGAAGGAATGATGCTGAAGCTGAAGCTCCAGTACTTTTGCCACTTCATGCAAAGAGTTGACCCATTGGAAAAGACTGATGCTGGGAGGGATTGGGGGCAGGAGGAGAAGGGGACGACAGAGGATAAGATGGCTGGATGGCATCACTGACTCGATGGACGTGAGTCTGAGTGAACTCCAGAAGTTGGTGGTGGACAGGGAGGCCTGGTGTGCTGCGATTCATGGGGTCACAAAGAGTTGGACACGACTGAGCGACTGAACTGAACTGAAGTTTTTGAGCCCAAGATAGTCACATATATTTATAGTCAAAATAATTTTTAACACTTCCTTACACCATTTTAGAATTTTTTCCAGGATTTCACACTGGGACATTAATATGACATCATACTGTTGCAATGGGGCCTCTGCATAATGTTTAACTGTGTTTCTTTCATTTGGTACAGATTTGATGAAAATAGCTAGTCCATGGGGCAAAGTTTTCCCAGACTAATAGCTGATGACTTTCCTGGAGTTAAGCTGAAGATGGATGCTGTGTAACAGGCATTTGGTAAGAGGACACTCATTTCATTGCCAATGGGGACACTTCAGGGAATTTTATGGTGTCAAACTGAAGAGGAAACACAAAGCAATTTTCAAATAACTCAAGCTTACATCTTTTTATTCTAAACTCTTGAAAATTTTCACTTTCCAATTTATGCAAATTGGGCTTAAACTTTCTTCTTGAATAATTTCCAAGTCACTGTTTCATCCTGAGCCCTGCATGCGTGCTCAATCATGTCTGACTCTTTGTGACCTCATGACTATAGCCCACCAGTCTCCTCTGTCCATGGAATTTTCCAGGCAAGAATACTACAGTGGGTTACCATTTCCTACTCCAGGGGATCTTTTCGACACAGTGATCACACTGGCGTCGCCTGCATGTCCTGCACTGGCAAGCGCATTCTTTACTGCTGTGCCACCTGGGAAGCCTCCACTGTTTCACACTTGCACATAAAATCAAAGGATACCTCCTCACATCATAGAATTTCAAGTCCCTGTTTTGAATAAAAATGCAACGGAGTGTGAGCCAGGTCTGCCAGTGTCTGCTTGTCTGTCTCCTCCAGCGCCTCCTTGTTGTCCATGCTCTGCTATCCCAAGGAGAAATGAGAAGAGTCTGCCTGGCTTTCTGCTGCAGGCTGCCATTGCCTATATTAAATATTATTTGTAAATAAATTATAGCCCTTCCCTACCCTCAAAAGAGACAAAAGTTGACTCCTGGTAATGAACAGATGAGAAAGCCAAAAGCATGCTTGCTTTTAAGGAATCTGGAGGGAGCTGCCAGGGCTTGACATCACAAGGCTCAGCCCATAGGGCTATTGGTCTTGTTACAGGATAACTTGGCCTTAACGTATGCAAAGCAATAAATGGACCTCCAGTGCATTTTATTGATGGCCTGTTTCTCTTGGGTCCAATTGCTTCCCAAATTGTGATTTAGTACCTCATGGGGGGAAATGGGATTGGATAGAAAGAGGAAAATGAGACAGGCATTTCCTAAGCAGGTTGATAAGAAGTCTGGGGTCCCCGAGGAGGGGAAGGAGGAGGAGGAGGAGACTGTAGTCAAAGACAATTGAACAGACTTGGACTCCCATGGTAGGACAAGACCAACACTATGGTGAATTGAGATGGATGCTCAAAAAGAGGTGAGGAAGAGGTTTTAGTGATTCCTACCTCTGGTCAATATTGGTCCTGGAAATTAGAAGAGGTGTAACTGCACCTTCAGGAAGGCACCAAGTAGTTTTACTGTTGGGAAGATTGAGGGAAGTTGGGGTTGTGAATAGATTGGCACTTGTCAATAGGATGGTGATAATGAGGCAGAAAAGAAAGGGAATACAACCTGAGTGAGCTCAGAAATGGCTAGGTGATGCCTTGAGATCCTATACAGGAAACCTAGATAAGTCCTTGAAGGTAAAAGGAGAAGAGGGCAGCAGAGGATGAGATGGTTAGATAGCATCACTCACTGCTCACAAGCATGACCAATGGTCAGGAATCTGAGCAAACTCTGAAAAATCGTGAAGGACAGGGAGGGAGGGAGGCCTGTGTGCTGCAGTCCACGGGGTCAAAAAGAGTCAGACACAACTTAGCAACTGACCAACAACAGCAAAGACCCCCATCCCACAGAAACGGAAATAGTAAGGTGTGTTGTTTTAACCCAATAAGTTTGTAGTAACTTTAAAATCAGTAATACATATCTAATACAGTAAATGATCTTATGTACAGTCATAGATACATAACAATTATCCAGATAATTCAGGTCAAAAATCATACTCAAGAAGCTCTGAAGGCAGCAATATCTCACCACTTTCTGGAGTTCCAAATCTGGCAATGATAGCCATGACATAGAGAGATGTGTGACTGTGTCAAGGGGGAGTTCAAAGGCAAAATTTTATAGTAGAAAAAATTGGCCGTTGATGCCCTCACTTTATTTGGGGAGTCTTTCTCTTTCTTTTTCTGTATCTTACCTTTTTATCCAGTCATAAAGTAGCATTATTACACAGCATTTGTAGCCATTAATGAAATAATAAATGATAACAATTCTGATGTGTTTGAATTATAAAATTTTTTTCTTGTTATTGGTAATTGTTAGGGTTCAAATGTTAAATACACTTGAAAGAGACAGAGTAGTTGTGGAATCAGAGCAAAAGACACACAGAGAAAAGAAAGCAGAGAGACAGAGGGACAGAGACAAAAGGGGAGACAGAGAGAAGGTAACAGGTGACACGGTGGCAGTAAGCTCAGGTGTGGGCAGGAAGGTGGGAACCACACTGAAATGCAGGAAGATGACCCGGGTACGAGCAGACCTAAGGCGGAGAAGGGTGTGCACTGATGAAGGGCAAAGTGAAGAAGGAAAAGGCCAAGAAGACATAATTAGGACTACATTAGGAAGTCATACTGCGACAGGCCACCCATGAAGCAACCTGGAAATCAGGGAGAGTAGCCTGGAAAGCAGTATTATTCCAAACCCTGACGTGAGATCGAGAACCTGTTGGGAGCAACTTTGTGCCTCAAGGACCACAAGCAGAGCGTTCGAGTCGGTGACCTAAGAAGCAAGCCCTGACTGCTCTCTAAGCGTAAAAAGAGGCGCTTGCACAGAACAGTCTCCTGGAGACTGGCTGCACCGCTTCTGTTCCTTCGTTCACTGGCTAATCCACTCGTGTACAGGTGAGTGTGAGGGCTACAGGGTAAAGCACACGGACACAGAGCTTTACAGACATGGCTCCACTCTTTCGGAGCTTACTTTCTCCAGAGGGAGGCGGAGACGTGAACAGTCTGTGTGATACGATCCCAAGTGCTTTGGCCATAGCAGGGAAGCACACGGGGCTGTCGGATCACCTAGAAGCTCCTTCCCAACCATAACACTGACAAGTCATGAGAAGCCTTCTAGGGTTTTCGCCTAGGAGCAACCCCTAAGTGAAAAATCAAAGAGCAGGAATTTAGGAAGTGGGCAGGAGGTGGCCAAGGTAGGGAGAGAGGGCAGTATCAGAAGGTGCTTAGACCTTGTGGCCTAAGGCAGTGTTTCTCAAACCACTGGTAGTGAAGGACCAGTTTCTTAAATTGCCAATAAATTATGGACTGGTACTTCATAAAATACAATAAAAAGGAATTACTAGCAAAATGGAATGACAGAGATTTTGAGTGCCCGATTTTTAGATCTGGCAGACATAAATCTCTCTGTCAAACTGCTAGAAAAGAGGCTCAAGCACTTATTGCCTATACTTGTACTTATTTGGCATTCTTCAGATAAGTACATGGGGTCCATGGGGTCTCAAAGAGTCAGACATAACTTAGCAATGGAACAAGAACAATAGTGTAGAATAGTAGCAAATCTTCCCTGCGCCAGCAGAGAGGACACTCTGACTAGCACTGGCATGTAATATACTATACAAGCAAAGACTTGCATTAGAGAGAGGGGTAAACATCAAGGAACTCTGCTGCCTGAAGCACTTTCTGGGTGGTGCTGGCACTCAGACTACTGAAAGTCAGGTCTAAAATGTGCCTGACTGTACTGTAACAGTTGAATTCTCAACACTCCTAATTGTTAATGCCAAGGCTAATATTGTGGTGGAGATTCCAGCAACCAGAACGGGGTAATACGGAAAACCTGGGAGAGGAGATGGGGAAAGCTTCCCTTTCTGTCTGTTCTTCAAAGCAACTTATTTGCTGCCATGAAACTCTTCCTATAATAAACTTTAGCTCAATTTGATTGACTTGGTTTAAAACACAAACAGGAAATGAAACAAACCACAAAACTCTTCCCACACTTTGCCCCCTCACTTCACAGCTACCTCCTTGCACTTTGGACTCAGCTCGGAGCTGCATCTCTGAGATGCTGCCTTTCTTCCCCCAGATGTGCTGTGTCATCCCGGCTGCTACAGAACACTTTCACTCTCTGTTACAAGTAATGCCTCAGATTTGTCCCGCAGCAGGCTACAACCTTGAATT
>NW_011494679.1:11203-12230 GCF_000754665.1 Bison bison bison | reverse complement strand
CAACCTTGAATTTTTTTCCACTCTAAATTGCTCAAGGGGTTTCCCAGGTAGCTAAGTAGTAAAGAATACACCTGCCAATGCAAGAGACACAAGAGAAGCGGGTTCGATCCCCAAGTGGGGAAAATCCCCTGGAGTAGGAAATCCCAACAGAGGAGCCTGGCAGGCTCACAAAGAGCTGGGCGAACTCGCAAAGAGTTGAAGCGACCGAACACACACTCATGCTAAACTGTTCAAGGGCACAATTGTTGACATGAAGTAGGTGCTCAGTAAATGTTTGTTGAATGGATAAATAAATGGGTCACTAAGTCTTAGAAGGAAGTCGTGTTTGATGTTAGAATAAAGAAAGAGTAGGAGTTGTCAGGCCACCAGTTTGGAGACGAAGGGTGTTCTAAATGCAGAGAACCATATGGAGCAATGGTGTGGAGATATTGGGTGACATGTCATGACCGGGGACTCCCAAAATGTTTGGTTAAAGTCAAGAAAATGTCAGGCACTTTTAATGTATATTTTGGAGAGAGGACTATGAAACATTCAACTTACAATTAGGATCATGAGATTTCAGTTAATATATATGACAGCTGAGTTAAATGCCTTCACAGAGTTCATGTCTAACTTTAACTTGTTTTCATGGTAAACTAATTAACCATGTTTTCATACTTCATTTACACATTTATTAGTTCAATAATCATTCAATCATGGCATCATTTCTAGTTTTGAAGCAAGCAAGATATAATTTTTTTTTTAAAGTACTCAGTCAGCTAAGAACACCAAATTATCCTGTACTACATGATACATTTCTTCAGCAACTCAGCAGATGCTCACTATTTCAGTAAGTGAGCAGGGGATGGAATGACTTGGCCCCCTAAAGATTTAATCAAGGAAGATTTTCTGGTTATTTATTGCTACATAACAAAAAAAGGTCCAATGCTGTAAAGAGCAATATTGCATAGGAACCTGGAATGTCAGGTCCATGAATCAAGGCAAATTGGAAGTGGTCAAACAAAAGATGGCAAGAGTGAATGTCGAC
>NW_011494679.1:9540-11103 GCF_000754665.1 Bison bison bison | reverse complement strand
GAAGTGGTCAAACAAAAGATGGCAAGAGTGAATGTCGACATTCTAGGAATCAGTGAACTGAAATGGACTGGAATGGGTGAATTTAACTCAGATGACCATTATATCTACTACTGCGGGCAGGAATCCCTCAGAAGAAATGGAGTAGCCATCATGGTCAACAAAAGAGTCCAAAATGCAGTACTTGGATGCAATCTCAAAAACGACAGAATGATCTCTGTTCGTTTCCAAGGCAAACCATTCAATATCACAGTAATCCAAGTCTATACGCCAACGAGTAATGCTGAAGAAGCTGAAGCTGAACGGTTCTATGAAGACCTACAAGACCTTTTAGAACTAACACCCAAAAAAGATGTCCTTTTCATTATAGGGGACTGGAATGCAAAAGTAGGAAGTCAAGAAACACCTGGAGTAACAGGCAAATTTGGCCTTGGAATACAGAATGAAGCAGGGCAAAGACTAATAGAGTTTTGGCAAGAAAATGCACTCGTCATAGCAAACACCTTGTTCCAACAACACAAGAGAAGATTCTATACATGGACATCACCAGATGGTCAACACCGAAATCAGATTGATTATATTCTTTGCAGCCAAAGATGGAGAAGCTCTATACAGTCAGCAAAAACAAGACCAGGAGCTGACTGTGGCTCAGACCATGAACTCCTTATTGCCAAATTCAGACTTAAATTGAAGAAAGTAGGGAAAACCACTAGACCATTCAGGTATGACCTAAATCAAATCCCTTATGATTATACAGTGGAAATGAGAAATAGATTTAAGGGCCTAGATGATAGATAGAGTGCCTGATGGGCTATGGAAAGAGGTTCGTGACATTGTACGGGAGACAGGGATCAATAACATCCCCATGGAAAGGAAATGCAAAAAAGCAAAATGGTTGTCTGGGGAGGCCTTACAAATAGCTGTGAAAAGAAGAGAAGTGAAAAGCAAAGGAGAAAAGGAAAGATATAAACATCTGAATGCAGAGTTCCAAAGAATAGCAAGAAGAAATAAGAAAGCCTTCTTCAGCGATCAATGCAAAGAAACAGAGGAAAACAACAGAATGGGAAAGACTAGAGATCTCTTCAAGAAAATCAGAGATACCAAAGGAATATTTCATGCAGAGATGGGCTCGATAAAGGACAGAAATGGTATGGACCTAACAGAAGCAGAAGATATTAAGAAGAGATGGCAAGAATACACAGAAGAACTGTAAAAAAAAGATCTTCACGACCCAGATAATCATGATGGTGTGATGACTGACCTAGAGCCAGACATCCTGGAATATGAACTCAAGTGGGCCTTAGAAAACATCACTATGAACAAAGCTAGTGGAGGTAATAGAATTCGAGTTGAGCTCTTCCAAATCCTGAAAGATGATGCTGTGAAAGTGCTGCACTCAATATGCCAGCAAATTTGGAAAACTCAGCAGTGGCCACAGGACTGGAAAAGGTCTGTTTCATTCCAGTCCCAAAGAAAGGCAATGCCAAAGAATGCTCAAACTACCACACAGTTGCACTCATCTCACACGCTAGTAAAGCAATGCTCAAAATTCTCCAAGCCAGGCTT
>NW_011494679.1:3825-8849 GCF_000754665.1 Bison bison bison | reverse complement strand
GCATCCGGTCCCATCACTTCATGGCAAATAGATGGGGAAACAATGGCTGACTTTATTTTTCTGGGTTCCAAAATCACTGCAGATGGTGATTGCAGCCATGAAATTGAAAGATGTTTACTCCTTGGAAGGAAAGTTATGACCAACCTAGACAGCATATTAAAAAGCAGAGGCATTACTTTGTCAACAAAAGTCTGTCTAGCCAAGGCTGTGGTTTTTCCAGTGGTCATGTATGGGTGTGAGAGTTGGACTATAAAGAAAGCTGAGCACCAAAGAATTGATGCTTTTGAACCGTGGTGTTGGAGAAGACTCTTGAAAGTCCCTTGGACTGCAAGGAGATCCAACCAGGCCATCCTAAAGGAAATCAGTCCTGGGTGTTCATTGGAAGGTCTGATGTTGAAGCTGAAACTCCAGTACTTTGGCCACCTCATGCAAAGAGCTGACTCATTTGAAAAGACCCTGATGCTGGGAAAGATTGTGGGCAGGAGGAGAAGGGGATGAGAGAGGATGAGTTGGTTGGACATCATCGACTCAATGCACATGGGCTTGGGTGGCCTCCAGGGGTTGGTGTTGGACCCAGAGGCCTGGGGTGCTGCAGCTCATGGGGTCGCTAAGAGTCAGACACAACTGAGTGACGAAACTAAACTGAACTGAGAACTTTCACTTCACTTCCCTTCAAAAGCAAAATACATATTCTTTTCAAGTGCACATGGAGTATTTTCCAGGATGGATCACATGCTAGGGCACAAAACAAGTCTCAATAAGTTTACAAAGACTATAGTTTTGATAAAACATCTTTTCCACCCACAATGGTATGAAACTAGAAATCAACCCCAAGAGAAAAAACTGTAATTAAAAAAAAAAACATATGCATAAACAACCTGCTACTAAATAACCAATGAGTTACTGAAAGAATCAAGAAATACTTAGAGACAAATGAAAATGGAGATGGAATGATTCAAAGTATATGAGCTGCAGATAAAGCAGATCTAACAGGGAAGTTTAGAATCATACATGCCTAGTAAATTTCCCGGAGGTCCAGTGGTTAAGAATCTGCCTTGAAATGCAGAGGATTTGATCCCCGGTTGGGAAACTAAGATCCTACATACGGCAGTGCAACTAAGCCTACACACCACAACCACTGAGCCGCCTGCCCTGGAGCTTGTGTGCCACAACCAGAGAGCCCATTTGCTGCCACTACTAATGCCCATGCACTCTGGAGCCTGTGCACTGCCACTTCTGAGCCTGCATGCCACAACCAGAGAATCTATGCACCACAATGAAAAGACCCCAAAGATCCTGTGTGCTGCAAGTAAGACATGAAGCAGCCAAATAAATAAATGTTTTTTTAAGTTAAAAAGTTAAAAAAAGAATGATGCAAGCCTACATCAAGAAGCAAGAAAAATCTCAAATAAACAATTTACTCTTACACTGACAGTAACTCCAAAAAGAAAAGACAAAATCCCAAGTTAGTAGGAGATAAAAAGAGCAGAGCATAAATAAATGAGAGACTAAAAAAAAAAAAAGAAGAAGAAAGATCAATGAAACCAAGAGCTGGGTCTTTTTAAAGATAAAATTGATAAAAAAGAAACTTTAGCCAGACTCATCAAAAACTTTTTTTGTTCAGTCACCAAGTTGTGTCCAACTCTTTGTGACCCCTTGGGACTCCAGTCTTCCCTGTCCCTCACCATCTCCCAGAGTTTGCCCAAGTCAGTGTCCATTGAATCAGTGATTCCATCCAACCATCTCATCCTCTGTTGGCTTCTTCTCCTTCTGCCTTCAATCTATCTCAGCATCAGGATCTTTTCCAATGAGTCAGCTGTTCACATCAGGTGGCCAAAGTGTTGGAGCTTCAGAATCAGTCCTTCCAAAGAGTACTCAGGGTTGATTTATTTTAAGATTGATTGATTGATTTGATCTTGCTCTCCAAGGGACTCTCCATCAAGAAAAATAGAGAGAGCTCAATAAGTAAAATCAGACATGAAAGAGGAGAATGTACAATGACACTACAGAAATACAAAGATTCATAAGAGATTAAAATGAGTAATAATAACACTGATGAAATGAATGACCTAAAAAAGTGAACAAATTCAAAAAACATACAATCTTCTAAGACTGAATCAGGAAGAAAAAGAAAATATGAAGAGACCAATAACCAATAATGAAATCGAGTCAGTAGTACAAAGAAAATTCACAAAAAGCAAAAGTCCTGGACCAGATGGCTTCACAGGTGAACATTTAAAGTAATAGCCATCCTTTTAAAACTCTGTGGGAGAGGGAGAGGGTGGGATGATTTGGGAGAATGGCATTGAAACATGTATAGTATCATATATGAAATGAGTCGCCAGTCCAGGTGCGATGCACGATACTGGATGCTTGGGGCTGGTGCACTGGGATGACCCAGAGGGATGGTACCGGGAGGGAGGAGGGAGGAGGGTTCAGGATGGGGAACACGTGTATACCTGTGGCGGATTCATGTTGATATATGGCAAAACCAATACAATATTGTAAAGTTAAAAAATTAAAAAAAAAAACTATTCCAAAAAATCAAAAAGGATGGAACACTTTCAAACTCATTCTACAGGGCCAGCATCATCCTGATACTGCTGCTGCTATGTCGATTCAGTCATGTCCGACTCTGTGCGACTCCATAGACGGCAGCCCACCAGGCTCCCCCGTCCCTGGGATTCTCCAGGCAAGAACACTGGAGTGGGTTGCCATTTCCTTCTCCAATGCATGAAAGTGAAAACTGAAAGTGAAGTTACTCAGTCATGTCCGACTCTTAGCGACCCCATGGACTGCAGCCTACCAGACTCCTCCACCCATGAGATTTTCCAGGCAAGAGTACTGGAGTGGGGTGCCATTGACCATCCTGATACTAAAACCACACAAAAAACCCACACAAAGACATTAGGGCAATATCACTAATGAACATAGAAGCAAAAATTCTCAAAAAAAAAGAAAATTAGCAAAACAAATTCAAAAGTACATTAAAAGGCTCCTATACAGTGATCAAGTAGGATTTATCCCAGGGATGCTAGGATGACTCATTATCCACAAATCCATCAATGTGTTGTGCTGGTAGCTTACAGTGAATGGTGTCAGATCATGGTCTCCAAAGGAGAAGAATTCTCTCTGGGACCAAAGATGCAGCCTCAGTCATTCAGAGCTTTGTGTAGAAGAGATTTTATTAAAATGAAAGGATAGAGAAAAGCTTCCAGCAAAAGACACTTGGAAGGGGGTAGAAGAGTGCCCACTCTCACTAGTTTAGGTGGGGCTTTATGTACTTTTTCAGTTCAGTTCAGTTCAGTCACTCAGCCGTGTCCGACTCTTTGCAACCCCATGAATCACAGCACGGCAGGCCTCCCTGTCCATCAGCAACTCCCGGAGTTCACTCAGACTCTCGTCCATCGAGTCAGTGATGCTATCCAGCCATCTCATCCTCTGTCGTCCCCTTCTCCTCCTGCCCCCAATCCCTCCCAGCATCAGAGTCTTTTCCAATGAGTCAACCCTTCGCATGAAGTGGCAAAAGTACTGGAGTTTCAGCTTTAGCATCATTCCTTCCAAAGAAATCCCAGGGCTGGTCTCCGTCAGAATGGACTGGTTGGATCTCCTTGCAGTCCAAGGGACTCTCAAGAGTCTTCTCCAACACCACAGTTCAAAAGCATCAATTCTTGGGTGCTCAGCTTTCTTCACAGTCCAACTCTCATATCCATACATGACCACATGAAAAACCATAGCCTTGACTATATGGACCTTTGTTGGCAAAGTAACGTCTCTGCTTTTGAATATGCTATCTAGGTTGGTCATAACTTTTCTTCCAAGGAGTAAGTGTCTTTTAATTTCATGGCTGCAGTCACCATCTGCAGTGATTTTGGAGCCCAAAAAATAAAGTCTGACACTGTTTCCACTGTTTCCCCATCCATTTCCCATGAAGTGATGGGACCGGATGCCATGATCTTCGTTTTCTGAATATTGAGTTTTAAGCCAACTTTTTCACTCTCCTCTTTCACTTTCATTAAGAGGCTTTTGAGTTCTTCTTCACATTCTGCCATAAGGGTGGTGTCATCTGCATATCTGAGGTTATTGATATTTCTCCCGGCAATCTTGATTCCAGCTTGTGCTTCTTCCAGCCCAGCATTTCTCATGATGTATGCTGCATAGAAGTTAAATAGGCAGGGTGACAATATACAGCCTTGATGTACTCCTTTTCCTATTTGGAACCAGTCTGTTGTTCCACGTCCAGATCTTACTGTTGCTTCCTGACCTGCATACAGATTTCTCAAGAGGCAGGTCAGGTGGTCTGGTATTCCCATCTCTTTCAGAATTTTCCACAGTTTATTGTGACCCACACAGTCAAAGGCTTTGGCATAGTCAATAAAGCAGAAATAGATGTTTTTCTGGAACTCTCTTGCTTTTTCGATGATCCAGCAGTTGTTGGCAATTTGATCTCTGGTTCCTCTGCCTTTTCTAAAACCAGCTTGAACAACAGGAAGTTCACGGTTCACGTATTGCTGAAGCCTGGCTTGGAGAATTTTGAGCATTGCTTTACTAGCGTGTGAGATGAGTGCAATTGTGCAATAGTTTGAGCATTCTTTGGCATTGCCTTTCTTTGGGATTGGAATAAAAACTTACCATTTCCAGTCCTGTGGCCACTGCTGATTTTCCAAATTTGCTGGCATATTGAGTGCAGCACTTTCACAGCATCATCTAAAGGATTTGAAAGAGCTCAACTGGAATTCCATTACCTCCACTAGCTTTGTTCATAGTGATGCTTTCTAAGGCCAACTTGAGTTCACATTCCAGGATGTCTGGCTCTAGGTCAGTGATCATACCATCGTGATTATCTGGGTTGTGAAGATTTTTTTGTACAGTTCTTCTGTGTATTCTTGCCATCTCTTCTTAATATCTTCTGCTTCTGTTAGGTCCATACCATTTCTGTCCTTTATCGAGCCCATCTTTGCATGAAATGTTCCCTTGGTATCTCCAATTTTCTTGAAGAGATCTCTAGTCTTTCTCATTCTGTT
>NW_011494679.1:0-3282 GCF_000754665.1 Bison bison bison | reverse complement strand
GTTGGAAGAGGGTGTTTGCTATGACCAGTGCATTTTTTTGGCAAAACTCTATTAGTCTTTGCCCTGCTTCATTCCGTATTCCAAGGCCAAATTTGCCTGTTACTCCAGGTGTTTCTTGACTTCCTACTTTTGCATTCCAGTCCCCTATAATGAAAAGGACATCTTTTTTTGGTGTTAGTTCTAAAAGGTCTTGTAGGTCTTATAGACCCATTCAACTTCAGCTTCTTCAGCATTACTGGTTGGGGCATAGACTTGGATTACTGTGATATTGAATGGTTTGCCTTGGAAACGAACAGAGATCATTCTGTCGTTTTTGAGATTGCATCCAAGTACTGCATTTCGAACTCTTTTCTTGACCATGATGGCTACTCCATTTCTTCTGAGGGATTCCTGCCCGCAGTAGTAGATATAATGGTCATCTGAGTTAAATTCACCCATTCCAGTCCATTTTAGTTTGCTGATTCCTAGAATGTTGACATTCACTCTTGCCATCTCTTGTTTGACCACTTCCAATTTGCCTTGATTCATGGACCTGACATTCCAGGTTCCTATGCAATATTGCTCTTTACAGCATCTGACCTTGCTTCTATCACCAGTCACATCCACAACTGGGTATTGTTTTCGCTTTGGCTCCGTCTCTCCGTTCTTTCCTGGAGTTATTTTTCCACTGATCACAAGTAGCATATTGACACCTACTGACCTGGGGAGTTCATCTTTCAGTATCCTATCATTTTGCCTTTTCATACTGTTCATGGGGTTCTCAAGGCAAGAATACTGAAGTGGTTTGCCATTCCCTTCTCCAGTGGACCACATTCTGTCAGACCTTTCCACCATGACCCGCCCTTCTTGGGTGGCCCCACAGGCATGGCTTAGTTTCATTGAGTTAGACAAGGCTGTGGTCCTAGTGTGATTAGATTGAGTAGTTTCTGTGAGTATGGGCGACTGCAACTGGCACATTCAGCGCGGGCGGCTGCGACCAGAGCATTTAGCGTGGGCAGCTACCCTACATCCAAGGTCAGGGGCAGAAGCCAGGAGGACCCCATGCCAGAGAGGAGATGGCCAAGAGGAGTTTCTCCACATTCGAGGTCAGGGGCAGCAGCTGAGAGCCAGGCTGCGACGGCGCAGGAACAGCTGAGAGGAGCTACCCCACGTCTGAGGTCTGGGGCAGTGGCTGGGAGGAGCTACCCCACGCCCGAGGCCAGGGACAGCAGCCTGGAGGAGCAACCCCACCTCCAAGGAGCGGTGGCTGCGCGGGCGCAGGAGGGCCTAGAGGAGCTATTCCATGTTCAAGGTCAGGAAGGGTGGCAGAGAAGAGATACCCCTCTTACCCAAGGTAAGAAGCAGTGGCTGTGCTTTGCTGGAGCACCTGTGAAGAGATACCCCACGTCCAAGGTAAGAGAAACCCAAGTAAGACGGTAGGTGTTGCAAGTGGGCATCAGAGGGCAGACACACTGAAACCATACTCACAGAAAACTAGTCAATGCAATCACACTAGGACCACAGCCTTGTCTAACTCATGTACTTTTTAGTGGACTGCTAATCATAGATAAAAGAAACACCGAGGCTGTGAAAGTTTTACCAGTCTCTTCTCCCACAATGTACATCTTGAGACAACATCAAAATAAGATTAACCAAGGAGAATGGTCTCTGGACAAGATGTCTCTGGGCAGGATATATTATATCCATATAATCAAGAGCGTAGACTTTTGCAGAAAAACAGGTTTCCACATAAGATATATTGTTTTGTCATGTAATCATTAGCTCTGGGCTTAAAGAAAGTGAGTGTTAGGCTAAAGATTGTTGACATAGAAACTCAGAGCTTAGGGAAAAAAGTCCTACATGACTAAGGTGAAGGAATGTAAAAAAAGTTTGTCTCCTTCTCCTCCTTGAAGGCCCGGGACTCCCTATCAACCTACCTAAGAATAACTCTCAATACCATACTGGGGCTTCCCTGATAGCTCAGTTGGTAAAAAAATCTGCCTGCAATGCAGGAGACCCTGGTTTGATTCCTGGGTTGGGAAGATCTGCTGGAGAAGGATTACCCTACCCACTCCAGTATTCTTGGGCTTCCCTTGTGGCTCAGCTGGTTAGGAATCTGCCTGCAATGCAGGAGACCTGGGTTTGATCCCTGGGTTGGGAAGATCCCCTGGAGAAGGGAAAGCCTACCCACTCCAGTATTCTGGCCTGGAGAATTCCATGGACTCTATAGTCCATGGGGTCTCAAAGAGTCAGACATGACTGAGGGACTTTCACTTTCACCATATTAACAATTGAAGACTAAAAACTACATGATCATCTCAATATATTCAGAAAATGCTTTTGAAAAAATTTAAAACTCATTTACGATTAAAAAAAAAAACTCTCCACAAAATTGATATAGCTAGAACACACCTCAACATACTAAAGGCCATATATGACAAGCCCAGAGCCAACATAATCCTCAGTGGTGAAATGCTGAAAGCATTTCCTTTTGAGATCAGGAATAAGTATAAAAATGCCTACTCGTTCCACTTTTATTTAGCACAAAGTCCTAGCCGCTATAATCAGACAAATTAGAAAGGATGAAATAAAACTATCATTGTTTACAGACTACATAATATTATATGTAGAATATCTTAAGCTATTAAATGAATTCAGCAAATTTTAGGACACAAAGTTAACACATTAGATATCTATTGTATTTTTATACACTAATAATGAACTATCAGATAGAGAAATTAAGAACATAATCCCATTTACAATTCCATCAAAAAGAATAAAATTCCTATGAATAAACATAAGCAAAAATGGTAAATAACTAGTACTCTGCAAGCGATAAAACACTGATAAAAGAAGCTGAAAATGACACAAACAAATGAGAAAATATACTGTGTTCATGAATTGAAGGGGCAATATTGTTAACATGACCATACTTCCCAAGGCAGTCTATAGTTTCAATGCAATCTCTATCAAACTGTTAAAGGCATTTTTCACAGAACTGAACAAAATCTTTAAAAATTTTTGTGGAACCACAAAAGACTCTAAATAGTCAAAGCAACCTGAAGAAAGTAAAACAAAGCTGGAGGTGTAATATTCCCCTGATTTCAAGCTGTACTACAAAACTACAGTCATCAAACAATATAGCACTAGCACAAAAACAGATCATACATCAGTGGAATTGAGCAGAAAGCCCAGAAATAAACTGACACTTATATATTCAATGAATCTACAGCGAAGGAGGCAAGGATATTCAATGAAGAAAACAGAGCCTTTTCAATAAACTGGTACTGGAAAAACTGGTCA
>NW_011494678.1:951810-952239 GCF_000754665.1 Bison bison bison | reverse complement strand
TTTATCAGGTAGATTCCCTATCTCTTCCTCTTTTGTTTGGTGTGGTGGGCATTTATCCTGTTCCTTTATTTGCTGGGTATTCCTCTGTCTCTTCATCTTGTTTAAATTGCAGTTTGGGGTGTCCTTTCTGTATTCTGGCAGTTTGTGGAGTTCTCTTTCTTGTGGCATTTCCTCACTCTGTGTGGGTTTGTACAGGTGGCTTGTCGAGGTTTCTTGGTTAGGGAAGCTTGTGTCGGTGTTCTGGTGGGTGGAGCTGTATTTCTTCTCTCTGGAGTGCAGTGAAATTTCCAGTAATGAGTTATGGGATGTCTATGGTTTTGGGGTGACTTTGGGCTGCCTGTATCTTGGAGCTCAGGGCTGTGTTCCTTGCTGCTGGAGAATTTGCTTGGTATGTCTTGCCCTGAAACTTGTTTCACCCAGAGAGGTTTA
>NW_011494678.1:951248-951710 GCF_000754665.1 Bison bison bison | reverse complement strand
CAGGATGTGATCTATCCTGGAGAAGGTTCCATGTGCGCTTAGAGAAAAAGGTGAAATTCATTGTTTGGGATGAAATGTCCTATAGATATCAATTAGGTCTAACTGGTCTATTGTATCGTTTAACGTTTGTGTTTCCTTGTTAATTTTCTATTTAGTTGATCTATCCATAGGTGTGAGTGGGGTATTAAAGTCTCCCACTATTATTGTGTTATTGTTAATTTCTCCTTTCATACTTGTTGGCATTTGTCTTACATATTGCGGCGGTCCCGTGTTGGGTGCATATATATTTATAATTGTTATATCTTCTTCTTGGATTGATCCTTTGATCATTATGTAGTGACCATCTTTGTCTCTTTTCACAGCCTTTGTTTTAAAGTCTATTTTATCTGATATAAGTATTGCTATTCCTGCTTTCTTTTGGTCCCTATTTGCATGGAAAATCTTTTTCCAGCCCTTCCCTTT
>NW_011494678.1:951002-951148 GCF_000754665.1 Bison bison bison | reverse complement strand
AACAAATACATAAAAGCAAAAATTAAAAATCTAGAGTAGAGTTTGGAATTTCAAAAATACAATGCTAAAAAAAAAAGAAAAAAAAGAAAGAGAGAAAAAAAACAAAAAAGAACAAACAAAGACGCATAAAATATAAAAAAAAATAC
>NW_011494678.1:950052-950902 GCF_000754665.1 Bison bison bison | reverse complement strand
CAGTAATGAGTTATGGGATGTCTATGGTTTTGGGGTGACTTTGGGCTGCCTGTATCTTGGAGCTCAGGGCTGTGTTCCTTGCTGCTGGAGAATTTGCTTGGTATGTCTTGCCCTGAAACTTGTTTCACCCAGAGAGGTTTACAGTGTTATATGGAGAAGAGAAGAGTGAGGAGGGAGTTAAAGGTGACCCGAATGAGATGAGGTGGAATCAATAGAGGAGAGAGTGGGCTATTCAGTAATCTCTTCCTTATGTGCACTCCACAACTGGACCGCTCAGAGTTGTTCACAGAGTTATACATAGAAGAGAGGAAGGAGGAAGGTGGCAGAGGTGGCCAGGAGGATAAATGAGGGGAATGAAAAGGAGGGAGACAGATCCAGCCAGTAATCAGTTCCCTAAGTGTTCTCCACTGTCTGGAACACACAGAAATTCACAGAGTTGGGTAGAGTAGAGAGGGGTTAGGGAGGAGACACAGGCGACCTGGTGGAGAAAAAGGAGAGTCCAAAGGGAGAGAGAGCAGTTAAGCCAGTAATCTTGCTCTCTAGTGAAAAATGGGTGCTGAAGATTGGGTTCTTAAAGGCACAAAATTGGTAACAAATACATAAAAGCAAAAATTAAAAATCTAGAGTAGAGTTTGGAATTTCAGATATACAATGTTATTTAAAAGAAGAAGAGAAAGAAACAGAGAGAAAAAGAAACAATAAAAAAGGGTCACGGAAATTAAAAAAAAAAAAAAACTATAGGTACAAAATTGATAACAAATACCAAAAAGCTAAGTTTAAAAATCTAGAGTAGAGTTTGGAATTTCAAAAATACAATGTTAAAGAAAAGAAGGGAAAAAAAAGGGGGGGG
>NW_011494678.1:947890-949952 GCF_000754665.1 Bison bison bison | reverse complement strand
ATATGAAGTTTGCTTTAAAAAAATAGGATCTTTTTTTTTTTTTTTTTACAAGGTAATCAGTTATAAAAGTGGAAATTAAAGGAACAATAGAGGACTTAAAAAATTTTTTTTTAATTAAAAAAGAAAGAATGATTGTACAAATAGTAAAAATATATCTAGGACTTTCTCCAGTTTTGTTGTGAGTATTGTGGGTTCAGTTCATTTTTGGCTAGTTTCTTGGTCCGACTTTTATTTCTCAAGATGTATAGGCCCTTTCCTATGTAGTTGGTAGTAACCACGTGGTTTTAATCTATTGCCTGTAGCTTCCAAGGCGGTTCCCTCTGTTACAGCTTCTTCTGTTTGCTGGTCTCTTCAGTGTCTGGTTTCTGCCCTGACACAAAGGGGACAGTGGAGGACACTTTTCTTTTTTTTAGGCTCATTTGTTCAGTCGCACTGAGGGGAGGTAGGGAGGGATGCTGCAAACAAATAACACTGGCATGTGCTCGCAGCGCCTCAGCCACACTGGGTCTGCCCCCGTGTTCACGGCGCGTGTAGCCTCTCTGCCCACGCTGCTCAGGCTCTAGGTTGCTCCGCTGGGAACCATCCGCGGCCGGCTCTGGGCTGCCTGTACTTCCCAGGTCCAAGCCGCTCAGGTTCAGGCACTTGGGTAGTCCTCAGAGGCGCAGACTCTCGGTTGGGCCTGCGTTTTGTGCCCTTCCCAGATCCGAGCAACTCAGGTGATGAGGTGTTTGGCGCACGCGATTGCTGCGACTTATCGCCTCCCCGCCGCTCGGTTATTTAGGTGTGCACCGGCACACCTTCTCAGGCAGATGTTGACCGTCCAGACCCCCAAGAAGTTTTAGTTAGCAAAGAAGCCTGCTTACAGTTTTATAGATAATGTCTCTCTTGGGCTGCTATTGTCCCCTTCCGGCTCTGGCTGCCTATCACCGGAGGGGGATGGTCTGCCGCCGGGCTATCTCTGTTCAGTCCTTTGTTCTGTGCAGGGGCCTGGCGGTGTCAGCCCACGCCGCGCCTCCCTGCCCAGCCCCCACTTGCTAATGGCGGATGCAGGCATCTGCGCTGCTTCTCCGCTGGGGGAGTTACCGTAGGGCTCGCAATGTGCAGGTTTTAATTGTTTATTTATTTTTCCTCCCTGTTATGTTGCCCTCTGTGCTTCCAAGGCTCAGCACAGATTCGGCAGTGAGAAGGTTTCCTGGTGTTTGGAAACTTCTCTCTTTTTAAGACTCCCTTCCCGGGACGGAACTCCGTCCCTCCCTCTTTTGTCCCTTTTTTTTGTCTTTTATATTTTTTCCTACCTCCTTTCGAAGACTTGGGTTGCTTTTCTGGCTGCCTGATGTCCTCTGCCGACATTCAGAAGTTGTTTTGTGGAATTTACTCGGCGTTTAAATGTTCTTTTGATGAATTTGTGGGCGAGAAAGTGTTCTTCCCGTCCTACTCCTCCGCCATCTTAGCTCCTCCTCCTGAAGTCTATTTAAAGATGAGCCAAAGATCTGAATAGACAGGTCTCCAAAGAAGATAAGCAAATGGGAAGTTGTTCAACATCATTTCTTCATCAGGAAATTACAGATAAGCAAATGGGAAGTTGTTCAACATCATTTCTTCATCAGGAAATTACAGATTAAAACAACAATGAAATACCACTACACAGCTATGAGAATGACCCAAATTCAGACATTTACAATACTGGATGCTGGCAAGGTTGTGAAATAGCAAGAATGCTCATTCACTGTGGCTCTGAGTGCTAAATGGTACAGATACTTTGGAAGACAGTTTGCTTGTTTCTTACAACACTAACATTATCTTGACAATATGCCAATTGTTCTCTATGGTACTTACCCAAAGGAGGTGAGAATTTATGTCCACACCAAAATCACACAGGTTTTTATAACATTTTTATTCAGAATTGCCAAAACTTGAAAGCAATCAATATGTCTTTCAGTAGATGAATAAATAAATAAATTGTGATACATCCAGACAATGAAATATTCAGTTCAGTCGCTCAGTCCTGTCAGACTCTTTGCGACCCCATGAATCACAGCACGCCAGGCCTCCCTGTCCATCA
>NW_011494678.1:947077-947790 GCF_000754665.1 Bison bison bison | reverse complement strand
AAATAAGTAAAAAAAAAAAAAATATAGCCTTGTGTAATACCACGAGGCCTCCAAAAGTTGGCAGAACTCCCGCTACCCTTACTTGGACCTACCCGGTGGAATCCTCAGTAAAACCCCAAGGATTCACGCCGGGCAGAAGTAAGGGTGAGACTAAATGTAAATGGTACAGATACTTTGGAAGACAGTTTGCTTGTTTCTTACAACACTAACATTATCTTGACAATATGCCAATTGTTCTCTATGGTACTTACCCAAAGGAGGTGAGAATTTATGTCCACACCAAAATCACACAGGTTTTTATAACATTTTTATTCAGAATTGCCAAAACTTGAAAGCAATCAATATGTCTTTCAGTAGATGAATAAATAAATAAACTGTGATACATCCAGACAATGAAATATTCAGTTCAGTCGCTCAGTCCTGTCAGACTCTTTGCGACCCCATGAATCACAGCACGCCAGGCCTCCCTGTCCATCACCAACTCCCAGAGTTCACCCAGACTCAACGTCCATAGAGTCAGTGATGCCATCCAGCCATCTCATTACTCGGCTCTAAAAAAACGATCTATCAAGCCATGAAAAGACATGGAGGAATGTTAACTCTATATTGCTAAGTGAAAGAAACCAATTTGAAAAGGTTACATACTATATGATCCCAATGACATGACATTCTGGAAAAACTATGGAGACACTAAAAAGATCAGTGGTTGCCAG
>NW_011494678.1:925862-946977 GCF_000754665.1 Bison bison bison | reverse complement strand
AAAAAGATGAGTGATTTCCAGAGGTTAGTGGAGACAGAGGGATGAATGGGTATGTCTCAGGAGAGTATTAGGGCAGTGAAACTATTCTGTATAACACTGCGGAGGTCAACTTATGATGTTATTTGTCAAAACTCATGGAATTTACAACACCAAGGATGAACCTTAATGTAAACTATAGAATAGGTTATAAGAATATGTCACGGGAGCTTCATGAATTGTAACAAATGTTCCACCATGGTGCAGAATGTAAATAGTGGGGGTGATTGTGTACGTGGACTAGGGAGAATTGGATAATAAGAAGTCTGTGCTTTCCACTCAATTTTTCTGTGAACTTGAAACTGCTCTAAAAGTAAAGTTTATCAATTAAAAAAAAAAGAGGTACAATTATGAGTGTGGG
Organism: Bison bison bison; assembly: GCF_000754665.1. Classification (NCBI taxonomy): domain Eukaryota; kingdom Metazoa; phylum Chordata; class Mammalia; order Artiodactyla; family Bovidae; genus Bison; species Bison bison. The sequence goes on along the minus strand of NW_011494678.1, from coordinate 946,580 downwards.
GATTGGCTGACTGTGGAGGTGAGGAAAAGGGAAGTGTCTATATGTTCTCTGGTTTCTGATATATATAATTGCATGGATTCTGGTGCTCTTAGCTCTACTAAGAATATAGAAATAAAAGTTTGGGGGAAGATGATAAATTAGGATTTCAGGAGACATACCAGTGATTATATTCTTCAGTCATGGATATATATACCTTCAGTCATTGATATATATATCTTCAGTCAAGATGTGAGTCTGAGCCTCAGAAACTGTGTCAGAGCTGGAAACATTTCAAACTTTTTTTATTGAATTATTTATTTTCAGTTGAAGTATCATTGACTTGCAGTATTGTATTGGCTTCTGTCATATATCAACATGAATCAGCTATAGTTATATGCATATCCCTTTCCTGATGGGATATACCCCTCTACCTCTCACCTCCCATCCCAGCCCACCCCTCTAGGTTATCACAGAGCACCAGATTTGAGCTCCCTGCATCATACAGTAAATTTCCTCCAGCTATCTAATTTTACATATAGCAATGTATATGTTTCAACCCAAGTGTATAAAATGATTAAATTATTGAGAGTAGATGAATAAACCAAGAAATGGGACTAAGGAAAAAGAATAGAGAACCAGGAATGAATCTTGAGATACACTTGAGATTAAAATTCTGGCAGACAAAGAAAGAAATGTGAGAGACAAAAAAGAATGATGAGACCACTAGATATTTAAATTAATCACTTAAGTAGCACAATTATGTTTGTAAGTAATTTTTTTCAAAGAGCTATCTTATCAGAAAGGAGAGAGAGGTAAGGAGTCAGTTCTCACAGTTTTTACAAATCCTTTTTATAAATTAAAAAGCAATAATTCATAATCTCCTTCACAGCTTTTATAATTTAGTGCAACCTTAAATGTTAGTTCATTTTGATATCATTCCTAAATGGTTTTCATATATTCTGATTGTTTCTGTTGTTTTCTTTAAGTTACTTACCCAAATCATTCTCCTTAGCCCAGAGATTCACATATCCAACTTTTCATTGAAAATGTCTTCACCTGCATATTCCGGAAGTTTTTCCCTTTGGATGCTCATCTTTGTCAATGGCATCATTAATCCAGTTATAAAAGTCAGAAACTAAGAAATCACCATTGGCCTTCCTTCTTCAGTCTCATGTTCAGTCCATCACCAAATCCTGTTTTTCCTTCCTACCTTTCAAGTCTTTCCACTGATTCTATTCTCTCTATCAATACCTTTAGTTTAGGACATCATATTTTCCTCTTAAACTATTATAACCTCTTCTTCATTCTGCCTTGAGTCTTTCCCCTTATATACAGTCTGTTTTCAACACTGTACACAAATTGGAACATGTCATCAACACCTGCTTAAAGCCTCCCATTTTCCTACCTATTTCTTTGGGATAAAGTCTAAAGCTCTTTCCATTGCATGTATGGCTTTTCAGGACCTGGCCACTCTTATCCTTAAATTCATAGCTAGTTTCTTACCATATCTGGTGTTCCCACCACTCTGAGACACTTGCAGATCCTTGAATGAATGTTTATTCTTTCTCTCTCCTCCCTGTCTGTCTTCTCTGGGCTCTGTATTCTTTTTGCTTGCCATGTTCTTTGTTCTCCTTTATCTCTTTGAACACACAAACACACACACACGCACACACACTCTAGTAGATACACTAGTGCTCCTTTCCAGGTTTTTCTCTTTGGCAGTACTCACTGATACATCTTCTCATGAAACCCTCAATATCAGTCTGTTTGCAAGCAGCTCAATCTAAGACGCATGGTTTGTCTTTTCATGACCAGTGAGCAAGCCTTCCATAGTTAAACTTTGAGATACTTAGAGAACCTATAATTGACTTATCTGGTACTTAACAACTTTAATATAATTACTTTGCTTACCTATCCATAAGCAACTTGAAGCTTCGTCTTTAGTTCTGATGTCTGTCACTGAGGCACTTGATAATTCTTTTTTTGAATGCTCGAGACCATTTAAATACTGGCTGACCTAAAGATGCCTAAAATGCAGATTTCCTGAAAATGAGTACCAGTGAACCACATGGCCCTGGTTATTCAATAAAATATGAGAAGAAAAGCACTGGGAAGTATTTGTAATTTTTCTGTGTCCTTATCAGATGTTGCTGAATTCCAGCGATTGGAATACTTGAAAAAAATATAAATGTAGAAATATATCTATAAAATTAAACATGGGAAAGATTATACTAGAGGTCCTCCCTCTTTCAGAAAACTCACAGCATTATGATACTAGTCAATTATAGAGGTAAACCATGGGTGGTATAAAACCTATATTATAACCCTGGAATTCTATAGCTGTAGTTCTGTATACAAAGAAATTGGAGTAAATTTACTTTCAAGACAGGCATACAGGCAATTGACCACAATTGGATCTGAGCATGCCTTTAGAATTTCCTTTTACTTCATGTTTACATATATGTAAACAGATATTTTTAACTCAAGTTGTTTATGTAAGATCAGTCAGGGATCATTGATAATGAAAAGTTAAAATTCGAAGTCCTGCATTTCCTGTCTGTAGGTCACAAAATGATCATGGTATTTTGTGAGTTTGCTGTCTGAAAAATTAAAACATTAAGATATAAGAAAATTGTATGTCAGAGTAGAAATATTTGAGTAGAAATAAAGAATGCTGGGAGGAATGTACTGAAAAGTATCCAGTAATTCATTCCAGGAAAAACCAGCTAAAATGACTGCTGTTAAAAATAGCATCATTATTTTCAGTTATTGTTATCTTTAAAGTACTTTCTATTCAAAACTTACGTCTTTGACAATTTCTTATACATATGTGATATTGCCTGACAATTTCAATAATTTAGATGATTTTTATAGTATGTGTACGTGTACAGAAAAGTCATGTTTTTGTTTCTGTGTAATTCTGTTATAGTTACTGTTTTTTTATAAGCCAGTTGCCACTTATAGTTCTATTTATTTTGTTTTAGCACACTGTGTTTCTTAGAACTTGAACCTCATCACCATGGCTCTATGACTGTATGACACTTTTACATAAGAATTGTGCTTATTTTCAGCACCCTGACATACCTGACTTGCATATATTAATCTCATTCATTGGTCTTCACCCTCGAAAACCCATTTTAAATGATTTTCAAGGAGTCCTAGAGGTAGATTGAGGAACATGTGATGATAACAATGACTTTTAGTTTAATGATTTATGTAGTTCAATTACAATCATTGTTGAAACAGAGAGCAATAGAACTTTGTTTACTCTGAAGCTTGATTATGTTTGGGCAGCTGTTTTATTGTCCACTGTTTAAGGACATGTTAATACCCTTTACCAATGTTGATGTTTTGGCACTTTCAGTAAAGTGTAGAAAACGTACTTCCATTACATCCTTTTACCCTTCTGAAACATTTTCTTTACATACACTGAGACCCACATCAGGTGGTCTTATAATTTTGCTTCAACAATCAAATATTTAAGAAACTCATGAAACAGGAGAGTCCACTACATTTACCCTGATGTTTAACATTCTTTTCTGAGGTTCCAGGTCTTCTATTACCATTTCCTTTTTGTTCAGAGAATTCCTTTCAAGGCAGATTTGCTAGCAACAGATTCTCTTACGGTTTTCCTTTTGTTTGTTCTTTCATGTCTTTGAAATGGATTCATGAGGAAGTTAGAAGCATGGCCTAATGTTGATTCGTGCATGCTCAGTTGCTCAGTCATGTCCAACTCTTTGCAACCCCATAGACTGTAGCCTGCTAGGCTCCTCTGTCCATGGAATTTTCCAGGCAAGTATACTGGAGTGGGTTGCCATTTCCTTCTGCAGGGGATCTTCCCGACCCAGGTATCGAACCTACATCTCTTTTACCTTCTGTTCTCCTGTATTGGTAGGTGGGTTCTTTGGCCACCTGGGAAGCCCAAGATAACTTAATGAGGGACTGTTTTTATAAGTTGATCCAGAAATGGTGGTGGTTTAGTTGCTAAGTCATATCTGACTCCTGTGACCCCATGGACTGTAGCCTACCTGGCACCTCTTTCCATGGGATTGTCCCAGCAATAATACTGGAGCGGGTTGTCATTTCCTCCTCTAGGGAATCTTCCCAAAGTAGGGGTTGAACTTGCATCTCCTGCAGTTCAGGTGAAGTCTTCACTCCTGAACCACCAGGGAAGCCCAATATTGATTCAGCAGCATTCAAAAGCATTGTATTGACCACAGACAAAAGATTTCAAAACCAAGTTTGAAAAGCACCTGGAGCCAGACTGCCTGGTTTCTAAGTCCCAGGCCCACCATTTACTAGTTATGTGAACTTAGGTAAGTGACTTAGTCTCCTTGTGCCTCAGTTTCCTGTTTTTAAAAGATACTAATGGTGTCTGCCTTATAAGGATTAACTAAGTTACTACATGTAAAGTACTTAGAACAGTGGCTTCCCTGATGGCTCAGTGGTAAAGAATCAGCCTGCCAATGCAGGAGATGTGGGTTTTATCCCTGGGTTGGGAAGATCCCTTGGGGGAGGAAATGGCAACCCACTCCAGTATTCTTGCCTGGGAAATCTCATGGACACAGGAGCCTGGCAGGCTACAGTCTATGAGGCTGCAAAAGAGTTGGACACGACCTAGTGGCTAAACAACAACAATACTTAGAACAGTGACTGGCATTTGTGGGAAGTAAATGTCAGTGATTGTTTTTATTATTGATTATGGAACTAGATGCTTGTCACTGCACCTAAATTACTCAGTGTCCCCTGTTCTGGATTCCTGGCTGATGTAAAGTTTAGCTTTATATGTAGAACTAGTAAATTATATATAGTGTACTAATCATGTGGAGACACATATTTCAATGTAATAGAATAACAATGATTGAGTTTTGACTTAATTCCTAGTTCATGCCCCAATAGGACTTTGGCAGATTTTTTAAATTCTAAAGTCTCATCATTTTCATCAATAAATAAGTTTGATATATTCATCTCCTAGGGTTAATCTAAGGATTAAATGAAATAATGCACATAGTCTACTTAGCTCTGAGCCTGGTGTATGGCGACATTTCAATAAATAGGAAGTCTTGTGCCTATTACTATGCCTCAGGTAACTGTTATATTTTGACATTCTAATTTAAGTTATTACAGTTCTAAATATTTTTAAATAAACCCCCCAATTCTAGGAAACAATAAAGATCAAGCTTTTTGACTTGTACAGTCTCCCAAGGCAATAGAAGTAAAAGTATGAAATGAGACGTAATCAAAATTGTAAGCTTTTGCACAGCAGAGGAAACCATAAGCAAGATGAAAAGACAGCCTACACACTGAGAGAAAATACTTGCAAATGATGCAACCAACAAGGGCTTAATTTCCAAAATATATAAATAGCTCATACAACTCAATAACAACAACAACAAAATACCCTCAAACCCAATCAGACTGGTTAGAATGGCCATCATTAAAAAGTCTACAAATAACAAATGCTGGCGAGAGTGAGGAGTAAAGGGAACCTCGCTACACTGTTGGTGCAGAAGTAAACTGGTGCAGCCACTATGGAAAGCAGTATGAAGGCTCCTCAAAAAAACCGAAGATAAAGTTGCCATATCATCCAGTAATTCCACTCTTCTGTATATATCCTGAGAAAACTCTAATTTTGAAAAGATTCATGCACCCTGGTGCTCATAGTAGCACTATTTCAATAGCCAAGACATGGGAGCAACCTAAATGTCCATCAGCAGATGAATAGATAAGTCAGAAGTGGTATATATACACAACAGAATACTGCTTAACCATAAAAAGAATGAAGCAGTGCCATTTGCAGCAGCATGGATGGACCTAGAGATGATCGTACTGAATGGAACAAGTCAGGAAGAGAGAGGCAGATATTTTATGATATCACATATGTGGAATCCCAAATACGACACACATGAACTTATTTACAAAACAGAAGCAGACTCACAGACATAGAAAACAAACTTATGGTTTACCAAAGGGGAAAAGGGGTCAGGGAGGGATAAAGTAGGAGTTTAAGATTGACAGATTATTTAAAATAGGTAAAAATGAGGATTTAGTGTTTAGCATAGGGAGCTGTATTCAATATCCTGTGATAAACCATAATGGAAAAGAATATGAGATATATATATATATATACACACATTCACATATGTGAATCACTTTGCTCTATATTAGAAGCTAACATAATATCATAAATCAAATATATTTCAATTTAAAATAGTTTTTTGACCTGAAAAGTTAAGAACCATGTCACAGACTCTGGCAATTTCTTTGGGTAAATTGCCACTGTACTAGATAGTAATTAAATTCTTAGTACTATATCACACTTCTAGACACCAGACACCTCCCTATCCTGCTGAAGATGAAAGATCAGAAACTAGACTCTGAAACCAGACAACAGGATTCCGATTAAATCCTACCAACAGGAGATGGTCATGTGAGCTGAGGGAAAGGCATTATTCTCCGGCAGCATCTGTAGGCAGGCATTACAGAGACCAGCAGATAGTTTATATCGAGGACTGAAGTCCTCCAGCATGCTCAGTCACTTCAGTCGTGTCTGACTCTTTGGGACCCCATGGACTGTAACCCACCAGGCTCCTCTGTGCATGGGATTTCTCTGGCAAGAATACTGGAGTGGGCTGTCATTTCCTTCTCCAGGGGATCTTCCTAGACCCAGGGATTGAACCTGTGTCTCCTGTCTCCCCTGCATTGCAGGAGATTCTTTACCACTGAGCCAATCCTCCAGAGAATCACCTGTTTTGATATTACAATCAGTCACAATATTGATAGAGACCTCCATGTGGTTTTTTTCTTTTCTCAGTTTTCTGAAAACAGCCCTTCTGATCTGATTTCCCTAGTTCTTCCACAGGTTTTGTAAGCATATATTTCTTGTTTTACTCTGCTACTAAAATATCTGTGTGGCTTGTGCTTTCATGACTTGATCTATCTGATACAACTCATGAACCCTCTTGATACAGATTCCTGTGATTTTCTGATTATACAACTTTCACACAGTCGTCCTGCAAACTACAGCAATAATTCTGGTGTAGTAACATTTCCACTAGCAACATGAATATAATACTGTGAAGTTAGAGCATGTTATTTTGAAGCTGGGAGCATCACAGCTGCAACCAGTGTGCATACATAGTAGTATCCGCACTGTCCTGACCTCCTTTTTATTGTAACAGGATCCCTCCTTTGTATTTTGTTTCACATATATTATTGTGTTGTCTAAAACATTTTGTTTTTAGTTATCAAGATGACTGCTTCTTGTCAGGAAAGCTATGGCAAACCTACACAGTGTGTTGTAAAGGAGAGACATTACTCCGCCAACAAAGGTCCGTATAGTCAAGGCTATGGTCTTCCCAGTGGTCACATATGGTTGTAAGAGCTGGACCGTAAAAAAGGCAGAATGCCCAAGAATTGATGCTTTTGAACTGTAGTGCTGGAGAAGACTCCTGAAAGTCCCTTGGACAGCAAGGAAATCAAACCAGTCAATCTTACGGGAGATCAACCCTGAATATTCTCTGGAAGGACTGATGCTGAAGCTGAAGTTCCAATATTTTGGCCATCTGATGCGAACAGATGACTCATTGGAAAAGTCCCTGATGCTGGGAAAGGTTGAGGGCAGAAGGAGAAGAGGGCATCAGATGATATGAACTTGGGCAGATGCCAGGATATGGTAAGGGACATGGAGGCCTGGCGTGCTGCAGTCCATGGGGTCACAAAGAGTCGGACATGACTGGAGGACTGAACAACAACAATTCTTACCCTCTTATTCATCAGATGTTATTTTACAGTGCATTCTTCTTCTTTTTATTTATTTGTTTTTTACTGTATAATTTGCTGTTACTATTTAGTTGCTAAGTTGTGTCCAACTCTTTTTTGACACTAGGGACCGTAACCCACCCAGCTCCACTGTCCATGGGATTTCCCAGGCAAGAATATTGGAGTGGGTTGCCATTCCTTCTCCCGAGGAATCTTCCCAGCTCAGGGATCAAACCCGAGTCTCTTGCATTGACAGGCAGGTTCTTTACCACTGAGCCACCAGGGAAGCCTAAAGTATAATTTACATTCAATAAAACGTACCCCACTGTAAGTTCAATATATTTTGATGAATACTTAGAAACCTGTGTGGAAACCACTACCACAATCAAAATATTAGAATAATTCCATTATTGAAGAATTACCCTGTGTCCTATTGTGGATGATTCCCTTTTCTACATCATCTCCCAGTAACCACTGATCTTTCCTCCCATCACTATAATTTACCTTTCCTAGAATCTGTTCTCACTGCAGTGAAATAGTATGTAATCTTTTCGCATGTCACTTGTTTCACTTACCATAATATTCTCTCATATTCCTGTATGTATTAGTATTTCCTCTCTTAATTACTGAATAGTATTACATTGCCAATGCAGGAGATGCAGGTTCAATCTTTGGGTAGGGAAGACCCCCTGGAGAAGGAAATGGCAACCCACTCTAGTATTCTTGCTTGAAAAATCCCATGGACTCTGGAGTCTGGTGGGCTACAGCCCATGGGGTTGCAAAGAAATATTACTAAGTGACTGAGCATGAACATGATTTCATTGTATGAATATGCTATGTACTGTTTAACTATTCACTAGTTTATAGACATTTGGTTTGTTTCCTGTTTTGGCTGTTAAGGAAAAAAATTGTTATAAATATTTGGATACATGTCTCTGTGTGAATGTGTTTTATTTCATGGTTGAATACCTAGAAATGTAATGGCTTGCTTGTGTATTAAGTATATATTTAACATTTTAAGAGGATGCCATACCTTTCCAAAATCAACTATAGTATTTTGCATTTTCACCAGCATTGTAACACAACCTTTATCAGCACTTGATAATTGAGCCATTTTAATGAGTTTAGTGGAAACAAGTTACCTGTTGATAGTCTATATCTTTTCATGTACTTAGTGAAGTGTCTGAATCTATGGACCATTTTATTTTTGGAGGTGGGACAGATTCTTTTTTGTTTTTTATTGCTGTTCTCGAACAAGTTTTTTTTTTTTTTTTCCCCCCCTATATTCTGGAGACAAGCTATTTGTCAGATATGTATTAAGCAAATATTTTCTCTCCGTGGGTAGCTTATCTTTTTCTTTTCTTTTTTTTTCTTTTTCTTTTCTTAGTGGTGTTTTTCAAAAAGAAGATTTAACCCTGATGTCAGTCCAGTCCATAGTTGAGCTGGGTCTGAGATTTTGTTAATTTAGTTCCTAAAGGAAATGGCAACCCACTCCAGTGTTCTTGCCTGGAGAATCCCAGGGATGGCGGAGCCTGGTGGGCTGCTGTCTGTGGGGTCGCACAGAGTCGGACACAACTGAAGCGACTTAGTAGTAGTAGTAGTAATGGGTAACCCACAAGTGTCACGTTTCTCTGATGGTAGATTGAAGCCACCTTGCTCTGAGTGTAAGAGCTGTGGTGCTGGGGTGTGTTTCCCCACGTTCTTGCTGCACCCTCACCTTTAAGTAGACTTTGCCTCATGGGGGATCTCAGCTGTCCTGGCCCACCCCTGGCAGAAGCCAGTTCTTACTTGTTACTTGGTATAAGGCTCAAGATACTTACATATGTGTGTGTCTTGTGTTGGTGGCTTTACCCAGTGTCAGAGCGGGTTGTTGTGATGGGGCAAGGTTTTCTACCAGTTTCTTCCCCAGAGGCAGTGAACTTTTGCCTTTGATTGGGGGCACTTCTCCCACTGGTCAGAGACATTTCTTTTTTTCTTTTTGTTGAAGTGTAGTTGATTTAAAATATTGTGTTAGTTTCAGGTGTATAGCAAAGTGACTCAGTTATATATATGTATATATTTCAGAATATTTTCTATTATAGGTTATTATAAGATATTGATGTAGTTTCCTGTGCTATACATTAAATCCATGATGTTATTTATTTTATATATTGTAGTGTATTTTATATATTGTAGTGTATTTCTGTTAATCCTACATTCATAATTTACTCCATTCCCACCTCCCTTTACCCTTTGGTAACCATAAGTTTGTTTTCTATGTCTGTGAGTGTGTTTCTGTTTTGTGAATAGATTTATTTGTATTATTTTTTAGATTCCACATATAAGTGATATCATATATTTGTCTTTGTCTGACTTACTTCCCTTAGTATAATATTCTCTAGGTCCAAGAATGTTGCTCCAAATGGCAATATTTCATTTTTTTATGACTGAGTAGTGTATATATAAGTTGTGTGTATGTGTATATATATATTATAATTAGATATATAGTTTTATAAATATAATATATATATAGTTTATATATATTACACATATATAAAACTTTATCCTTTCATCTGTTGATGGACACTTAGGTTATTTCCATATTTTGGTAATTGTAAATTGTGCTTCTGTGAACATTGGGGTGCCTGTATCTTTTCAAATTAGAGTTTTTGTCTTCTTTGAATATATGCCCAGGAGTACCTAAAAGAAGCAGAAAATATTAAGAAGAGGTGGCAAGAATACACAGAAGAACTATACAAAAAAGATCTTCATGACCCAGATAACCACGATGGTGTGATCACTCACCTAGAGCCAGACATCCTGGATTGCAAAGTCAAGTGGGCCTTAGGAAGTATCATTACGAACAAAGCTAGTGGAAGTGATGGAATTCCAGATGAGCTATTTCATATCCTAAGTTCAGTTCAGTTCAGTCGCTCAGTCCTGTCTGACTCTTTGCGACACCATGAACAACAGCACACCAGGCCTCCCTGTCCATCACCAACTCCCGGAGTCCACCCAAACCCATGTCCATTGAGTCGGTGATGCCTTCCAACCATCTTGTCCTCTGTCGTCCCCTTCTCCTGCCCTCAATCTTTCCCGGCATCAGGGTCTTTTCAAATGAGTCAGCTCTTCGAATCAGGTGGCCAAAGAATTGGAGTTTTAGCTTCAAACATCAGTCCTTCCAATGAACACCCAGGACTGATCTCCTTTAGGATGGACTGGTTGGATCTCCTTGCAGTCCAGAGGACTCTCAAGAGTATTCTCTAGCACCACGGTTCAAAAGCATCAATTCTTCGGCACTCAGCTTTCTTTATAGTCCAACTCTCACATCCATATATGACCACATATGACTGGAAAAACCATAGCCTTGACTAGACGGACCTTTGTTGACAAAGTGATATCTCTGCTTTTTAATATGCTGTCTAGGTTGGTAGATGATGCTGTTAAAGTGCTGCACTCAATATGCCAGCAAACTTGGAAAACTCAGCAGTGGTCACAGGACTGGAAAAGGTCAGTTTTCATTGCAATCCCAAAGGAAGGCAATGCCAAAGAATGTTCAAACTACTGCACATTTGCACTCATCTCACACACTAGCAAAGTAATGCTCAAAATCCTTCCAAGCTAGGCTTCAACAGTATGTGAACTGAGAACTTCCAGATGTTCAAGATGAGTATAGAAAAGGTAGAGGAACCAGAGATCAAATTGCCAACATCCACTGGATCATCAAAAAAGCAAGAGAGTTCCAGAAAAAAAAAAAAAACATCTACTTCTGCTTTATTGACTATGCCAAAGCCTTTGACTGTGTGGATCAAACCAAACTATGGAAAATTCTTAAAGAGATGGGAGTACCAGACAGACCACCTTACCTGCCTCCTGAGAAATCTGTAGGCAGGTCAAGAAGCAACAGAACTGGACATGGAATAACAGACTGATTCCAAATAGGGAAAGGAGTATGTCAAGGCTGTATATTGTCACCCTGCTTATTATATGGAGAGTGCATCATGAGACATGCTGGGCTGGGTGAAGCACAGGCTGGAATCAAGATTGCCAGGAGAAGTGTAAATAACCTCAGACATGCAGATGACACCACCCTTATGGCAGAAAATGAAGAAGAACTAAAGAGACTCTTGATGAAAGTGAAAGAAGAGACTGAAAAAGCTGCTTAAAACTCAACGTTCAGAAAGCTAAGATCATGTCATCTGTTCCCATCACTTCATGGCAGATAGATGGGGAAACAGTGGAAACAGTGACAGACTTTATTTTCTTGGGCTCCAAAATTACTGCAGATGGTGACTGCAGACATGAAATTAAAAGACGCTTGCTCCTTGAAAGAAAACTGTGACCAACCTAGACAGCATATTAAAAAAACAGAGACATTACTCTGCCAGCAAAGGTCCATCTAGTCAAAGCTGCGGTTTTTCCAGTAGTCATGTATGGATGTGAGCATTGGACTATAAAGAAAGCTGAGCACTGAAGAATTGATGCTTTTGAAATGTGGTGTTGGAAAAGACTCTTGAGAGTCCCTTGGACTGCAAGGAGATCCAACCAGTCCATCCTAAAGGAAATCAGTCCTGAGTATTCATCAGAAGGACTGATGCTGAAGCTCCAATACTTTGGCCACCTGATGCAAAGAACTGACTCCTTGGAAAAAACCCTGATACTGGGTAAGATTGAAGGCAGGAGGAAAAGGGGATGACAGAGGATGAGATGTTTGGATGGCATCACTGACTCAATGGACATGAGTTTGAGCAAGCTGTGGGAGTTGGTCATGGACAGGGAAGCCTGGCATGCTGCAGTCCATGCAATCAGAGTCTGACATGGCTGAGTGACTGAACTGAACTGAGGATTGCTGGATCATATGGTAGCTGTGTTTTTACTTTTTAAAGGAACCTCCATGTGTATTTGCAGTCACACCAACAGTGTAGCAGGGTTCCTGTTTCTCCACATCCTCTTCAGCATTTGTTAGTTGTAAATTTTTTTATGCTGGCCATTCTGACTGGTGTGAGGTGATACCTCATGTTTTTGTTTTGCATTCCTAAAGGTCTGTATAGTCAATGGTATGTTTTTTCCAGTAGTCATGTATGACTGTGATAGTTGGACCATAAAGAAGGCTGAATGCCAAAGAATTGATGCTTTCAAACTATGTGGTGCTGGAGAGGACTCTGGAGAGTCCCTTGGACTGCATGGAGGTCAAACTAGTCAATCTTAAAGGAAATCAACCCTGAATATTCATTGGAAGGACTGATGCTGAAGCTGAAGCTCCAATACTTTGGCCATTCGATGCAAAGAGCCAACTCATTGGCAAAGACCCTGATGGTGGGAAAGACTGAGGGCAGGAGGAGAAGAGGGTGGCACAGGATGGTATGGTTGGATGATATCATCACCTCAATGGACATCAGTTTCAGCAAACTCTAGTAGATACAACAGGGATGCCTGGCATGCTGTAGTCCATGGAGTCACAGAGTCAGACACAACTGAACAACTGAACAACAACAATAATTAGTGGTCTTGAGAATCTTTTCAGTGCCTGTTGACCATTAGGCATTTTTTCTTTGGAGAATATCTATTTAGAGCTTCTGCCCATTTTTTGATTAGGATATTTTTTTGTTTTTGTTTTTGTTTGATATTGAGTTGTATGAGTTGTTTGTATAATTTAGAAATAAACCATTGTTGATTGCATTGTTTGCAAATATTTCTCTGCATTCCACAGGTTGTTTTTTCACTTTGTGGTTTCCTCTGCTGGCAAAAGCTTATAAGCTTGGTTAGATCTCATTTATTTATTTTTGCTTTTATTTCTTTTGCCTTAGAAGAGTGATCCAGGAAAACATTACTGTGATATATGTCAGAGAATGTTTTGCCTATGTTCTCTTCTAGGAGTTTCACAGTATCATATCTTATATTTAAGTCTCTAAACCATTTTGAGTCTATTTTTGTATATAGTGTGAGAGAATGTTCTAATTTCATTGATTTACATGAGGTTGTCCAGTTTTCCCATCATCACTTGCTGAAGAGACTGTCTTTTTTCTATGTGTATGCTTCTCTCCTTTGTTGAAGATTAATTGTAGGTCTGTGAGTTTATTTCTGGCTTCTCTATTCTGTTCCATCAATCTGTGTGTCTTTTGTGCCAAATACCATGCTGTTTTGATTACCATAGCTTTGTAATATTGTTTGAAGCCTAGGAGAGTTCTATTTCTAGCTTAGTTCTCTTTCCTCTGGTTTGCTTCAGCAATTCTGGGTCTTTTGCTGCTACATATACATTTTAGGATTATTTGTTCTATTTCTATGAAAAATGTCATGGGTAATGTGATAGGGATTGCATTAAATCTTGCTTTGTGTAGTAAGGCCATTTCATTATCAAGTCTGGCAGTTGTAGGTTTCTTGCTCTTCCTTCAAGAGCAAGTGGTTTTCCATTTGTACTGGAGGTGTCCACAGTGCCAGTAGCATTCAAGCCTGTGGTCAAGTGACTGCTAGTCTCTTCTTGGAACTGTCAGGGCCCAAGGTCAGATAGGCTTCTTTTGGTTCCCCCACTTCCCCCTCTAATCTTGGCAGTGTTGCTCATCTGCACAGCTGACACACCCAATGCTTTGCCTTGCTCTTGCCTCCAGTCTTCCTCTCAGGCACCTGGTGGAGGCCTGTGGGGAATGGTTGGCAGTGGGTGTGGACTCCCCTTGTAGCTGGGGCCCTGGAGATTTTAAACTATCCTGGACCAACACAGCCTTTAAGAGACTGGTAAAATTTTAATTTTTTTTCTTTTATGTCGCCTCCTCTTCCTTTCATGTTAAGATAAGATCTTCTCTTGGAGGGGCTTGCCACACTTGTGAATGTGAGAAAATTGGTTGATTTGTGGCCTTAGGTCCCTGAGAGGCTCCAAAAATTATGGTACATTCTCCTCTAGGATGGGAGTGACTTCCTGTATGCCTGATTATACATCCTAAGTCCTATGAGCTTTTAAACAAGTGTCTCCTAAACAAAAAGCAGTCTCTTAAGTCCCTCATCTCTTGCCACTGACTTGTGACTCTCATTCCCTCATAGCCATATTTTTTGTGTATGTGTGAAGATTAAATGAAAAATAAAGTTTGTAAAAATTTAGCACACAACTAATGGTAACTTTTAATATCACTGTTAAATAAATACTGGCCTGTGTTTAAACAGACGTAACCCTACGTACATGGTCTTTTCATTCCAAACATGGAATCATTCTTGTTAAAAGCAAGATTGAAATGTAACAGTGCAGGAAATATTAAGATAAAAAAGTATATGATTACACTTGATCTTTACAATATGCTGTCATTAGGTATTTTGGGGTAAATAATAACATTGAGAAAATATACTGTCTCCAATATTCATATTAATAGAAGATGTACATTTTTAAGCATAAATTTATTCATGTTTTTCAGGACATAAGGATCATATCTCAATGAGAAGTTGGAAAAATTTGCACAAAAAGATTTGCTGAAGTAAAAATGCTTTCTTTGGAATTAAAAGTTAGCCAATCTATTTATCTCTAGGAACAATGCTCAGTAGGAAATAATAAATGCAAATTTCATTTTGTAATCCATTCAGGATTTAGAGGTTTGGTTTGAGAAATATTTAAATGTTTAATTAGGAAAGGAAATTTTCAGGCATCAGCTTTTTGTTTTTAATAACCATTTCTATTTCATTTGGCAACATAGAGCGGTTTTTTCCTTTTTTCCTAGCTGCTAAATCTGGTTTCCAAGCTCTATTCCAGAGAATTATTTTAGGCATAAATTCCTGTAACCTTTAAATTTTTTCGTGAAAAAGTTTCAATTCAAAATTTTAGAAAGCTAGCATAAGCCTTTTAGATTTAGTTTTCACTTGTTAACCTTCATAGTTAAGTCTAAGGTTTTGAATAATCCACCCAAATCCCATAGCTCTCAGTTTAGAGATCATTGTTTTCATTTCTAGAAATGATTATGTCTCTCAAGTTTACATTAAATTGTGGTTTGGTAATTTACTGAAGAATAAAAATATTTAAATGTAAAATTTTTACCTGCAGGGTATAGGAAGCATTTGAGTCCATTACATTTCTGTAATGTGAAATTAGAAATTAAAATTCAAACTAGATACATTTCAGAAATGAATTTCTAAGAAGCCCATTAATGTATGACTTTTTCATAAACTTTGTTTTACACATTGTCATTTTAAGTAGAGGTTAAATATTATGCCCCAATGTCTTATGCAGTGAATTAAATAGTTTCTTCTTTCACTTTCATTCCTTTCACTTTTCATAACTTTCACTTTTATTCATTCATTCTTCTTTCACTGTCTTTATTAGAGGTTTCATAATACTTAAGAAATACATTCTTTAAGGAATTTTTATATGTCTTGTTTTCCTTGTCGCTTTCTTCAAAACACTAAATTCAGATCGCTCTTAACAAGTTTTGACCAAATTTTAAATTCTCAACCGATTATAACTGTTGATGAGAATTGACATCAGGACAAATTGTTGTATCTAATACTCCAGTCCATTCTGAAGGAGATCAGCCCTGGGATTTCTTTGGAAGGAATGATGCTAAAGCTGAAACTCCAGTACTTTGGCCACCTCATGCAAAGAGTTGACTCATTGGAAAAGACTCTGATGTTGGGAGGGATTGGGGGCAGGAGGAGAAGGGGACGACAGAGGATGAGATGTCTGGATGGCATCACTGACTCGATGGACGTGAGTCTGAGTGAACTCCGGGAGTTAGTGATGGACAGGGAGGCTGGTGTGCTGCGATTCATGGGCTCGCAAAGAGTCGGACATGACTGAGTGACTGAACTGAACTGAACTGAACTGAATATTTATTAGGTTTTATTATTCATTCCTAAGAAAATTCTATGTCACAGTTCCTTAGGTAGAATTCCTTTTTTTATTTTCTTCATCCCATTAGAATTCCTAATGTGTTAGATTCCTTATTTTGTTCCCTCTTTATTATATTCAGTAGGTATTTTGACAAATTAATGATATAAGTAAGAAGCCAGTATCAAATGATCCTGTAGAAAAAAAGGAAGGATGGATGGATGGAATGAAGAAAAACAGAAAGAAAGAAAAGAAAAGAAAAAATAAAAGGTGGAAAAGAAGAAATAAAGACCCAGTAATATCAAAATATCCTCTATAGTCATATGTAAAACTCGTTCTATTTCTTATTATTTAGAGCAAAAAAATCCTTCCTCTTGCATTTATTTTGATTACCATTTAAGTTTCAGTTTGTTTAATATTTCAGTTTGTTTGATATTCATTGTTTGCTTGTTTGATATGTTATTGAAGAATTTTTAAAACATTTAAATTACATGATCTTACCAGTGCATTCATATTGTCACGGATAGCAGGGTTTCTTCTTTTTAAAGCCTGAATAATATTCCATTGTGTGTATATACCACCTTTTCTTCATACATTCATCTGTTGATGGACCTGGAAGTCATTATGCTAAGTAAATTGTCAGTCACAGAACAACTACTGAATGTTTCCACTTACATGAAGCATCTAAAATGGTCAAAGTTATAGAAGTAGACAGTAGAGTGGTGATTATCATGGGGTGGGAATAGGAGGACATGAGGAGTGGTTCAATGGCTATGAAGTCAAGTTATACCAAGTGAGTAAGTTTCAGATACCCGCTGTACAACATTGTGCCTGTAGTTAACAATGAAATGTTATATACTTAAAATTTTATTGAGGGTAGATCTCCTGTTATTGGAGAAGGAAATGGCAACCCACTCCAGTGTTCTTGCCTGGAGAATCCCAGGGACGGGGGAGCCTGGTGGGCTGCCGTCTATGGGGTCGCACAGAGTCGGACACGACTGACGTGACTTAACAGCTGCAGCAGATCTCATGTTAACTATTCTTATTGAGAAGACACACACACAAACAATAAACAAAAAAGAGACAAAGGAAACTTTTGGGGATGATGAATATAATTATTATCTGGATTGTGGTGATTGTAACACGAGGGTTTGCATATGTCAAAACTCACCAATTGTATGCATTAATTATGTGCAGTTTTTGTATACCAATTATATCTCAATAAAACTAGAAAAAAATCACTTTTTCTTAGACTCTGAAACATCCAGTTCAGGCTTGTCATGATGTAGGTCTTGGACCAGAGGATTTCAGATTTGTTATTTCACTCAGTTTCTTAGAAATATGTTAATGCAGTTCTGATTAGAGTTTTTATAAGCAAAATAGGCAATCCCTTGTTTAACCAGCATTTAATAATTACTTCCCATGGGCTTCTCAGATGTTACCAGTGGTAAAGAATCTGTCTGCCAATGCAGGAGATGCAAGAGATACAGATTGAATCCCTAGGTCGGGAAGATCTTCTGGAGGAGGAAATGGCAACCCACTTTTGTATTCTTGCCTGGAAAATTCCATGGACAGAGGAGTCTAGGGGGTACAGTCCAAGGGATCACCCAGAGTCAGACACAACTGAGCACACACGTGTGTGTCCCCATGGGCTTGGGGGTACAGGCATGGATCAGATGCCCAGAAATACTAGGCATTCAGAGAAAAAGGCAGTTAGCAGAGAACCTGGGTTACTTCACTTATGCTTCTTGTATTGACCTTTGGTAAAAGATGTACCTGGTGATGGACTAGCTGAGTTAAGTAAGGCAGTGGACCAAAAGCTTCTATGATGCCTGATTCTTCCTTGTACAGAGTTTCTGAACCTTTTCTGCACTCAGACTCATAACTTGATTTATGAATGAATTTATGAATATATAGCAAAGCCTGATGGCTCAGTGGGTAAAGAATCTGCCTGCAGTGCAGAAGACACAGGAGACATGGATTCAATCCCTGGGTCGAAAAGACCACCTGGAGAAGGAAAATGGCAGCCCACTCCAGTATTCTTGCCAGAAAATTCCCGTGGACAGAGGAGCCTGGCAGGCTACATTCCCAAGGGTTGCACAGATTAGGACATGACTGAGCGACTAGGCACACAGATAGCAAAGCCTAGAGTTGCTATGATCAGATCTGGTCTAGATAATAATCCCTGTGACCTGTTTCCCAGGACATCCTCATCTCACAGGACAGTAGAGGTATTCTCAACAAAGATTCTTAAAAAATGAGAATTTTGCATAATGCTCCCTTATATAATGATCATTTTATATTCCTTTTCAAAATGAGAAATAGCAAGATCTTAAGGTCAGCAATAAGGGAACGCAATAATATTGACTGAAATAAGTGCCAGTAGCTAGTTCAGGAAGAGGTTTGGGGATAAGAACTGGGAGTACATTTTATCTGATCTGACTAAACATTCTTGGGGAGCAAGTCTATTTCAGAGCCTAGGGAGTCACTAAACGTTTTTTCATTGAGGTAGGAAAAGAATAAATAATATTGACAGAACTGTTAATACAAAAATCTTAATTTTTTTCCTATTGCTTTTCCTTAATAATGAGCTTCTCAAATAATCATCCAGGTTTCACTGCATTACAACTTTTGTCATTTTTATAACTATCAAATTACTCTTTTTTAAAAGTAGGAGTAGCTGGATAATAGCCTGAGAAGGAAAATCTGGACACTCTAACCTTACCTCTGCCACCCACACAAGTGGAAAACATTTGGTTATTTTCTCTACTTTTCCTTTCAGAGCTTCTTATGTGGTTACTTCATCACTGACCTAAATCTTAAGTAATTTTTTAAAGCAGAGTTACATCGTGAAGTTCTTATTTGGGAAAAAGAAAAAAAAAAAACAGTTGTTTCAGTAATCATTGGTTTCCAAATAAATTCAGTAATATATAAAATCCTGGAAAAGAATGTCCTTGATACATAATACAGAAATATTATTTGATACATAATACAGAAATATTAATTTATTCTTTAAAATATTCACCCAGTATTTACTGATTGTTTTTTATATACTAAATAAGGACAAACCTAGGCTTCGTAGAATATAAAGCTCATCTATTTGGGTTGCCTTTTTAAGATTAAGGATGCAAAAATATGACTGCTGTATTAAGATATTAATATGTTATTTAAAATAAAAGGGATGGGGTGACACTTTGCCTTTGTAAGTGTATAGTCAGTGGCTTTCAGTATATTCACAAAGTTTTGTATCCACTAATATAATCATTTAATGTTTGTTCAACAAATAATAATGTATCAATTAATATTATCAATTCCAGAATATTTTCATCATCACCCTCCGAAGTCCCATAGTCATTGGCAGTATTCTTTATCCTCCTAAACCCCAGTCCCTGGCAAACACTTTTCTACTTTTTGTCTCTATGGTTCTGCTTATTCTAAACATTTTATATAAATAGAACCATATAATTGTAGCCTTTTGTGTTTGGATTCATTCTTTTAGCATATGATTTCAAGGTTCATCCATTTTCTAGGATTGTGTAAGAACTTTGTTCTTCTTATGGCCAACTAATAATCACAATAAACTGTGGAAAATTCTGAAAGAGATGGGAGTACCAGACCACCTGACCTGCCTCTTGAGAAACCTATACGCTGGTCAGGAAGCAACAGTTAGAACTGGACATGGAACAACAGACTGGTTCCAAATAGGAAAAGGAGTGTGTCAAGGTTGTATATTGCCACCCTGCTTATTTAACTTACACGCAGAGTACATCATAAGAAACGCTGGGCTGGATGAAGCACAAGCTGGAATCAAGATTGCCGGGAGAAATATCAATAACCTCAGATATACAGATGACACCATGCTTATGGCAGAAAGTGAAGAAGAACTAAAGAGCCTCTTGATGAAAGTGAAAGAGGAAAGTGAAAAAGTTGGCTTAAAACTCAACATTCAGAAAACTTAAGATCAAGGCATCTGGTCGCATCACTTCATGGCAAATAGACAGGGAAACAATGGAACCAGTGACAGACTTTATTTTGGGGGGCTCCAAAATCATTGCAGATGGTGATTACAGCCATGAATTTAAAAGACGCTTGCTCCTTGAAAGAAAAGTTATGACCAACCTAGACAGCATATTAAAAAGCACAGACATTACTTTGCCAACAAAGGTGCATCTAGTCAAAGCTATGGTTTTTCCAGTAGT
>NW_011494678.1:871611-925762 GCF_000754665.1 Bison bison bison | reverse complement strand
ACTGTGGTGTTGGAGAGGACTCTTGAGAGTCCCTTGGACTGCAAGGAGATCCAACCAGTCCATCCTAAAGGAAATCAGCCCTGAATATGCACTTGGAAGGACTGATGTTGAAGCTGAAACTCCAATACTTTGGCGACCTGATGTGAAGAACTGACTCATTTGAAAAGACCCTGATTCTGGGAAAGACTGAAGGTGGGAGGAGAAGGGACGACAGAGGATGAGATGGTTGGATGGCATCACTAACTCAATGGACATGAGTTTGAGTAAACTCTGGGAGTTGGTGATGAACAGGCAGGCCTGGCATGCTGCAGTCTGTGGGGTCCACCTGGCAGTCTGCAGTCAGTTGTGTCCACCTGCAGAGAGGTGGACACAATTGAGGGACTGAATGAACTGAAGGGTTAGGAATGTTGAGCCACAAATGTTGGAGAGGGTATGACAAAAAGAGAATTTCCTACAGTGTTGGTGGGAATGTAAATTGGTGCAAACACTATGGTAAATAGTATGGAGTTTTCTCTAAACTAAAAATAGGATTGTCATGTGCAGCAATCCCACTCTTGGGAATATATCCTGAGAAAACTATAATTTAAAAATACACTTGCACTTCAGTGTTTATAGCAGCACTATTTACAATAGCCAAGACATGGAAACAACCTAAATGTCCATCAGCAGATGAATGAATAAAGAAGATGTGGTGTGTATACACCACACACACACGCATATGTACTATGGAATACTATTCAGCCATAAAAATGAATGAAATAATGCCATCTGCAGCAACTGGGATGGACCTAGAGAAATTATCATACAAAGTGGAGTAAGTCAGAAAAAGAAACACAAATATGATATCGCTTATATGTAAAACCTGAAATATGACACAAATGAACTTATTTATGAAACGGAATCAAACTCACAGACATAGGAAACAAACT
Organism: Bison bison bison; assembly: GCF_000754665.1. NCBI lineage: Eukaryota > Metazoa > Chordata > Mammalia > Artiodactyla > Bovidae > Bison > Bison bison. Next base: position 924,833 of record NW_011494678.1, on the reverse strand, counting down.
TATGGTTACCAAAGTGGGAATGGGGTAGAGGAGAAATAGGAGTTTGGGATTAGCAGATACAAACTACTACATATAAAATAAACAATAAGGTTCTACTCTATAGCACAAGGAACTGTAATCAATATCTTATGAAAAACCATAATGGAAAATAAATAAAGCATTTTCTAAATTCTCTTGTGATATCTTTTTGATCATTGTTTATTAAAATATATATTGTTTAATTCCGCTTATTTGTGAGTTTCCCATATTTCTTTAGGTAATTCTAGTTTCGTTCCATTGTGGCTGGAGAACATACTTGGTCATCATTTCAGTTCTTTAAAATTGTTTAACTTAGTTTTCTGACCTAATAGATGGTCTGCCCCGTACAGTGTTCTGTGTATACTGGAGAAGAATGTTTATTCTTCCCTTGTTGATTGGGTGTCTATTAGGTCTAGTTGGTGTTCAGTGGTAGTTCCTTGCTTATCTTCTGTCTAGTTTTTCTACACATTATTGAAAGTTTGATATTGAAGTCTCCAGGTATTAGTATTAAATTGAATTTTTTTCCATTCAGTGCTGTCACTGTGTGCTTCATGTATTTTGGGACTCTGTTGGTAAGTGCATGTACTTTAAAAAGGTATTATGCCTTTCTTGTGTATTGATTATTTTATCATTTTAATTTGTCATTCTTTGCCTTTATTCTAGTAACAATTTTTATCTAAAAGTCTACTTTGTTTCATGTTAGTATGGTCACTCTCACTCTTTTGAGTATTGTTTACAATACCATCTTATTAATTGTACCCTATTTGTGTCTTTCAATCTAAAGAATGTTTCTTATGGATAGCATAGAGTAAGCTTATGTTTTTTTATATTCCCAACAGTATATGCATGTTCCTTTTTTCTCCATATCCTATCCAATATTTGTTATTTGTATATATATTTTTTGATGATAGCCACTCTGACAGGCATGAAGTGATATTTTATTGTGTTTATGTGCATTTCTCTAATAAGTAGAGACATGGAGCATCTTTTTATGTGACTGTATGTCATCTTTGGAAAAATATCTATGCAGTTCTTCTGCCCATTTTCTGATTGGGTTGTTTGTTTTTTGATATTGAGTTGTATGTGTGTTATATGAGCTAATTTATATACTTGAGATATTAACCCCCTTTCAATCATCATTTACAAATATTTTCTCCTGTTCTGAAGGTTGTCTTTTCATTTTTTCATTGGTTTCCTTTTCCGTACCAAAGCTTTAAAATGTAATTAGGTCCCATTTAAAATTTTTTTACTCTTATTTCTTTTGCCTTAAGGGATAGAATAAAAAAATATTACTATGGTTTATGTCATAAAATGTCCTGCCTTTGTTTTCTTCTAAGAGTTTTATGGTGTCATGTCTTACATTTAGGTCTTTAATTCATTTTGAGTTTATTGTTGTACATGCTATGAGGAAATTTCTTAATCTCATTCTTTTACATATACCTGTCCAGTTTTCCCAACGCCACTTATTGAAGAGACTGTCTTTTCTCCATTGTATATTCTTGCCTCCTTTGTCATAGATTAGTTGACCATAGGTATGTAGGTTTATTTTTGGGCTTTCTAGTCTGTTCCATCAGTTTATGTATCAGTACCATGCTGTTTTGCTTACTGTAGCTTTGTAGTATAGTCTGAGATCTGGGCAGGTGATAAGCTCCAGCTTTGTTGTTTTTTTCACAAGACTGCTTTGGCAACTCAGGATCTGTGGTGGTTCCATGTACATTTCAGGTATATTTGTTCTACTCCTATGAAAAATGTTATGGGAAAGATGTCATGCATTAATATGTAGATTGCTTTGGGTAGTATGGCAATTTTAACAGTATTCTTCCAATGGAAGAATGTGAGATCGTTTTCTATTTTTTATATCATTTTCAGTTTCCTTCATCAGTATTTTACACTTCTAAGAGCATAGGTCCTACAACTACTTGGTTAAGTTTATTCCTAGGTATTTTATTCTTTTTGATGTGATTTTAAACTGGATTATTTTTTACTTTCTTTTTGATTGTTCATTATTAGAGTATAGAAAAGTAGCACATTTCTGTATATTAATCTTGTATTTTCAACTTTGCTGAATTCATTTAGTAGCTCTAATATCTTTTGGGTGGAGACTTTAAAGTTTTCTCTATAAAGTATCATGTCATCTGCAAATAGAGACAGTTTTATTTCTTCCCTTCCAACTTATATGCCTTTTATTTCTTTTCCCTGTCTGATTGCTGTGGCTAAGATTTTCAGTACTGTGTGCAATAGAAGTGGTGAGAGTGGGCATTCTTGTCTTGTTCCCATGTTTAGAAGAAGGCTTTAAGCTTTTCACTGTTGAGTGTGATGTAGGTCCATACCAACTTAATTTTAATGTCATACAGAAGCTTTGCTCCATACTTCCTTACTCTTTATACTAACAATTTACATATTGATACAGCATAAGTCAATCAAAACAGTTTGATAAACAGTTATCTTTTAAATCAGATTGAGGGAACAAAGAGTTATAAAATATACATTGAACTTTATTTTACATTTACCTATGTATTAACTCGGAGAAGGCGATGGTGCCCCACTCCAGTACTCTTGCCTGGCAAATCCCATGGATGGAGGAGCCTGGTAGGCTGCAGTCCATGGGGTTGCTAAGAGTCAGACACGACTGAGCGACTTCACTTTCACTTTTCACTTTCATGCATTGGAGAAGGAAATGGCAACCCACTCCAGTGTTCTTGCCTGGAGAATCCCAGGGACGGGGGAGGCTGGTGGGCTGCCGTCCATGGGGTCACACAGAGTCAGACACGACTGAAGTGACTTAGCAGCAGCAGCATATATTAACTTCTACTGGTGCTCTTCATTTTACATGTGGATTTGAGTTACTGTCTAGTGTCTTTTCATTTCATCCTGAAAGACTTCCTTTGATATTTCTTATAGAGAAAGTTTGCTAATGAAAAATTCTCTCACTTTTAATTTATTTGGTAGCAGGTCCTTTGTGGGCTTCCCAGGTGGCTCAGTGTGTAAAGAATCTTCCTGCAATGCAGGAGATGTGGGTTCAATCCTGGGTCGGGAAGAGCCCCTGAGGAGGGTGTAGAAACCCAGTCCAGTATTCTTGCCTGGAGAATCCCATGGACATAGCAGCCTGGAGAGCTACAATCCATAGAGTCACAAAGAATCAGACACAGCTGAAGCCACTTAGCATGCAAACCTCCTTTGTATTTAAAGCATAATATTGCAAATTAAGTGTTTTAGAGTTTTAATGGTCCAACAGGCCATTTATCTGACAATATTTTTGGAGAAATCTGAGAACTCAAATCACAACCCATTTAAAGAAACTAATTAAAAAGTTTTTTTTTTTAAATCAGTTTTATGGCCTACAATAAACTGTATCCATTTAAAGAATTCAGTGAGTTTGACAGATGAATACATCTTTTAAAACATCCCCTGAGTCACTAATTTTTCCTTTTTATAGATGAGTAGCATTCCACTGTGGGCTTTCCTGGTGGCACAGATAGTAAAGAATCTGCCCACAATGCAGGAGACTCAAGTTTGGCCCCAGGGTTTGCATATTTTTTTAAGTAATTAATTTATTTTAATTGGAGGATAATTACTTTACAATATTGTGATGGCTTTTGCCATACATCAACATTAATCAGCCACGGGTGCTCATGTGTCCTGCCATCCTGAACCCCCCAGCCACCTCCCTCCCCACTCCATCCTAGTTTGTCCCAGAACACCGGCTTTGAGCGCCCTGCTTCAAGTATTGAACTTGCACTGGTCATCTGTTTTACATATGGTAATATACATGTTTCAATGCTATTATCTCAAATCATCCCACCCTCACCTTCTCCCACAGAGTCCAAAGTCTGTTCTTTACATCTGTGTCTCTTTTGCTGCCTTGCATATAGGATCATTACCATCTTTTTAAATTCCATATATATGTGTTATATACCATGCAGTCTTCAAACTTGCTAAATTTATTTGTTACTTCTACTGCTTGTTTTATAGATAATTTAATATTTTCTACATAAACAATTATGTTCTCTGGAAATAGGCATGGCAGTCCTTCATTTTCAGTATTTATATTCATTTTATTTTATTGCCCTATTGCAATAGCTGGGCCTCCAGTACAATGTTAATGAAAGTTTATAGAAGAGAGCATCATCCTTGTCTTTTTCCAGACTATAGAGAAAGAGCTGAGTATTTTACCATTATATATAACATTGGTAGGGCTTCCCAGGTGGCACTGGTGGTAAAGAATCTGCCTGCCAATGTAGGTGACTTAAGAGATGCAGTTTCCATCCCTGGATTGGGAAGATGCCCTGGAGGAGGACACAGCAACCCACTCCAGTATTTTTGCCTGGAGAATTCCATGGACAGAGGAGTCTGGCGGGCTGCAGCCCAGTGGATGGCAAAGAATTGGACATGACTGAGCGACTTAAAAAGCACACACATAACACTGGTTACAGATTTTTTCATCAGTTCAGTTCTGTCACTCAGTCGTGTCTGACTCTTTGTGACCCCATGGACAGCAACACACCAGGCCTCCCTATCCATCACCAACTCCCAGGGTTTACTCAAACTCATGTCCATTGAGTCGGTGATGCCATCCAATGGCCTCATCCTCTGTTATCCCCTTCTCCTCCAGCCTTCAATCTTTTCCAGCATCAGGGTCTTTTCAAATGAGTCAGCTATTCGAATCAGGTGGTCAAAGTATTGGAATTTCAGCTTCAACTTTGGTCCTTCCAGTGCATATTCAGGTCTGATTTCCTTTATGATGGACTGGCTGGATCTCCTTGCAGTCCAAGAGACTCTCAAGAGTCTTCTCCAACACCACAGTTTAAAAGCATCAAATCTTCAGCACTCAGCTTTCTTTATAGTCCCAACTCTCACATCCATACATGATTACTGGAAAAATCATAGGTTTAACTAACTAGATGGACCTTTGTTGGCAAAGTAATGTCTGTGCTTTTTAATATGCTGTCTAGGTTGGTTATAACTTTTCTCCCAAGGAGTAAGCATCATTTAACTTCATGGCTGCAGTCACCTTCTTCAGTGATTTTGGAGCCCCAAAATATAGTCTTGTCACTGTTTCTGCTGTTTCTCCATCTATTTGCCATGAAGTGGTGCGACCAGATGCCATGATCTTAGTTGTCTGAATGTTGAGTTTTAAGCCAACTTTTTCACTCTTCTCTTTCACTTTCATCAAGAGGCTCTTTAGTTCTTCTTCACTTTCTGCCTTAAGGGTGGTGTCATCTGCATATCTGAGGTTATTGATATTTCTCCCGGTGATCTTAATTCCAGCTTGAGCTTCATCCAGGTAGCGTTTCTCATGTATACTCTGCATATAAGTTTGATAAGCAGGGTGACAATATACAGCCTCGACATATTCCTTATTTTTCATAGATACTCTTTATCAGATTAAGGAAGCTCCATTCTGTTTCCAGTGTGTTGACAATTATAATAATAAATAGATACTGAATTTTAACTGATCTGTCTGGTTCTACTGAAATGAATGTATGTTTTTCTTCCTATTTTTATTTATCCTTATTTTTAATTTTTTTGGCCATGTGGCTTAGTTCCATGACTAGGGATCAAAGCTAGACCCCTTGCAGTAGAATTATGGAGTCCTAACCACTGGACCACCAAGGAATTCCCTTCTTCCTTTTTTTAATGTGGTTAATTGTATTGATTAATTTTTGAAAATTAAACCAAGCTGAATCTTTGGTATAGATCCTATTTAGTCATGGTGTATTAAACTTTGTATATATTGTTGGATTGTTTCACCATATTTTCTTATTTTTTCTCAGTTTATGAAGTATATGGATCTGTTCAGTTCAGTTCAGTTGCTCAGTTGTGTCCAACTCTTTGTGACCCCATGAATTGTAGCACGCCAGGCCTCCCTGTCCATCACCAGCTCCCAGAGTCTACTCAAACTCAGTGATGCTATCCAGCCATCTCATTCTCTGTCATTCCCTTCTACTCCTGCCCCCAATCCCTCCCAGCATCAGGGTCTTTTCCAATGAGTCAACTCTTCGCATGAGGTGGCCAAAGTACTGGAGTTTCAGCTTCAGAATCAGTCCTTCCAGTGAATATCCAGGACTGATCTCCTTTAGAATGGACTTGTTGGATCTCCTTGCAGTTTAAGGGACTCTCAAGAGTCTTCTCCAACACCACACTTCAAAAGCATCAATTCTTTGGTACTCAGCTTTCTTCACAGTCCAAGTCTCACATCCATACATGACCACTGGAAAAACCATAGCCTTGACTAGATGGTCCTTTGTTGGAAAAGTAACATCTCTGCTTTTTAATATGCTATCTAGGATGGTCATAGCTCTTCTTCCAAGGAGTAAGCGTCTTTTAATTTCATGGCTACAGTCACCATCTGCAGTGATTTTGGAGCCCAGAAAAATAAAGTCGGACACTGTTTCCACGGTTTCCCAACTACTTCCCATGAAGTGATGGGACCAGATACCATGATTTTAGTTTTCTGAATGTTGAGCTTTAAGCAAACCTTTTCACTCTCTTTAACTTTAATCAAGAGGCTCTTTTGCTCCTCTTCACTTTCTGCCATAAGGGTGGTGTCATCTGCATATCAAGGTTATTGATATTTCTCTCAGCAATCTTAGTAGTATTTTAATATACATGCCTGCACAAATACATTTGGCAATTTCTTTGTCAGGTTCTGGTATTAGGATTATTCTGGCCTGCTAAAGTAAAACTAGTTGGGAAGTAAATATTTTCTTCCAGATGAATTTTTACAACGTTGTTTTTAGTTAAATGTTTTTCATGTAAATGGTTATATATCAATGAAATCCTTATTAAATAGGAACAGCAGGGCAAACATAATTGATTGTCATCATACCCATCTCAGAGAGGTTGGAAGGTTTGTAGATAGATAAACACCCTTGGTCCATCTAGTCAAGGTTATGGTTTTTCCAGTAGTCAAGTATGGATGTGAGAGTCGGACTATAAAGAAAGCTGAGCGCCGAAGAATTGATGCTTTTGAACTGTGGTGTTGGAGAAGTCTCTTGAGAGTCCCTTGGACTACAAGGAGATCCAACCAGTCCATTCTAAAGGAGATCAGTCCTGGGTGTTCACTGGAAGGACTGATGTTGAAGGTGAAACTCCAATACTTTGTCCACCTGATGCGAAGAGCTGACTCATTTGAAAAGACCCTGATGCTGGGAAAGGTTGAAGGCCGGAGGAGAAGGGGATAACAGAGGATGAAGCCATTGGATGGCATCACTGACTCAATGGACATGGGTTTGGGTAGACTCCGGCAGTTGATGATGGACAGGGAGGCCTGGTGTGCTGTGATTCATGGGGTTGCAAAGAGTCGGACACGACTGAGCGACTGAACTGAACTGAACTGAACTGAAACACCTTTGGATGAAATTCAGCAAAGATTAATTTCTCTGTTCTCTCATTTTCTTTTTTTGTCCCCCACATTCCCTCTGCCTCTAACTTTTCCACTTACTAAATATATATAGGACAAAGCATTTACTGAGAAATGTTTTATTTAAGCAAGTGAAGCTATTCAATATGTAGCCTTATGTGTTCACGATATATTAGTTTCTACCCTCAACCTCAAGGAGCTTTATGTGGAAGTCTTCAAATCATAAACACTATTCTTCTGTGTAGAAAATGGTGCTTATTAAACATGCAAATTTGTATGTCTTCTACTCTGTTCTGGCCTGCAAGAGACCTGGGATTGATCCCTGGGTTGGGAAGATCCCCTGGAGAAGGAAAATGCTACCCACTCCAGTATTCTGGCCTGGAGAATTGCATGGACTGTGTAGTCCATGGGGTCACAGTTGGACACGACTGAGCGACTTTCATTTTCACTGTCTTTTCACTCTGACCTGAGTCTCAGGTCCAGTGGAAAGACCTTATGTCACTTGCCCACAGTTTATCCCAAAGGATGGAAAAATAATAGACATCACAATGCTAATCTTCAGTAAGTTGCATGCTTCCCATGGAGAGAATCACATTTTTTGTGTTCTTGGAGGGGATAGAGTTTATAATAATACCAGCTAATACTTATTTAGTTCTTGTTTTGTTTCTGATATTGGTGTGTACTAATTTTAATCTAATAGTAACCCTGTTAAGTAATATTATCTCCATTTTCTGAAAAGAAAACAGAAGTATAGAGAAGTTGGATAAAAACTCATCTGATTCACACAGTGATAAGTGGCGAAATTTCTTGGGCAAAAACTTGTACTTAAGGGAACAGTAAGGCTTTCTGACTTCACATAAATATAGTAACTTTGAGAAGAGTTATAAAATCTGGATGCTTATCATCTTATTTTTTCTTCATTAGCTCATCACCAACGTTTAGTATTATTTTGGTTTCAAGAGAAACTCAGTTCAAACTAATGTCAGCAGTATAGTAAATTGATTAATTTAGGAAATGGGAAAAATGCTGAGAAAGTCTGTCACAGAAGCAACAAAAGGGAAACAGAAACAAAAGCAACTAGGAGGATCATAGTGTCGGGAGCAGGTGCTTAGGTTTTTAGAGTTACCAAATTCTTTCTTCTCTCTTTTTCCTTCTACCCTTTGTATTTCATTTCTCCACTTGTCAATTATGCATTTTATTATGGAATTTAATATCTTCTCTTGTAAACAGACATTCTTCTCTTGTGACCAGGGCAGTGCTGCCATGTGATAGCACAAGAGGTGAAGGATTCACTTTGTAAAGATCACAGTGCATTTGGCTGGATTCACTTCCTTGAAGTCTGTTTGTGGACGGAAGCTCTCAGTTTCTCATTGTCTTTCTGAAAGATGCTGTCATTTCCTTGCCATGTGGGCCCTGCCATGTGTGGCTTACTCATCAATGCCAGCAATGGAGAGAATCAATAGAGAGTTTTCTAGCAAGATGGAAGTTATCTTACCTAAAGTAATCATGGAAGTGACATCCTATCAATTTGGCATAGTCTAATGGTCAGAATGGAGAAGGCAATGGCACCCCACTCCAGTACTATTGCCCAGAAAATCCCATGGATGGAGAAGCCTGGTAGGCTGCAGTCCATGGGGTCACACAGAGTCAGACACCACTGAAGTGACGCAGCAAGCAAGCAATGGTCAGAAGCACATTACAGTTTCAAGGGGAGGAAACGATAAAGGGACATTAATACCAGGAATTGGGAGAATTACCATCATTTGGATAACTAAAAGTGACCTTGGGGATAAGGGGGATCATAATGTATGATTACTCAAGCTTAGGTCAGTTATCCTTCCTCTAGGTCCACAGGGGCAGCATGTGTTACCACAGAAAGAGAAATAAAGAAAATTTTCTGTGGAGAAAAAAATAGTTATCCCATCCCAAATTGGGAGTCCAAAATTAGATCTTATCTATTTTTTCAAAACTAATTTTACTCATATCATTTTTAAACCATTATTTTAAATTCATATGAGAAATTATTTGAAGAACTTTCATCTTGATCCTCAATTTATGAGTGTTTTAGTTAGTAAGGCATATCATGAATCTGACTTGAAATGGTTGAATTGATCAAAAGACATTGGGTGTTACTGTGTATCTGTAATTATAGAGAATGGCTGTCCCTAGACCAAGAATTTGTTTGCAAAACAGATACTTGGCAATTAAGGCATCATAAAGTATAATAATAAATCTTGTTTCTACTTTAAATTTTTAAACAACATTTGAGGATCTGTTGTATCTATTCTGAAGGAGATCAGCCCTGGGATTTCTTTGGAAGGAATGATGCTAAAGCTGAAACTCCAGTACTTTGGCCACCTCACGCGAAGAGTTGACTCATTGGAAAAGACTCTGATGCTGGGAGGGATTGGGGGCAGGAGGAGAAGGGGACGACAGAGGGTGAGATGGCTGGATGGCATCACTGACTCGATGGACGTGAGTCTGAGTGAACTCCGGGAGTTGGTGATGGACAGGGAGGCCTGGCGTGCTGCAATTCATGGGGTCGCAAAGAGTCGGACACGACTGAGCGACTGATCTGATCTGATCTGATGATTGACGCACCATGGATCTATTATCAGCCAGCAAAAGAAGACTTAGAAGTGTTAGGGGAGTGTGTAATTTCCTTGGTTCTGTCTCGTCATAACAAAAATTTGAAGTGATGGACCAGTGTTAGAGCTCAGTTTTAATTAGAAAGTAAAGGAAAGGCTTGAGGGCATGCTGACCCAAAAGACGCAAAGAGAAGAGAGACCCCAGGCCCTTTGGCTCTTCTTTTTATATGTTTTTTCTCCTCCCCCTGGGCCTGCCCTATATAAATTGGGCTAGCCAGGAGTGCTGTTTGTTTTACCTGAGGTCCTCTCTCAGGTCCTCAGACCTTTCTTTGTTCTATTTTCATGGGCTTTTCCCTTCCTTGTCTTTTAGCCACTGCCATTCTGAACTCTTTTCCCATTCTAACTACCTAACAGAAAACTGTAGAAATACAGTGGAGAACCTAAACAACTTTATGTCTCAGAAAGATTGATCAATGGTATAATATGTGGATAAAGAGCTCTTGTAATCTTCAGACAAAATGCTTCAATAGTGTTCATAATATAGAGGTCATTGGTGACTTTAGTGAGGTGAGGAAGTCAGGAAAGTAGGGGATAAGAAATGTACTGAGAAGTAAGTAAGTGATGAAAAGGTGGACTTGAGTACATAGTTTTCAGGAAATTGAGCTGTAAATGGAAGAAAGCAGACAAGCAATAATTATTGAGGGATGAGAATTTTGGTGTTTTGCTCCCATTACTATTTGTTTGATAAATGTGATGATTTTCAGGTTTGAGAAGGTTGGTCAATTTAAATGCTGATTGGAAGAATCAGATAAACAGCAAGAGGTAAAAGATACAGGAAAGGAAATATCTTTAGTTTCTGAGAAAAGGTTGGGATGTAATTCAGAACACAGGTGGAACACTTTGAAACACAAAATTCTTAAGTTTTGAGGCCATCACAAAGAGCATAAATCACTTTGAGAGGATTACAAATGTTTTTACACTTTCCCCTCACTTTCCTCATGGCCGGAAATATATATATATATTTTCTTCTGAGCTAGTTCATATATTATTCCCTCTTTTAAATGAACCAAAAAGTAAAATGAAATATGAATAAATTATGGGGAAAATGGTGTTTTTGGTGAGTTAACAGTTCTGCTTGAATAGAGACTAGATATTAAGGGAAGAAATTCAAAGAGGTGATAATTACCTGACGAACAGTTCCATATCATTTCTAATTTTAAACTTCTTGTTCTAGGCAGAAAATAATATGAGCAGTAGGAAGCAAGAGACAAGTCATGAAGTCATAATGAGATTATCTTGAAAGCTTGGATTATTTCAACCAGTTCTAAACATCACCAAATTTCCCTGTCAAAACCTATTGTTGTTTATTCATTCAGTTGTGTCCAAGTCTTTTGCAACCCCATGGACTGTAGCCTGTCAGGCTCCTCTGTCCATGGGATTCTCCAGGCAAGAATACTGAAGTGGGTAGCCATTCCCTTCTGCAGGGGATCTTCCCGACCCAGGGAAGACATCTCCTTCATTGGAGGGTGAGTTCTCTACTACTGAACCACTTGGGAAGCCCAGAACATTGTACAGGTAATGTTGAAAATTGTTACCAGAAAAAGAGCTTCCATTGTCAGTGATGACTCATCCACTTCCAGGCATATACAAGACAGAGAAGTCCCCTGCTTTTGATTAGTACTCAAGTGTTGTTTATGTTATTATTAAAGGACATATATAACATTTTAAGTGCACTAAAACTGTCTTCGTAGTGGTTTGTGACACCTGTAACTTACCTTGTGATCTCAGCAAGCCACACAATTGCTCTGAACTGTAGATTCCTTTAGACTAAAATAATAAACATATACAGTGAACTCTAAGGCTCCCTTGACCTTATAAAATTTCATGTTTCTAAGTTAATGAAATCTTTCCATAGGAAAAGTGACACACCTGAAAAACTCAATGAAGAAATCCTGCTGCTTAGGAGGGGTTCCCTGAAATGGTCGGGGCAGAGGGAGGTGGGCAACGATGAGAAGACTGGGCCTTGTTAGCGCTGCCAAAACTAGTGAAAGGTTGCTGCCGAGAGCCATGTACTACGCTGGGATTTGTGACCTCCGGAGGAGAGGATTTCCATCTAGGGCCCTATGTAAGGGCCCCAGGCTTGACCACTTGGAACTTTTTGTGTAATGGAGTTTTATTACAGTATAAAAGAGATAGAGAAAGTGTCTGGCATAGACATCAGAAGGGGGAAGAAAGACCGCCTCCTTGCTAGTTTTTAGCAAGGCATTTCAGGTCTGTTGGCAAGCTTCTAATCAGATAAGAGAAACACCTCAAGGCTAACGGAGTTTCACCAGGACCCTCTCCCACAATATGCATTTTTGAGACAGGATGACATGAGGTGTGTCATCCCTTTCCATAAAACAATTGACATGAATACTGGTTTGTTGAGTTGTTATCAGGCCAAGGTTTGAGAAAAGAAAAAATTTAGTCTTTAGGTGGAACCATTTTGAAGAAAGGCAGATTTCAAAGCAAATGCATAGTTTCATTAACAGAACTTAAGAAAAACATTTCTGTAAGAAAAATGCATTGATTACCTCAAGGTTTGAAAAAGGTTCAGGCAGAACAAGGTGTCATCCACACAGAATTAAAAGAAGCCTCTTTTAATTTTGTGTAGAGAAGGGAGGAAAAAAATATCTGCCACTTGCAGTTTATTTCCTTCTGCCATTTAGAGACTTCTGGCCTTCCTACCTGTTGCATCTCATTAGCAGGAAGAGTTTGTCTCCCAGACACTCCATGAATACATCCAGAGTTCAGAACTGAGATAAACCAAAGAGAGGAAGACTAACATGCCACCAAATTAGAGACCAAAAAGGAGACTCAGAAAGCAAAGGCGTGAGGAGCAGAGGGAGGAAAGAGTCCAGAGCAACAGGTAAGGAGAACAAGAGAGTGGCGAGTGGATTGCGGACAACGTCTGGAACAAAAGTCTCACCTTTGTCGTGTTTTTGTGTTTATTGAGGCATCACATTTAGAGGGATTGCCATGTTTAAATGGCAGACCCTTGTAAAGTTCAGATTATAGACTATTCAAGAGCATGACATTTAATAACCAAAAGAAAATGTTGTAATGACGTACCAGTTCAGAATCTCTTTAGAGGTAAATGGCAGAAAAAAATACCAGTTCCAACTGACTTTAAAGTAAAGTATTGGCTTAAGTAACTAGAAGCTGAGGATTAAGACTAGTTTCAGACAACCCGTAAGTTAAAGGCTTTTAAAAAATATCATTGTGGGTCTTTTTAGTCCTTTTCACCTTCCTCAGTTTGACAATTGCACAAGGAATGAGTAATTCCTACAAGGAAATCAGCTACCTGTCAATGCAAGAGGGGGAAATGGAGGTAAAACAAAGGTAAAACCACCAGTATTTCCTACTTGGTGACAAATGTCAGAGTCTACTCCCCTCCCACATCTGCTTAGGGTGCTTAGCATGTCTCAGAATTGCCTTCCTCTTTACCTCAACTCAGAGAAGGAAATAGCAACCCACTCCAGTATTCTTGCCTAGAAAATCCTGTGGACAGAGGAGCCTGGTGGGCTGCTATCCATAGGGTCGCACAGAGTCGGACACAACTGAAGCGACTTAGCAAGCATGCATGCATTGGAGAAGGAAATGGCAACCCACTCTAGTATTCTTGCCTGGAGAATCCCAGGGACAGAGAAGTCTGGTGGGCTGCCACCTATGGGGTCGCACAGAGTCGGACATGACTGAAGTGACTTAGCAGCAGCAGCAGTAGCAGCAGCAGTTGTTACCTCAACTGATGTCCAGCTGTGCTGTCTGGACCCAGGTGTAGAGGATGGTATACCCACAGAGTGGCCAGATGGTTGGGAGTGCAGGGTCTTGAAGCACTGATACAGTGCTGCTTGTGTGCTCAGTATTTCAGGGAAGTTGTTGGCTTGGCTATAAGGCCTATGTAAGACAACATTTGGGTTTTCCAGGTGGTGCTAGTGGTAACCCACCTGCCAATGCAGAAGACATAAGAGATGTGGGTTTGATCCCCGTGTTGGGAAGATCCCCTGAAGGAGGGCAAGGTAACCCACTTCAGTATTCTTGCCTGGAGAATCCCATGGACAGAGGAGCCTGGTGGGCTACAGTCCATAGGGTCACAAAAAGTTGGACTTGACTGAAGCAAAAAAAAAGAGTTTTCATTCCAATCCCAAAGAAAGGCAATGCGAAACAATGCTCAAACTACCGTGCAGTTGCAGCTCATCTCACAGGCTAGTAAAGTAATGTTCAAAATTCTCCAAGCCAGGCTTTAACACTACATGAACTGTGAACTTCCAGATGTTCAAGCTGGTTTTAGAAAAGGCAGAGGAACCAGAGATCAAATTGCCAACACCCATTGGATCATCAAAAAAGCAAGACAGTTCTTGGAAAACATCTGCTTTATTAACTATGCCAAAGCCTTTGACTCTGTGGACCACAACAAACTGTGGAAAATTCTGAAAGAGATGGGAATACCAGACAACCTGACCTGCCTCTTGAGAAATCTGCATGCAGGTCAGGAAGCAACAGTTAGAACTGGACATGGAACAACAGACTGGTTCCAAATCGGGAAAGGAGTATGGCAAGGTTGTATATTGTCACCCTGCTTATCTAAGTTATATGGAGAGTGCATCATGTGAAATGCCGGGGTGGAGAAACCACAAGCTGGAATCAAGATTGCCGGGAGAAATATCAATAAGCTCAGATATGCAGATGACACCACCCTTATGGCAGAAAGTGAAGAAGAACTAAATAGTCTCTTGATGAAAGTGAAAGGAGAGTGAAAAAATTGGCTTAAATCTTAACATTCAGAAAACTAAGATCATGGCATCCATCTGGTCCCATCACTTCATGGCAAATAGATGGGGAAATAGTGGAAACACTGACAGACTTTATCATTTTAGGCTCTAAAATCACTGCAGATGGTGACTGCAGCCATGAATTAAAAGATGCTACTCCTTGGAAGAAAAGTTAGGACCAACCTAGACAGCATATTAAAAAGCAGAGACTTGACTTTACCAACAAAGGTCTGTCTAGTCAAGGCTATTGTTTTTCCAGTAGTCATGTATGGATGTGAGAGCTGGACTGTAAAGAAAGCTGAGCACCGAAAATTTGATGCTTTTGAACTGTGGTGTTGGAGAAGACTCTTGAGAGTCTGTTGGCATGCAAGGAGTTCTGACCAGTCCATCGTAAAGGAAATCAGTCCTGAATATTCATTGAAGGGACTGATGTTGAAGCTGAAACTCCAATACTTCGGCCACCTGATGCGAAGAACTGACTCATTGGAAAAAAACCCTGATGCTGGGAAAGATTGACGGTGAGAGGAGAAGGGGATGACAGAGAATGAGATGGTTGGATGGCATCACTGACTCAGTATACATGAGTTTGAGTAAACTCCGGGAGTTGACGATAGAGTTGACGATGGACAGGGAGGCCTGGCATTGCTGTAGTCCATGGGGTCACAAAGAGTCGGACATGACTGAGAGCCTGAACTGAAACAAATGAGTATATATGCATACCGGACAGTTGGAGTCAGTTTTCTTCACCACTCTCGTAATGATCATTTCTTTGGTTCTTCTTCTGACATTCTTCTGGTTCCTGAATCTGGAACTTTGGGACCCGGTGTCATTTGTGGCAGTATTGTCAGGGGTCAGCTCCACATTTCTGAACCTCAAGATTTATCATTAATTGCTACACCCTCCTCCTAGTCTGTCTCCATGGAAGTCTTTCTTTTTCAAACAGAAACTTCAAATCACAACTGACCCTATGCCACCAGAGAGAGAACCAATCTTGAAATTCTTTCCACCCAATATTTTTTTTCAAAGGAAAACTACATTATTCTAGCCAAGTGAAAGGATTCAAAAGTCAATACAAATTTAAGGTCAAGTAGGAATTCTGTTCCATATGCCCAACTGAAAATAATAAATTCTAGGCTAATGATTGGGGATTTGGGTAATGTTATGTAATATATGTATGCCCACTTTTTCCTTAGCAGTTTTCAGTGTGCTAGAGAAAGTTCAGAGGGTAAATCTTGATAATTAAAACAATTCGTTTGAATGTTAGATGTGAATTTGGAGATAGTGGTAGAGTTGTTTTGTGGTTTTTAAATAAAGTATTTGTAAGGCACTGGTTCTGTTCTTTGGAAACAATAAATTATTAAAAATAGCCAGTGGGAATTTGCTGTATGACACAGGCACCTCAAACCTGGTGTTCTGTGACAACCTAGAGGGATGTGGTGGGCTGGGAGGTGGGAGGGAGGTTCAGGGGGGAGGGGACATGTGTACACCTATGGCTGAGTCATGCTGATATATTGCTGAAACCATCATATTGTAATTATCCTCCAATTAAAAATTAAATTTAAAAAATAAAGCCAACTAAAATTACACAGACAAAAAACTTAAAAAATAATAATACATATGAAATTGGTGATAAAATATTGTGAAAATAGACTGAGTTCCTTAACTAACCCATATAAAACATTTAATCCATTAAGGAACTGATGATTCTCTTGCAGAAGTACAAAGCAGAATTTAAGCCTTCTTTGCTTCTCCATCCCTTGGAGGTTTTAAAGATAAAATTCTGTACTGGAAACCTTTTTTGACTTATGGTATAAATCACTGATCAATTAATTCTTACACTGTCATGAAAGAACAAGTGCCTGAAAGGCAGGGAAAGTGAGCAGTGGAAGTGATATTATCTGCTACGTGGGATGGATAGCTTATATTCTGCTCCTTACTCCCTTCCCTTCCAAATCGTATTTTATTGACCTGCACTTGTCCTGTTCCCAAGTTTACACCCTTCTAATTTGGTAGCTCAGATGGTAAACAATCCACCTGCAATTCAGGAGACCCAGGCTTGATCCCTGGGTCGGGAAGATCACCTAGAGAAGGAAATGGCAACCCACTCCAGTATTCTGCAACAAAGAGCTGGACGTGACTGAGCAACTGACACTTGAACTTTCAGTTCCTTAGGGCAAGCAGGGAAGATCAGCTGGAAGAAGTAAAGGAGTTGAGCTAATAGAAGAGAGAAATACCATATACAGAGAGTCTACATACAACTTTCAGGTTTGGGCAAGAAGAAAGTGAAATTGCATATGCCACTCCAATGTCCCACACATCCACCACCCTGAAAATAACCTTTTGTTTTTTTAAGAGTAAAGAAAAAGTATGAAGGTGAGGAAAATAATATTTTTAAGTGCTTTCTATATATTTGGCCTTAACTAGAATAATTTACATGTGTTCGTCATTTAACCTGTGGAGAAGTTAAATGCTGTAATTTTATATTACCATTTAATTTTATAGCAACTTACGAAGCGCTCCTGAAACATAATAACTTGTTAACAAGCCTATGATGGAGGCATTATTCATATCCTGTTTTAGTGAGAGAGAAAACAAGAGTCAGTTTATTAACTAGGTTAATTTTCAGTTAACCTTCGGTCACTGACACTAATCTAGAGTCTCAACCTCTTCATCTTACAGTGGGACCAACCTTTTTTTTTCTATTTATTTCTTTTTTTTAAATTTTATTTTATTTAACTTTATAATATTGTATTGGTTTTGCCATATATCAAAATGAATCTGCCACAGGTATACATGTGTTCCCCATCCTGATCCCTCCTCCCTCCTCCCTCCCCATGCCATCCCTCTGGGTCGTCCCAGTGCACCAGCCCCAAGTGGACAGCGTGCAGCAGGTGAAGATGTGTTTATCTGTATACTAGCTGCACATGATGCACACTTAAGAAAAGTTCACTGTGATTTTTCAGTGAGGGTGAATTACTTGCTTAATATCACAAAGCCAGAATGTGGTAGGATTTAAACTCAAACAATACTTCCAACTCTTAAGCAGTTTCTACTCCACCCTGTCTCTTGAATGAAAAGGACCAGCATCAAGAATTCCATTGCCTAATCTTTCTGTGTGTGCACACAAGTGTATACATGCACACATCTCTTGTCTCATGGGCCTTCACACCTTTCAGTCCAATTACCTTTATGAGTCATCTAGACACCTCATAGAGCAGGTGGAATACAGTAAGTCCCCTATATATAAGTGAGTTCCATTCCAAGAATGCATTCATAAGTTCAAGTTGTCTGTAAGGTCATATGCAACAGAATCAGCTACTTTCATGAATGTTTACATTGTGCCTGGCACTCTGCTGGAGTGTATTTTCTAGACATGTGTCCCTGCCACATCTGAGTGGGCATGCAAGTGTAGTACATTATCAGAGAGAAGGCAGTCATCTTGCTTATCGTGAACACACTTGGAGTCCAGAGGATGCATTAGAATCTTGTTATTGATCAAATGAGATTTCCTGCAGACCCACTTGATGCTAAGATGAATGCTTAGGTGTCCATTGTGGCAAAGAGAGGTAGGGGAGAGACTTGAGTTTGTTTCTGACATAGGGAAAACCAGCTTCTCTCCATTTCTCCAAGAAAATGGGAGCCTTCAGCATGGAGGGCCTCTTTCTTAATAATGGAGATCCACTGTCAAAGAATCACTTCAACCAACTAGGGCTGAGGATAGACGTGAAGGGTACATAGCATAGGGATCTTGTTCTGCTATACTTACATACTCACGTTCACTACTTACAAAAGCCCTATGGGGTAGATATTTTAACCATCATCTAACAAATAAAGACACTGTTTGAAGAGAATCATTAATTTGTCAGAGGTATCACAACTAAATGTGGAATTTGGAGTTGTATCCAATTAGATTAAGTAAACTGTCCAATGTTGTTATGCTTGGGTTGACTTTGGAAGCATTTCGGTTCAGTGTAAATCCAAAAACTGGGCTTATGTCCATTATACTCTGCCACCCCTTCTGTGTATTTAAGACAAGTTACCAAATGGTTTCCCCCTGTGCTTATTGGAATCCAAGGTTTTTAGGGTTCCTCTTCTCTATAATGTTTAGTAGTGACTCATACTAACCTAGCAATTATTTGAAAATATAAGCATCAGAAGTCTGAAATTAATGGAAATAAATTTTTTTTGGATAAACTCATATTTGTCTACTAATTTTCTTTTAGGTCAAACTAATTTATTACATGCTGATATTACTGGGTTTGCAATGCCCTGCACTATCTTTTACCCACTCCAGTTCTCTTGGCTGGAGAATCTCATGGACAGAGGAGCCTGGTAGGCTACAGTCCATGGGGTCACTAAGAGTCGGACACTACTGAGCGACTTCACTTTCACTTTTTACTTTCATGCATTGGAGAAGGAAATGGCAACCCACTCCAGTGTTCTTGCCTGGAGAATCCCATGGACGGAAGAGCCTGGTGGGCTGCCGTCTATGGGGTTGCACAGAGTCGGACACGACTGATGCGACTTAGCAGCAGCAGCAGCAGCACTATCTCTTACCATACCCCCAATTTCTCAGGAAATTCACATGTCCAGATAATTTTGAAAGGTAATGAAAGCAAGAGGAGAAGATTATAGAGGATGAGATGGTTGGATGACATCACCGACGTGACGGTCGTGAGTTTGAGTGGGCTCCAGAAGTTGGTGATGGACAGGGAAGCCTGGCGTGCTGCAGTCCATGGGGTCTCAAAGAGTCAGACATAACTGAGCAACTGAACTGAAACTAAATGAAAGTCATACAGTGGTCAGACTTACAGACCACAACAAAAGGAAGAAAGTTCTGGTTTCACTGATGGCATGAATGATTTTGCTGGTACAGAGCAGATAATCAAACTTTTATTTAAACATGAAATGGATCATTATTTAAATCAGTATATAAAATTAATCATTATTTTAAAACTCTGTGAACATTTTCAAGATTACATGAAAGACACTGCTGTTTTTAGTCGTGTTTAAAGATGGCTTTTCTTCTTTGAAAACTCATGAAGATAATACTGTTTCTGAAGTTAAAATTCAGTCTCTCCTGAGGTGGAATTTACCATGTAAATTATGTAGGTCATGTAAACATTGTTTCTGGCTCTCACAAAATATCGAGGACTTCACCATTTCCAATTGGAAAATAAAGCCAAGCAAGTGGAAATCAAAAAAGGGGATTATAAAAAAAACCAAGTGTTCCCTTTAGCTGGCTTCTCTCTGTGCTTACTCATTACAGCTACTATATTTACAGAACAATTAAAGCAAGGAAAATTATCGTCAGGAAACCTCATGGACACTCTTGTAACCATTCATTGAACCCAGGAAATGTGATTATTACCGTCCTTACTCCAGAGGCAAGGGAATCTGAAGTTTACAGATATTTACAAAAAAGATGGCTTATTTTACTTAGCAATAAAGAATTAATATTTTCTAGTAAACACAAAAGTATGTCACTAGTAAGTTAATTAGCATTTTCTGCCTCATACACAATTAACACACATAGCTTATTCCTATTTCCTTAGTATCAACTTTCTCCATCTTAGCAGCATGAATCATATGGTCCAGCAGATCACAGGATCTTGCCCTTGGAGAAATTGATTTAGTAAACTTGAGTTTGGGCTTGGGTATTTGCATTCTGGGCTTCTCTCATGGCTCAGACGGTAAAGAATCCACCTGCAAGGCGGGAAACCTGGGTTCCATCCCTGGGTTGGGAAGACCCCTGGAGGAGGGCATGGCAACTCACTCCAGTATTCTTGTCTGGAGAATCCTATGGACAAAGAAGCCTGGTGGGCTGCAGTCCATGGGATTGCAAAGACCCCATGACTGAAGCGAATAAACACATTTATATTCTGCCTTTCTAAAAATTCCCAAGTGCTGCTGCTTGCTGGTCTAGGGACCACACTGGAATAATCACTATATTAGGAAATAAGCTATCATTAAAAAATAAATATATAGTATTTTTTTGGAGAAATATTATTGCTTCAGCATTCTCAAACAGCTGCTTTATTTCTCACAAAGTGTACTTTTCCAGGTAGAACATGGAAGACTTTCTAGATTTCCTCAAAGTTATACTAGAAATTCTTATATCTACATAGGATATTTAACCTGAAGAGAGAATTAAGGGGAGAAAGAGCTTCAGATATTCTTAGGAGATCATAGAGAATAAAGCATAGCCTCTGTGTGTTGTCCCACAAGCACAACTAAGATAAATATAAATTAAGAGGAGTTAGATTTTGGCATACATGAGAATTTTTGAATTGGATAGCATCATGCAGTAGGAGTTCCTTATCAAATGGAAATACCTGTCAGCGTCTGAGACCACCTTGTAGAAAAACCATTGAGAAGATTCCCATCCTAGACTGCTTCTTAGTTTCAAATCTAAGAGTCTGCATCTTTTTAAAATTAATACAGAATTTTAAAAAATACAACTAAGGGGTCAACATCTAGAGAAATATAAATAAATACTTATTACACTTGGGGCTTCCCTGGTAGCTTAGTGGTATAGAATCCATCTGCCAATGCAGAAGATATGGGGTCAACTCTTGATCAGGGAAGATCCCACATGCAGCAGAGTAACTAAGCCCATGAACCACAGCTGTTGAACCTGTGCTCAAACCGAGGACCACAACTCCTGAACCCATGTGCTGCAATTACTGAAGGCCGAGCACCCTAGAGCCTATCCTCTGCAACCACAGAAACCATTGTAATGAGAAGCCCGTGCAGTATAACTGGAGAGTAGCACCTGCTCTTCACAACTAGAGAAAAGCTTGTGCAGTAATGAAGACTCAGCCCAGTCAAAAATAAAAACTTAAAAAATATTTTAAAGAAGACTTAATATACTTAAACTCAACTTATAAGAAGTATTTAGATATTTAGATCTTGTATATGGAGAAGATTACTAGTCTCTCCTCTATCTATTCCCTTTTTTCCTTGGAAAATGGCTCCTCAGACAGATTGCTGCTACTGCTGCTGCTAAGTCACTTCAGTAGTGTCCGACTCTGTGCGACCCCATAGATGGCAGCCCACCAGGCTCCCCCGTCCCTGGGATTCTCCAGGCAAGAACACTGGAGTGGGTTGCCATTTCCTTCTCCAATGCATGAAAGTAAAAAGTGAAAGTGAAGTTGCTCAGTAGTGTCCGACTCTTAGCAACCCCATGAACTGAAGCCCACCAGGCTCCTCCATTCATGGGATTTTCCAGGCAAGAGTACTGGAGTGGGGTGCCATTGCCTTCTCCGCCTCAGACAGATTACGTTCTCAAATTCCCTGCCAACTGTGACCGGGAGGCCAAGTTCTAACCAATGAGATATAAATGGAAATAATTATGCAATGTCTGTTCTACTCAATAAGAAGACTCTTGCAGTATTCTGATTCTTTCTTTTTCCTTCCTATTGGCTGAAAACGTTGACATGTAGAGCACTCATGGAAGCCAATAACAGTGAATTTTTCTAGATTTGTGGAGCCATAGCTGCCACCTCTTCATCCTTCACTGAGAAAGAAACCAGCTAACCTGTTTAAAAATTATTAAAGCTTGTGGATCTTTTTGTTACCAGAGCATATCCTTCTCCCTACCTAATGCACTGCAGTTTAAGAGCTTCAGGGGATAGCTTTGGCTTAAATACAGGAAAAAACAAATACTTTGTTTGGTGAGCCTTCCCAATCCTCTATCTTTACAACTGTTGAAAATGAAAGGATACAATTTACTTACATTCTATAAAAAGCCCTCTGGGTAAAAAGCAGTGCAGTTGATCCTTGAACAACACAGATGTTAAAGGCACCAATCCTCTGTGAAGTAAAAAATCTACCCATAACTGATAGTCCTTCACATATACACTTCCTCTGTATTCGTGTTTCTGCATCCCCAGATTCAACCAACTGTGGGTTGTGTAGTGCTATAGCATTTGCTATTGGAAAAAGTCTGCATGTAAGTGGATCCACACAGTTCCAACCACTGTTGTTCAAGGGTCAACTATATGTGCCTGTTTAGGAGCAGTCCTGGGGGAAATTTTAGCAGCATGGTACTGAACCAAAATTATGACTTCTGTCTCATGATGAAAAGTTAAAATTCTCTAGAAAAGATAGAATTATTAAAAAAAAGATGAAATTCAAGACTCTTGAGAGTCCCTTGGACTGCAAGGAGATCCAACCAGTCCATTCTGAAGGAGATCAGCCCTGGGATTTCTTCGGAAGGAATGATGCTAAAGCTGAAACTCCAGTACTTTGACCACCTCACTCGAAGGGTTGACTCATTGGAAAACACTCTGATGCTGGGAGGGATTTGGGGCAGGAGGAGAAGGGGATGACAGAGGATGAGATGGCTGGATGGCATCACTGACTCGATGGCTGTGAGTCTCAGTGAACTCCGGGAGTTGGTGATGGACAGGGAGGCCTGGTGTGCTGCGATTCATGGGGTCACAAAGAGTCAGACACGACTGAGCGACTGATCTGATCTGATCTGATCTGAGTACAACACGCACTTTTAAAGATTGTACTTTAGATTTCTTCTATATATATTAGGTGGTGGAAAAATGTGCACATTTTACAATTCTAAACAGTAATAAAATAGTTGGATAGTTCAGTGGGATTTTTAACATAAAACACAAAAATTTAATTATTTATTTTTATTGTTACTTTACAATTAAGAATTTATAAACATTAACTTGTGTGTGTGTGTGTGTGTGTGTGTATGTGTATGTTACCCTTATTCTCATGATCTCTGTATCATTTACCTGAGAGAGATCTGAGATGCACAGCATGGTCTTTCTGAAGTCACACAGCAAGTTATTAATAGTAGTAGAGCCAGAGGTTTGACACTCACATATGGCCGGCTCAGTTTTTCTTTTCTGTCCTCAGTAATCATGCCACCTGGGCGTATTTAGTTGGCTAGTATGGTAGACTGTTGCTATGGTGGCCCCCGGTGGGTAATGCTTGCACTTGTGTAATCCCTGTCTCAATGGTCCTGGCTTGTCTATGTGACTTGAACGATGGATGGACATTAGCAAATGTGATGCCAATAGATATGTGAAAAGCCCTTCTGAACTGGGGCTTGGGATGTCTTACTCTTGGCAACACTGACACCATGTAGAAGCCTGGACCAGCTCACCTGAGGATAAAACCGTGTGAGGCCAATGAGCATTCCCAGTTGAGACTTTCAAGCTTACCCACCAACTGGTTGTAGCCACATGAGTGACCACAGGTAAGACCAGTCACTGAACAAGCAAACTGATCCTAGCCCAACTCATTGGGAAATAAAGATTGTTCTTTTAAATCACTGAGTTTTGGGGTGATTTGATTCACAGCAAAGCATAAGTGATACAGATTTCATTTTGAGGTGATTGTGGTATATTTTCATTTAATCTGGCTAGTTTTCTATGACTTTCAGATATGGTAATCTGAAGGATTGATAAAATTTCTGTCTAATTCTCTATAGCATTCCCATCTTTTCTCTGAGTTCAATACCTTGAATTTCATTATTTGTTTTCTTATTTGCTTGAAATCTTCCTACAGCTTGTTAAGTTAATAGCTATAAGAGAGTTAATGGTGGTGGTTTAGTCGCTCAGTCATGTCTGACTCTTGCAACCCCATGGACTGTAGTCTGCCAGACTCTTCTGTCCCTGGGATTCTCTAGGCGAGAATACTGAAGTGGGTTGCCATTTCCTTTTCCAGGGGATCTTCCTGACCCAGGAATCAAACCTGGGTCTCCTGCACTGCAGGCAGATTCTTTACCTACTGAACTATGAGGGAAGCCCAAGAGAGTTAATACATATCTTAAAATTGTTTGCTTTATTCATTGAGCTGTACACATTCCCAATATGTATACTTTTTTTACATGTATATTTTATATCACAAAAGAGAAATAAGTTCACCTAGAAGGTAATGAGAACAAGAGATTTTAGCACAATATTCACTAAACCATTAGTTGGCCACTTTTTAAGAGGTATGCCACGGTTATAGCCTGAGGGTAGTTATTTATTTGTTTGCCAACTTGAAGACGAGTCAACCAAACTGGTTCTTAAGTTTTATAGACAGAGAGTAAAAATTATGTGGCTATTCTGTGGCCATCAATTCTCTTGCCAGTAAGAGCTGTCTCAGAAATATAAAGGAAAGCGTGTAGGTGGTATGAAATATCACCTCCTATACCCCTGTCATGCGGTCTTTGGCACATACATCATAGGAGCCGCACTGAGTCCTAAGACATATGTAAATCCATGGAAGATTGTGTGTTGAAAAGTTTACAGGGCAGCGTGATTTTAATTTAATGTCTTTTTTTAAAAAGAAAATTATATGCTATATAACAATGATGAGAGTTTAGTGGGTGTGGGTTAGTTTTGAGAACCAAACTCCTGATAACCCTTCTAGGCCTGCCATTGGATAGTAACATGGGAACTGGAAAAAAAGGTTGGATAGTTTATTTTCTTCTAAAGTCAAAGTAGGTCAGAGCCTGCCCGTGTTCAAACTTTGCATGACATGCATGTCCTAATAATAGGGGAGTCTTTTCACAGAGTATGTTCACAATCACATGCCATTTGATAAATTCATAAATGTAAGAATAAATGAAATGTACCTTTCTCTGATTTACTTTCTTTCTCTGATGTACTTTCTCTGTAATTTTCTCTATATTATTCTTGCTGTTCTATTTTTTAGTATATGCATGCCTAAAGTGAGCACTGTCTTAAAAACAAATAATATTTTGAGCTATACTTTCTGTAAAATCATAACTGAAATTTTAATAGTATGACCTGCAGATTGCAGTACTCTTTTGCATATATTACAATGAACTTTAAAAGGTGCTAATATTATTGTTAGATATTATTTGTTGTTGTGTAGTTGCTAAGTCATGTCTGACTCATGGCGACCCGTGGACAGCAGCCTGCCAGACTCCTCTGTCCATGGGATTTTCCAGGCAAGAATACTGGAGTGGATTGCCATTCTGTTCTCCAGGGGATCTTCCCAACCCAGGGATTGAACCCCCGTCTCCTGCATTGGCAGGTAAACCCTTTACCACTGAGCCACCAGGGCAGCCCATTATTAGATATTTATAGGTCACTATTACCTTTCTGTTGATGAGGAAACAAATTCAGAGAGTTAAATGACTTGTTCAGATTCCTACAGCTATTAAGTGGAAGAAATGGTGCCCAAATCCAGGCTTGCTGGTTCAAAGTCACAGGGCTTTCTTTCCTGTGTACTGTCTTTGTGAGATGGATGCCATAGTTCTTGGCCCAGTCCACTCCTACCTCTTTCCTTAACTGATAACCCATTCCCCAACTGCTTGAAATGTTGATGGCTGACACCTGTCACCTGAGTCAGCAAGGTTGTCTTTGAAATTTGCTTCCGTCCATGTAGAGCACAGCCTATCCCATAATCACACCCCTTGGGAGGGTGTCAACCCACGTCCAGTTACTAATTGATACAAGAGTTACTAGTTTGTATAACAGCAGAAAAGCCTGTCATGCTCCCTAGTTCTAGATAACTCAAGAAGCATTCTAGTCCTGGAGCTTCCCTGTTATGATTTGCTGATGCTTTTGTTGCAGATACATCCCATTTCAGCCCCCATCACTGCCCAATCCAGGTGTTGATCCTGAGAGCACCTGCCTATGAACTGTACAATTTCTGTCTTAGGGTCTACTTCCTGGGGAACCCAACAAGTGAACTTCCCTTGTAGTGTGGTTCCTTCTTTAATATATGTTTTCAGTATTTTATGTATTATTATAGTCACAAAAGAAACAAAAAGGAATTAAAATTTTTATTTTAAAATATATTAGTTTTATTTTGATGTGATGAACATGATTTAAAGTATTTTAGTATAAAATGGCAAGTTGTGTGTGTAACCTATAGTCTTGTTAACTGCTGTTTCTATCTACTGTATGTATCTTTGACAGTTGGCAGTAATTCAGTCAAAAAGTGAGTTATGTTACCTACACAGTATCACAACAGACAGCAAAATAAACGATGAGAAAATGGAAGGAAGGTATGGAGACGAGAAGAAAGGGAAAGAATTCATCTTTAAATCTTAATCCGTGAATATCTCTTGGACCTAAAATAAATACACTGCATGTCTTAATAGCTATTATCATACTGAAAGGAAAGATTTGCCAAAAGGATACAGTCTTTCTTAATGTACTTTATGTTTCCTTATAACTGTATTCATTCAGTCAGCAAAAATTGAGCACCCACACACTCAGTAAGAAATGAATTGTGAACGACAGAATCCACTCTATTTTCAGCAGAAATGGATTTAGTACAAGGAATTGGTTCTTTCCAAAATGTTGGAATGGCTGAGTCCCCATGACCAATCACCATCTCTGCTGCAGTCAAAAATATGACAATCAAATCATGTTGCACATCTCAAATATGTAGAATTTTTATTTAAATTTTTTTTAAAGTTGGAGAATCAGGAAAACATGTCTAATTGATGAGTGCAGATCTCAGAACCTTAGTCAAATGTAATTTTAAGATAAAAAACAACTATTAGAACTATTGCCTCCAAAATCACATCAGAGCTACTAGATCTGCACCATTGATATTTGGAAACCCTGCTCATTCTCTGCTTCTTTCACCGTCTCACATAATTTCAGTTTCAAATGTTGTTGTTCGGTCACTAAGTCGTCTGACTCTGCAACCCCATGGAGTGCAGCACACCAGGGTTCCCTGTCCAATTTCAAATAGATGTAGGCATATGATTCAAGAGCCTGAGTCACATCTGGAAACTTACCTGGAATGTGTCCTAGAAAAGGTGTGGGTGTTTTTTTTTTTTTTTTAATTTTGTTGTTTTTGTTTTAGCTTTCTGGCTTTTACAGTGTAAGAAGTGACTCCAGAAGAAAATTGGGACCCATGAAGTTTAAGCCTGACTATTGTATCTACCACAGACTGTTTGCTTTCACCAGGCTTATGTTTTAGACAAAATGTAAGTAAAAATATAAGCAAATAGATATGACAACTTCATAACACTCTTAGATAATGTTATTAGAAGATCAATAACATTTAGATCTTAATTTATCTTAATCTTAAATTAATAAGATTTAAAAATGAAAAAAAATGTAAAAAAAAAAGAAAAAAGGTTTTAAGTTTGGCAGAAGTCAATGTAATTCATACCTCATGGTAATTCTTATAAAGGTGCCATTGTGATACAGTTAATTGAAATATACCGCTTGACAGTGGTTCTACGATTGGGCCTTGTAGGGTAATCTTCAAGTTTAGACACGTGCTAACACCTTTGCAAGAATTTTATTGGACTCAGCAAAACTGATTAATTAAATTTGAGAAATTTGTGCTATGGAAATTAAACTTGATTAGAGCTTTACTTAACTCACATTTCTCCAAATCTTAGATGTGAAAAGGTCAAGACTGAAGAATACAAAATTTAGATTATTCTGTCCAAGAAGTTTATGTTGTTTGTTGTTTAGTTGCTAAGTCATGTCTGACTGTTTTGCAACCCCATGGACTGTAGCCTGCCAGGCTGTCTCTCCATGGGATTTTCCAGGCAAGAATACTTGAGTGGGTTGCCATTTCTTCCTCCAGGGGGATCTTCCTGATGCAGGGATCCAACTTGGATCTTTGTTGCAGGGGGATTCTTTACCAATGAACTACCAGGGAAGCCTATTTTGAACAAACTAATAATAAATAATGAAAAAAGTTCTTGCTAGGTAAACCTGAGTAAGTAGTATAAAATTGTGTATACAACACTGATGGTTAAGCTGTTTCTGGTGAAAGACCCTTTTGAGGATCTTGTAAAAGCTATGAATTCATCACATTCCAGAAACACAGGAATTGACACACACACACACACACACACACATTCATACATATACAAAACACTTCACAAATATCATCTGATTGAGATCTCCTAAAGTTCTTGGGCCTTGGCTTAAGAAGGTCCTGCCTAGAGTGGCATGCTCTCTGAAATTTCTGAGGATTTTGTGTTTTCAGTTCTCAAAAGTGATAATATATATACAAGCATGATACATGTATATGATATACATGAACATACATACCACATAAGTACATGTACAATATATAATATGTATGTATGTACCTGTAAAATGCATGTACATATATAGTTATTTATATCTCAGACAGTAAAGAATCTGCCTGTAATACAGGAGATTCAGGTTTGATCCCTGGGTCGGGAAGATTCCCTAGAGGAAATGCCAACCCACTCCAGTATTCTTGCCTGGGAAATCCCATGGACAGAGGGGTCTGGCAGGTAACAGTCCCTGGGGACACAAAGGGTCGAACATGACTGAGAGACTAACACTTTGAGTTTTCATCAGTTCAGTTCAGTTCAGTTGCTTAGTCGTGTCCGACTCTTTGCGACCCCATGAATTGCAGCACGCCAGGCCTCCCTGTCCATCACCAACTCCCGGAGTTCACTCAGACTCACGTCCATCGAGTCAGTGATGCCATCCAGCCATCTCATCCTCTGTTGTCCCCTTCTCCTCCTGCCCCCAATCCCTCCCAGCATCAGGGTCTTTTTCAGTGAGTCAACTCTTCGCATGAGATGGCCAAAGTTTTCATACACATATATATTTATAGATATATAAAATAGATCCTACTAAATACCATGCTGGCAAAGAAATGTAGCCTGTTAGTTGTCTCAAAAACTGTTACTATGTACTGACATCAGTAAAACATTTTTGAGAATATTCTTATCCCTAGATTCCAAAGGGTAGAAAATAATTCCATTTCTTTTTCTGTTTACTTCTTTTATAAATTAATAAAATAGAGCAGATTGCCTAATACCAACTGAATAATGGTCTGATCTTGAGCAAGTCATGGGTTTATTTTAGTTTTCATATCCTCATCTATAAATGTCTTTCATAATGTGGTATATATTCTGTTCATGACTAAGATTGTGTCATTTTCTCAATTGCTACTAAAATTTGGGATTATATTTATTGTATTTTTTTGGATAGATTCCAGCAATCTTTAGATCATAGCAAGACCTGCTTCACATTATGTGTCATCAACATGAAATATTAAATAAAAAGGGATATTTCTTATGTTCAACCCGCCAAGTGAATGAATGAACCCGCATTTCTTTAGGAATAAATACAACCTCTTTAACTCAAAATAATGAAACTGTTGTGCAGTCTGTGACCCAGGTCCCAGGTTGTCCAGAGCAACATTGAACAGTGATGATGCCCCCGGGACACTGTCTGCCTTTGATCCTAAATTTGCTAAAGGAATGGCATGGGTGAGAAACTCAAACAGAATGGCTGTGGCTAAATGTGCTTAGGCTTGGAAATTTCTGCAGAGGGGCCTCAAAGACACTGATTAGCCAGGAAAGTATTAATAATCAGAGTGACCATAATAAAGTTAGCTCAGAACATGGGTTACAGTGGGAAAAGCTTTTGACTCTCTGTGCCCGCATCTAGGGAGTAGACTTAGAAAACTTGGTTCATTTTGTTATTATTATGGGCCAGAAAGCATGAAAATAAATTGCTAGGTCTCCAGTCCAAGGGGAGAGTGCTGAAATGAGGGACAGTGTGACATTTGATAACAGGGCAGGTTGTTTAAGTGGGACTCAGCCTTGGTGGCTTTATAATTTGCTGTTTCATTTCTGTGTTTGGCTTCTGCTGCAACCAGCTGGCACGAAGGGTCTCTCTGGTGTTTTGAATCAAGAGGAGAATAAAACTCACTCAGGCTTTACTCAGATAACCTGAACATTTTGAATTTGGTTCATGGCAGGAGAAATGTGTATTTTGGATTTACTTTTTAATAGTGGTGTTACGTTGGCTGAGTTGAGTCCCCTTTATGACTTGGGGATTTATTTGTGAAGCAGTGCCTGGATTTAAAAAAAGCAATATATAACTACAGAAGAAAGTTATCTAAAACTGAAAGCAGTTGGCATTCATGAACAATGACTGCTTAATAAGAAAATATCTGTTGGCAAGTAACAGAAATTGTTCAGTTTTTATTGAACACTTCGGCAGTGATTCTTCCTTTTATCTTCACCTTGATCTATTAGATTGGTTTACTAATTTAATTTAGTCATTGTTATCCAATCATGTAAAAGAGAAAATGTTGCATGTTGTCTTTGAAGTTATGTCTGAGTTTGCTTTTTTTTAATCAATGTGTAATGAGTAATGAATTTTTATGATTATAAAATCTATATTCAGCTCAATTGTCTTTATATATTAATCAGACCTTTGTAGCCAGCACCCAGATCAAGATGTACAATATTACTAGAAACTTTCTTTGTATTCTCCTAGATATTACCTTCCCCCAACTTCTCCAAAGAGAACTATTTTGACGTTCGTAACATAGGTTTTTCTTCCTATTTAGGACGTTTTTATAAATGTAATCATATAGTACATATTTTTGCATGTGGATTCTTTTGCTCGGTGCTATATCTGTGAAACAATACATGTTGCTTGTGTAAGTAGATTACTAATGTTCATTGCCATCATTTCACCATGTCAATATTCTAAAATTATTTACATTCTTATATTCATGAATATTTGTATTGTTTCCAGTTTTTCACTATGTTTAATAATGATATTGTTAATTTTTATGCATGTCTTTCAGTGCACATATATACATATTTTCAATTTCTATCGTATTTTCTGTGTAATAAGGTTTTTATGTTTTTTGTTTTAAGAGATCCTGTCAGACAGCTTTCCAGAGAGATTGTACAAATTTATATTCCCTTTGGCAGTACTTGTCCCCAGGATTTCTGGTAGGTGTACAGTGATGTCATTGTATGTATGTGCATGCGTTGTGTTTCATTTAATCTCTTTTTTAAATTTTAGTTTTGAGAGCAGTTTTAAGTTCACAGTAAACCAAGAGGAAGGCACAGAGATTTCGCATACATCCCCGACCCACACACGTATGTAAACTCACGTACATGCTCAGTTGTGTGTGACTCTTTGCAGCCCCATGGACTGTAGCCTGCCAGACTCCTCTGTCCATAGGATTATCCAGGCAAGAATTGAGTGGGTTGCTATTTACTTCTCCAGGGGATCTTTCCAACCCAGGGATCGAACCCAGGTCTTTTGCATTGGTAGGGAGGTTTTTTTTTTTTTTTTTTTTTTTTTACCACTGAGCTATCTAGAAAGCCCTCCCTAATTATCAAGATGCTCTACTGCAGTAGCACATTTGTTACTATTAAACACCTATATCCTCATATCATAATGACCCAGAGGCTCACTCTTGGTATTGTACATTCTGTGGGTTTGGATGAATGTGTGATAACATGTATCCATCATTATAATATGATGCAGAATATTTTCACTGCCCTAAAAATCCTCTGTGCTCTGCCTATTTATCCTTATCCCCTATCTTTGGTAACCAATGTTCTTTTTATTGTTTCTGTAGTTTTACTTCATCCAGAATGCCATGGTTGGAATCACACAGTATGTAACCTTTCCAGATTGGTTTCTTTCACTTAATAATATGCATTTAAAGTTCTTCCCTGTCTTTTCCTGGCTTGATAGTTTGTTTCTTGTTAGTGCTGGATAATAGTTTGTTATTTGGCTGTATCACAGTTTATTAATCCATTCCCTTACTGAAGGACATATTGGTTGCTTCCAAATTTTGGCAATTCTGGATAAAGCAGCTGTAAACAACTGTGTGCAGGGTTTTGTGTGGACATAAGTTCTCAACTCCTTTGAGTAATTACCAAGGAGAGTAAGTAATTGTTGGATTTTATAGTTAGAGTATGCTGGTGTTGTGTGAGACCACAAAACTGTCTTTCCGAGTGTACCATTTTTGCTTCCCCACCAGCAATGAAAGAGAGTTTCTGTTGTACCGTATACTTGTTTGGTGTTGTCAATATTCCAGATTTGGGCTATTCTAATAGGTGTATAGTGGTATCTCACTGTCATTTTAATTTACATTTTTCAGATGACATATGATGTCGAGCTTCTTTTCATATGCTTGTTCATCATCTGTCTTATTGGAGAGGTGTCTGTTCAGATCTTTGGCCTTTTAAATCAGTGGTTCATTTTCTTACTGTTGGGTTTTAAGATCTCTTTGTATATTTTAGATAACAGTCCTTTATCAGATGTGTCTTTTGCAAATATTTTCTCCCAGTCTGTGACTTGTATTCTAATTCTCTTGACACTGTTTTTCACAGAAGTTTTAATTAAGTCCAGCTTATCAATTTTTCTTTCCTGGATTGTGTCTTTGGCGTTGAACCTAAAATTTCATCACCGTACTCAAGACTATCTGGGTTTTCTCCTATGTTACCCTCTAGGAATTTTGTAGTTTTATGTTTAGGTTTATAATCCAGTTTAAGTTAATTTTTGTGAAGGATTTAAGGTATGATTTTATGAATCTAGATTCATCATTTATCAAAATACAGATGTCCAGTTGTTTCAGCAACATTTATTGAAAAGACTATATTTGCTGCATAGTATTGCCTTTGCTCTTTTGTCAAAAATAAGTGGACTATATTATGTTGGTCTGTTTCTGGGTTTCTTACTCTGTTCCTTTGTTTTATTCTTCCTTGATTATCATAGCTTTACATCAAGCCTCCAGGTCAGATACTCTGAGTCCTTGACTTTGTTCTTTTCCTTCAACGTTAGGTTGGCAACTCTGGGTTTTTTGACTCTTCAGCTAAACTTTTGAATCAGGTTGTCAATGTCTACAAAAGTTTCCTGAGATTTTGATTGGGATTGTATTGATTCTATACAATGTTGGAAAGAACTGACCTTTTGGCAATATTGCTTCCCTATCCATGAACATGGACTATCTCCCCATGTATTTCACTCTTCTTGGATTTCATTCATGGGAGATTTATAGTCTGCCCTCATATAGATCTTGTACATATTTGTTGCATCCCAATTTTAATTTGCATGTGCTTGATGGGTAATTTTAGTGATCACTTTTGCATATGTTTATTAGCCACTCAAATATCTTTTTTGTGAAATATCTGAGAAAAAGGTTTTGCCTACATTATTCTGTTGATTCATCTATCTTTCTTTTTATTGAGTTGTAGAAGTTTTTTATATAGTCTGTTTATTTTTCCTACCTATAGAAAATGTTTTTCCCTACCTTTTAAACTATCTTGATGGAATATCTTGATAAACAGGAGATCTTAATTTCTATGAGTATGAATAATTAGTGTTATCTAAGGCTTGTGCTTTTTGTTTCCTTTTTAAGAAAATTTATAAATTGGAGACTTCCAAGGACAGAGGAGCCTAGCAGGCTATGGTCCATGGGGTCACAAAGAGTTGGAGATGACTGAGTGACCAACACTTTCATAAATATATTCACATACATTATTTTCTACAACCTTATTATTCTTTATGGTTCACATTTAGTTCTGACTGGAGTCAAATTTGATGTATTCAGGATATAAAAATTAAGATTCATTAACATAGCTTTTTCTGGCACTGCCATGTAATGTTACCTGTCATATATAAACATAGTATATATGACTCTGTTTCTATTCTCTTTATTGTATGCCATTGGTCTGTTTTTTATTCTTGTTAACCATATAATAAGATATTGATTATTGTGGTTTTTTTTAACTGTTGGTATCTAGTAATGTAGATACTCTGACTTTCTTCTTATTCAAGATCAACTTGCCTCATCTTGGCCTTTTTTCATTTACATATGAATTTTAAAATAAACTTATCAATGTGTATGAAAATAATGCTATGACTTTAATTGGGATTGCATTGAATCAATATATATTGATTCGATATAAAATATTCAAAAAGAATGTATATTTTGAAGAGGAATTGATATTTTTACAATCCTTAGTGTATTCTTCTCTTTACCTAGCTCTTCAGTTTTTCTCAGCGATATTTTAAAATTTTATGTACAAGGATGTTGCACAATTTGCCCTAGATATATATGTTAGAGATTTGATATCTTTGAGTGTAAAATTAATGCTTTCTTTTAACATTTTATTTTCTAATTGTTTTTATCTAGCAGCCATGTTAAATTTATTTATTGATTCTATCAAATGCTTTTGGATTTTTCTGTGTTCATAATCATGTCTTTTGCAAACAGTGTCCACTGATTTGTTCCTTTACAAACCTTTGTGATTTCTTCCATTTTATATTATTGTACTGGCTAGTGCATCTGGTACAAAGTTGAATAGAATTGATAATATCAAATTTCCTTATCTTGTTCCCAGTCTTAACAGGAAATTTTTATATGTTTTTATTAAATATAATTTTTGCTATGGACTTTTTTATACATTTGCTTTATCAGATGAAGAAGATTTGCTTCTATTCTCTACTTTTCTGAAAGTTTTTTACCATGAACATATATTGAATTTTATTGAAAGCTTTTCCTGCATCTATTCAAATAATTATGCCATTTTCCCCTTTATTCTGCCAATCATATGAATTAGATTGATTGCTTTCTAAATGCTAAACTTCTTTTACAGGCTTAAAATCAACTCTGCTTACTGTTGTGTTATATGTCTTTTGATTTGATTTGTTCACATCTCATTAAGAATTTTCTATTATGTTTCTGAAAGAAGTTTGTCTGTAATTTTCCTTCCTCATGATATCCTCTCATGATATCCTCTTAAAATTTTAGAGTAAAAGCTGTGCTGATCCCATAAGGTTAGCTGGGGACTTTTCCTGTTTTTCTTTTCTCTGAAAGTGTTGTGTAGAATTAATTATTATTTCTTCCTAAAGGTGTGGGAGAATTCCGTAGTGCCACCATCTGGAATAGGATTTTTTTTTCAGTATGAGAGTTTTAATAACATATTCAACTGCTTGTGTAAACAATGCAATTATCTGAATTTCTCTTTCTTTTTTGCTGCCAGCTTTGGTATAGTTTATTATTATTTTCCCCCTGGGAAATGGTTTTCCATTTCATTCAACTGAAAGAAAAATAATTGGGACCCTATTTTATTATACAAAGCAAAAAATGTTTGCGCATTTTATCAATTACATCAGATATATTAAATGCTATGAAATATCGATAGGCTATTTTATCAATAGGTAAACATTAATTTTATTTTGAGCTAATTGTTTATTTCCCAATAAGTTTAGATTAATTACAATAATTATATGTTTTTAAAAATATGATTGGTATCCCATATCCTCCACATTTCAATGATTATGAAAGCTACATTGTTCCTACAAAGCTTAGTATTTTGTTTGCAATTAGATGTTCTTAAGAGTTGTTTTCTGTTTCCTTAATCATTCTTCTTTTTCCAGTTAAAGTGCTTGCTACTTTGAAAGGCTTCTTAATGATTGGAAGTTGAATTATTTATAAAATTTGTGATCTCATTGTCTATCACTGTTTCATAAAATGTACTGTACTTTATTGTCTATATCAAAGCAGCTATCTCTGTCTAGAATTTCAGATAGTTTTTATTACCTGTTCATTTATTTTTTCTCAACCATTTAGATTTTCAGAAAGATCATAAATTCGGTTTAGTTTTTTAAGAGAATTAATACAGATTCCAGTTCCTCCAGAAATATCATCCAAAGTTGTAAAATCTCCTCAGCACTATTTACCTTTCTCTCCTTAGAAATGGGTTCAGAGTAGAGCAAACCACAGGTAAACTCAGAGAGTTTCAGTAGTGATGCTGACATGAGGTGAGGAATAGTAAGGGCAACGTTCAGGATCTAGGTCAAGAATATTAGTGAGGGCCCCACCAATTCAAATTTAGGGTAACTTGCATGAAATCGAGAGGCAGGGACTACACAGGCTGTCTTTATTAGGAGTTGGGTTATATGAGCTCTGGGCCAGCTCCCATTCTCTGTGGCTATCCAGGCAAGCCATCTCACCTATTTAGCGTGGCTGGGTAGACCAAGGAAAGCACTGACAACTGGGTGCTTTTCATGGCTAATCCTGGCCTTGACTCACTCCGTGACCTCTCTTGGTGTGTTTCTTCAGCTGGAAAGTGAAGATAATAATAATGACCTATTTAACAAGGGGTGTTGTGTGGATTAACAGTTAATAACATGTTTCACCAGACAAGGTAGCATTGAGCTTGTAAATACTAATAGAAAGTTTCTCCATACTACAAAGTAAATTAGTGCTTCTCTTGTAGAAAATCCAGTATGCCAAAACACAAACACACAAAGTCACTGAAATAAGGTGAAGTTTTACTTGACAGAAAAGAAACTTCATTTTCTAAAAGAACTCTCCACTGCTTTCATCTTGATAATTGGTTCACCCTTGTGCACTTAAAAGCTTTTATAAAATGCATCTATACCTGTTCTATTATTTAGGTGTTTAAGACTTAGAATACATTTTTTTAATGCTTGGATATGATTTTCCCCCCAAAATTCAACTAAGAATAAATATCATACAGTTTGTCACCCGTGTATATATAATCACAAAGTATCTTAAAGTCAACGTATATACACCTTTCTGTTGCTTTCATGACTTCATCATGAAGGACTCTGCTATTACTTGGGGAAATTGTGTTAAACTTCATGAATTTGAGTTTATGCATTGCTTTCTACAACTCTATAATATATCACATCACGTAACTGACTTCTAATAATTTAACATTGAGTCAGCTATCTGCAGGCAATATTATATGTGTCTGCCAAATTAATTCTCCGAACAAGTGGATTGTTTCCTTTGTGTTGACTTGTTTTATTACTCACAAAGATGAAGAAAAGTCACAAATATAAATGTAAAAGAACTATTAATTTACTAAAAGAAAGTTGAAAGATACTGATAATTTCTAGCCACTAAAAAGTACTTGAATCCTGGAACTATTGTTGACATTACTAAGATGAGGTTAAATAGAAAGACAAAAATTATGCTGGTAAAGGAATCTGTAAAAAGAAGCATTAAACACCTTATTTAGTAAGTTTTATTTAGATAATTTGAAAAACGTAAAAAGGAATAACTAGACATTTAGTTGAAATTTTTCCCAGGGTATAGCCTAATGTTTTCTTACACTGCTATTAATAATAGCTTTCTTTTTGTAAATTTATGGTTATTTTAATGGTAATTTTGGAGAATTTATATAATACACACTTTATATGATCTTTGCAAATAAATTGCTGCTAAATTCATTAGTTCACTTGATCTTTGTAAGTTTCCTGAGTGACACAGAGAATATATATACTTTTTCTTTCTATAGAAGAAAAACAAGACTGTCACGGTTCATGCAATTACTCAGTTTTTCATGTTTTTTCCAAAAAATATTTTTGAAGCCCTACTCATAGTCACACAATTAGTCAGAAGTTACCCTGAAATTATCTCTGAAATGTCAACAAAGTCATCCTCACTATGCCAAATTGCTTCCTTTTTTTAGCCATATAGATTATCTTTGCTCATTCTTCAGTCCTTTTGGTCTACTTCCAACTTCTTTCTACCACCTAACAAGATTAAGAGAGAAAGAAAGAAAATTGCCTTATACTGAGGTGGTAAGGAACTACTTGTTTTTATTTTTGTTGTCAGTTTATTAAAATGTCATACCTTGAATTAGATAATCAGTTTTCTAAAAGCAACATAATTTAAGATAAAATGAGAAATTATAGGATATCTATACTTCTCTCATACACAATGATTAGCTTTGAAAAGGGGAGTCTTGGGGTCAAGTGTTTGCAGATTAGCTTTGAAAAGAAGAGTCTTGGTCTTGGTGTCACTTGTTTGTGGAAAAGACTACCAGAGTCTGTATCTACCAGAGATACAATTTTGAAGTTAATTTCTGCCATGACCTAATTCTTAAACTTTGACTAAAAATAATATTCCGTTCCCATTAAACATGAAGTGTGATAAAATAGAAATTGGCCTTACTTAAAATTACTCTGCTCCACTACCAAAAGAGTCCAATATTTTAACATTATTTTGAAATGAGTCTATTTAAAATTAAAGAGGTGATGATTGCTAGCAGAGGGCCTTCCTCAAGGACCACCATACAAATTTCATCACTCTAATCCTGGACGTGGGTGGTTGGGGACCATATTCATCCTATAGTTCAAAAGTATACATCCTAAAATAAAAGAATATCTGGCCCAAACTGTTGATAATGCCAATGCTGCTGTTGCTGCCAAGTCGCTTCAGTCGTGTCTGACTCTGTGCCAGTGCTAGTAGTTGATAAATTCTTGTCTAGAGTAAAAGAGATTTCAACATCTTTTTTATTACTTAATAAGCTAATTTTTAAAAAAATAAAAAATGTTATCTAGAACATATCTCTAGATAACCTGATTATCTGATTTTAATATTAATTTCTGTTTAAACTACAACTATATGACATAGGCATTTCAGGTGGTTTTAGTCATTAGGACACAAGTAGACAAATGTCATATTTATAAACTGGATGTAACACCTCACTCATAGAATTCCTATTAGAGATAATAAAGGTAATGAAGAAATCACATTTACTTAAAGTATGCAAAATATTAGTTATTATTATTCAGTGTACAAGTTCTTTTTTCTTGTAATTAGTATTAGAATTTTACCTGCAGTTTACCCAGCTTTCAACAGATATTGATGATGTTTTATTATAATACATGAAACATAATCTCACAAAAAACTAATGGGACTAAACCAAGAATACAGTCCATCAAATTAAAAATTTTTAATTAGAGGATCAGAGTGAACATCAGATTATACTCCATAAGAAATCATATAAAATGAAAATTTGTCCTGTTCTCTCTTACTTTGTATACTTTGTATGAGTAGTACATGCCTGCTCTAGCTTTTACTGAATTTCTTAGGGCCATGTAGCTACAGTTAAGTAATTTGAACACTAGATGCCACTCTTGTATCCTTACTTAAATAAACACAATTACACATTTCATTGTTTTTCAACAAATTGAGGCCAAAGTTTAAACCTTTAATCAACTGTATTTTGTATGAACTCCTGACAGTATAGCATTGCTTTTGTGATATACCAACAGAAGTAGAATATGCATCTAAAACAGACTCAGGGCACACACAGACTGTGAAGCTACTATGACATTTACCACTAAAGTTTCTCATTTTCTTTCATGTTGAAAGGCTACTATATATCAGTTTTAATTATACTTCTAAAACCTAAGCTAAGATGCCTATCTGGGAAGGTCTTCTTTCTTCAAGTAAGGTTCAAGAAGAATTAGCTTTGCAGTGATTATTTTTCCCTGTTGGCCTAACAATCTTGAGAAAGAAGAACAAAGCTGGAGGTATCATATTCCCCGATTTCAAACTATACTACAAAGCTACAGTAGTCAAAACAGTATGGTACTGGTGCAATACAGACTCATCGATTAATGGAACTCATTGATAAATAGAGGGCGCAATAATAAACCCACATTTATATGGTCAGTTAATATATGATATAGAAGTCAAAAGTATACAATGGAGAAAGACAGCTTCTTCAATGAAAGTGTTGGGAAAACTGGACAGCCACATGTGGAAGAATTAAACTAGCTTCTCATACCATGTGTAAAAGTGAACTTAAAGTGGATTAAATGAATAAATGTAAATCTGAAACCATAAAACTCCTAGAAGAAAACCTAGGCAGTACACTACTTGACATTGATCTTACTAATATTTGGAGAGATCTGTCTCCTCAGTCAAGGGAAACAAAAGAATAAATAAGACTATATCAAATTAAGAAGCTTTTTCACTGTGAGGGACACTATCAAAAAAATGAAAAGGCAGCCTACTGAATGGGAGAAGATATTCACCAATGATATATCTTTTTAGGCACTAATATGCAAAATATACAAATAAGGCATACAACTCGGTGTCAGAGACACAAAAACCTGTGTAGAAAATTGGCAGAGTACCTGAATAGACATTTATCCAAAGAGGACAGACAGATGGCCAACAGACATATGAAAAGATGGTCAACATCAATAATCATTGGGAAAAGACAAAGCACATTCACAATGAGATATCACTTCACACCTGTCAGAATGGCTGCTAGCAAAAAGAAAACAAGTAGCAAGTGTTGGCAAAGATACAGAGAAAAGGGAACACATACACAATGAAATATTTCTCAACCATATGAAAGAATGACATCTTGGCATTTGTTACAAAATAGATGGATCTAGAGGATATTATGCTAAGTGACCCAGGTCTCCGGCATTGCAGGCAGATTCTTTACTAGCTGAGCCACAAGGGAAGCCTGACATAAGTCAGAGAAAGACAAATACTGTATGAGCTCACGCATATGTGAAATCTAAGACACAACAAAGCAGTATGAAAACTGACTCATATATACAGAACAGATAGTTGCCTGAAGGAAGAGAAGCTGGAGTGGGGGTTAAATGTTAAAGGGAATTAAGAAGTACAAACTTCAGTTATGAAATAAGCCATGGCAATATAATATACAGCATAAGAAATATGCTCAGTAATATTGTAATAACTTTGGGACAGATGATTACTAGATTTGTAGTAGTGGTCCTTTCATAATGTATGAAAATATAAAATCACTACATAGTATACCTGAATCTAATAAAAAATAATAAAATTGAAAACAATTAAAAATTAACTGCCATAGAAATTAGATAGGAATTTGTCATTGATTTCAGAATACGTGAGTTCTGATGAGAACCAAGAAG
This sequence comes from Bison bison bison, assembly GCF_000754665.1. Lineage (NCBI taxonomy): Eukaryota > Metazoa > Chordata > Mammalia > Artiodactyla > Bovidae > Bison > Bison bison. The sequence goes on along the minus strand of NW_011494678.1, from coordinate 883,591 downwards.
AATAAGGGGGAGGTTGATCAGGAGAAATGTCAAGAGAAGACATCTGGGTATAAGAGCAGGCAGAAGCTCTATGACAGTACCAATCTCTGGGGATACGTGAACGGACAAAAAAGAAGTGTAGAATGTGGAAAATATAGCAATACTTATTTCACCATAATTTTGTTCATGGCATATGTGTGATGATTTGGGGCATAAAAACAACTATATCTTAAGTCATTTTTAATTTAAGTCTGTGAAAAATATCCCCTAAACATGTTATTGTAATGAATAACCAGGCAACTAAATTAAAAAAAAATTACAATAGAGCATCCTAAGAGAATGGAGAATGAGATACCTATAGATAATACCTATATAGGGAGAAGTAGAAATAGTAAATCTTGCCTGTATCATAGTAACTGACATTTCTACTTTCAAATAATGTTTACTTTGACTAATCTAACTTTGAAAAAGTTGCAGAATTGGTTACTGTATATATGTTCAGCAATGCCTTGCATAATTTCAAGCATACGGAAGTTCAGCAAATCTATCAGTTCAGTTCAGTCACTCAGTTGTGTCCAACTCTTTGCAACCCCATGAATCACTGCATGCCAGGCCTCCCTGTCCATCACCAACTCCTGGAGTTTACCCAAACTCATGTCCAATGAGTCGGTGATGCCATCCAGTCATCTCATCCTCTGTTGTCCCCTTCTCCTCTTGCCCCCAATCCCTCCCAGCATCAGGGTCTTTTCCAATGAGTCAACTCCTCACATGAGGTGGCCAAATATTGGAGTTTCAGCTTCAGCATCAGTCCTTCAAATGAACACCCAGGACTGATCTCCTTTAGGATGGACTTGTTGGATCTCCTTGCAGTCCAAGGGACTCTCAAGAGTCTTCTCCAGCACCACAGTTCAAAAGCATCGATTCTTCGGTGCTCAGCTTTCTTCACAGTCCAACTCTCACATCCATACATGACCACTGGAAAAACCATAGCCTTGACTAGATGGACCTTTGTTGGCAAAGTAATGTCTCTGCTTTTGAATATGCTATCTACGTTGGTCATAACTTTCCTTCCAAGGAGTAAGTGTATGCTGAATGGATAAATGAATGAATGAATATATTAATTAGGTTATAGATTACATAAACACATATGTGCTACAAATGTTAACTGGTCATTCTAGAGACCAAAATGTAACTTGGATTTTATATTTAGTAAAATATTATTAATTTTAAATGAGTCATGAGAGAGAAGAGTTAATTCATGATAAATTTTGTTAACTCTGAAAAAAGGATAAATGCAATCTACAATTTTCCATGGATATGTGTTTCTCTTTAAGACAAATCTATTTTTATTTTCTTCTGAGTGTGTTTTCAAGTTGAACTGTAGATGTTCTTTTCTATTTTAGATGAAAAATTTGCTGAGGCAAGAAAAAACATAGGCTCTTTTCCCCTCATTTCAAAACCTTTTCCTGACAGTCCAAACAGAAGAAAATCAATTAACATGTCCGTATTCCAGTCACAATATATAACTGTCTTAGGCTTTTTGGAGACATTAAACATTAGATCCTCTGTTAACTAGAAAGAACATTTATTTTTCTAATAATAAGTAAGTTATAAATGCATTGTTGGATCACTTTAACAAGCAAGAAGAAGTATTGAAATCCATACTGTTCCTCCAGAGGTCTTTTTCTTACCAATTAGTTATTAAAATGTGAAATATAAAATAAAATATAATAGAAATTATAACTAACCAAATAAGTCATATGAGAAAAATTTCTAAAATATAATGTATTTTTGACAAAGTAAGAGTGAGATGGTTGGATGGCATCAGCAACTCAATGGACATGAGTTTGTACAAACTCCAGGAGATAGTCAAGGACAGGGAAGCCTGGTGTGCTGCAGGCCATGGAGTCACAAGCAACAAGAGTAGTCTTAGAGCGTTTTTAACGTGACATATTATGTTTTTACTTCATAACTTTACTTACATACTATTATTTGAGGATGGAGGAATATATTAAACTCTGTTTAAAGCTTTCTTATCTTACACAGTGTATGTCATACAAACAGTATTTTATTTTTTATTTTCATATATATGAGTAATACACTGTTAAGTAATAAATGTAATCAAAATGCAGAAATCTGTGGTTCCAAGATCTAAGATTTAATTAATTTTATAGAATGTGATAGAAAGTAAATTAAATATTCACATCTATTTTATTATAGGTAAATATGTAGATTAATTTGGGGGAATTTTTTAATTTGTAACTCAGGAAGAAGTTTAGAAAGTTTACAAGAAATACGCTTTGAACATATTGATTTCAGTACACAGTCCAAGAATGTTTCACAAATAATAGTTAAATTTATAATATAAAATAAATACATGGATGTTGAGAAATATTCCATAACTTGATTTTGAAAATTAAAGAAAATTGAAATTAAAAAAAAAAAACAAAACAAAACATATGTATCCATTACTACTGTTTGGTCCTCCCACTCTGGAGAATAAAACGCCGCACTAAATTAACCCCTTCTGTCACTAACGCTCTCTTGGTCTTGTCCCTTTGTTTAGCTTCCCCAAATGAAAATCCAAATCAATAAAGACCTCATTCTAGAAAAGCTCCCAAAAATACACAAGCGTTAAAGAACAAAAATGGATTTTCCAAAAAGCATGAAGTTACTTTTGAAAGTCTGTTTTAACTTTATCAGTATATATACTTGATGACTATAGAATCATAGAATTTACAGCATTGCAAGGGGCTTGAGAGTTGGTCCAGGAAGATCCCACGTGCTGTGGAGCAACTAAGCCCTGGTGCCACAACTGTCGAGCCTGTGCTCTAGATCCTGGGAGCTGCACCTCCTGAGCTCACACGCTGCCACTGCTGAATCCTGCCTGCCCTAGATAGCCTGTGCTCTGCAGCAAGAGAAGCCACCACAGATGAGAACATTGCACAGTACAATGAAGGGCAGCCCTTGCTTGCTACAACTTGAGAAAAGCCCGTGCATCAGTGAAGACAAGCGCAGCCAAAAATTAACAAACAAAAACAGATCTTTGGTTAGAAAGGTATATGATGTGTATCTATGGAACATATTTCTTTGAACCTTGCTCCTATAATCCTTCAGTAGTGTATCATAATGTATCGCTAGGGCTTCTCAGGTGGCTGTAGTGGTAAAGAACCCTCCTGCCAATGCAGGAGAGTTAAGAGACATGGGTTCAATCCCTGGGTCAGGAAGATACCCTGGAGAAGGAAATGGTCACCCACTCCAGTATTCTTGCCTGGAGAATCCTATGGACAGTTAGGCCTGGCCAGCTACCATCCATAGGGTCGCAACGAGTAGGACATGACTGAAGCGACTTAGCACACCCAGTGTATTGTATAGTTTAATGTTTGTAGGTTTTTAAAAGAAAGGATAATATTTGTGGAAGGAGAAACGGTAACTAGAATGTCTCTTTTACCTTGCAAGTCTCATTAGTCCATATTGTCCCAGGGATTTTTCCACAGATACTAGCATTTATCTGGTAGCAACTAACAGAATTCTCAGAAAAATTTCTAGGAAAACATATGTTTGTTGTTTTAATCACTAAGTTGTGTCGGACTCTTTGCGACCCCGTGAACTGTATCCCGCAAGGCTTCTCTGTCCATGGGGTTTTCCAGACGAGAATACTGGAGTGGGTTGACATTTGCTTCTCCAGGAGATTTTCCTGACCCAGGGATCAAACCTGCATCTCCTGCATTGGCAGGTGGATTCTTACCACTGAGCCATCAGGGAAGCACTGTACTATTTAATATAGGAAAACATAATTAGACTCAAATGTCCTAGTTTTAAAATAATTAAAAACTCAACAAAAATAGTTTTAACTAAATCTCAGTTGTTACCTACTGCTTATTAATCTACCTGTGTTGTGTCTTCCAGGACTAAGTGGCAGATTTTCCTTTGTTAGGAGTCATTATTGAGTGGGGATCAGTTATATCTTCTTTGTTCAGCAAAGCAGCATGATAAACTCAAGTCTGAAAGCTTGACTTTTTGCACTGATTGTCCCTGCATGGGTGTGAGCGCTTTTACTAAAACATTGTAGGTTTATTTTCAGAGGGTAAAGTTTAACTTCTTCTAACTTCAGTCTCCATCAATGAGTATGATTGGGAGGGATTAAAAAAAAGAGACCTCTTCCCAAATACAATTTTTTTGCAGTTAAATGTACCCCCAACGTGTTAAATATTACTAATCAGGTGACAATACTATGAAATTTTCCTCTCTCACACATCCTTTACTTTTGCATGTGAATGCTTGTGCTCAGTCGCTCAGTCTTGTCCACCTCTTTGCAACCCCATGACCTGTAACCTGCCAGGCTCCTCTGTCCATGGGATTTTTCAGGAATACTGGAGTGCTGTTTCCTACTCCAGGGGATCTTCCCAACCCAGGGAGCAAACCTGCGTCTCTTGCATCTCCTGCATGGATACTTTACCACTGCACCACCTAGAAGCCCATGTGAATACTTAGGATCACTGACAGTCAGATGAGCTATCTTTTTGTTTTTACCTCTTGAAAATTTTAAATATATATAAAGAAAACTATGGTAGTTTTTTCACAGATGCATCAAAAGCTATTGGAGGGAGGTTATTATGACACTGAAGTGATGATTACTTTTTAGACATATGCAGACCAGGGTCAGACCAAATATTAGAACAAAAGATGCTCGTATCTCCTATCACTTGGGAAATTACAAGAGTTTGGGGGCTTTTGCCCGTAATTGGGGATAGACACCAATAAATGTATTTTCTATAATCTCACAGGGTCTTCACATAGTAAGTACTATGCAAGTCTTTGTTATGTAAGTAAGCAAGAAAGAACTATAGACTCTTTAGTGGGTATGGGAATTGCAGGGTAAGGTTAAAGTATTTTCAATTTTTAATTGCTTATTTTTACAAATAAGTATTTCTCCCAAATTTCTAATGATTAAGTGACTTGTAGAATTTGTGTTTTATAAATAATTGTGTTGTACAATTAGGTCTAATGCATAGAAAAATGTGCAGTTATTTTACATTTTGGCCAAGTAAGCATGTCAATTATTCTTTTATGTATAGCATTAAAATTACGTTGTCTAAAAAAAGATATGTTCCATAAAATTTCTTTTCTTATACTGGTAAACATAACAGATTTTCTTTAACTTTTCATTCATCAGGTTATAGAAATTCTCCAGTGTTAACTGCACTGTACTCAAACATACATAAACTAAAGAGCACTATGCATGATCCTTGTGTTCAAAACTTGGTCAAAAGTTTTTCACCTTGGATTGTATACCATAGAGCTTTGAAAATTTTCAAGTAGAAAATACAACCTTGATAGTGTAGAATTGTAATTTTTCTTATTTAAAAATACCCTACCTGATTATCTGGGCTTGAATTGTAATTTTAAGTTTAGTTTTGTTATTTTACTCAGTTTACACTTTAAAATAACAGGATGAATTTGAATATTCATAAGTACATTATTATCTGTACCTATGAATATTAAAAATAGCTTAAAAATAGCTGGAGTAACTTTTTTCCCTCGTAATATGACCTGTCAATCAATCAGCAGCCCTCCCTGCTTCACTTTTCTGTGCCAAAATCCCCTGCTTCTGGGTTGTTTGGCTCTGAGTTAGCACTCAAAAGCTGAAATCCTACACTGAATAAATGGTCAATATTTATTTTATAAGTCTCCTGCTTTTATATCAGAATGGTGGATCATGTCATGCAGAAGTGAAATCTCAAGAGTGCTAATTAAATATCAAGAATTCAAACCTACATAAAATGCATTTTTCTAAATGGCACATTTCAGTTGGCCTCAGATTTCAGATTCAGTACTTCAGAACCTCTTTGTCCATTCAGATGTCCAGGAAGTACTGATCTGTGACAGACCCACTAACAAGGTTTTAGCTACCATGTGAGTTCTGAAAGGGCTATACAAAAGAACAGCAGCCACAACCCTGCATCTCATTCAGCCCAGAAGTTTGTCTTGCTTTTGTTCTGCAGCTCTCTGGAGACTGTTATCCACATAAAGCCAAAATATCCAAACAACCCTACTTTAATGGGCTTCAGTTGTTGATTTGGAGTTAGTTTCCCTTACTTCATCATTTCTCAAAGGTACACGTTGAAACACCATGAAATTGAATGAATGTGTTGCTCAATTTTGGTTAGAAGAGTTGGTTTACTTTAGGAGAAGTGGGGCCCAACTGGATCACAGTTAGAAGGATGTAAAAGTACATTAACAGCAGACTTGCTTGGGAAGTGAAATCGTAGCTTTTCAGTAACAGGGTGTGTGTGTGTGCATGTATTTGTGTGTGTGTTTGAATGTCTAAATCTTTGTTTCTGGAAATTAAAGGTAACTGTTAACTTACTACTGACTCAAATAATAATATGGTTAATCATAATCTGGTTAAGGTATTTATATTTAAACTTTAAGCAAATTGTTACTTTACAGTAAGTACCTTATGCATATATTTTTACAGAGATAATGAGGATCTGGAGCATAGTGATGGTTTCATACAGAAGTTATATCCCTATATTGAAATGATAACATGAGTTAGCCCTTGTCAGTCAGATAGATAACACAGTTTGATGACGTATCCTCTGGTATTTATTTACTTTTTAAGATGTCAGCATAAAAATCAGATTTTCTGTTTTATTTATGCTGTTGGGGCCAGTGTGAGGAAAGCAAGAGAGACTCCATCTTGAAGCCTGTCATCCATCTTAAAGACAGGATGTGACCTGGGCCTGAACCCTGCCCACGAGTGAGGAAACCGTTGCGAGTAAAAACCAGGTCTCCTGGAGAATTCCCTGCTTACAGTTTGCAAACAGAGATTGTAGTTGAGATCAGGCTGCCCCTGTTGGATTAACTGTGGAGACATCCCCCCTTGATGTATAATCATCGTTCCCCCTCTTTAACCTTAATTAATTGTTTGTTCTCCTAGCACCTACTTGTTGTAAAACTCAATCATCTACAACAAAGAGGTTGCTAACATGTAACCAGTCACGTAGTTGGGGGTATAAAACTGGGCCTCTCAGAAACATCCGGGTCCTTGTTGGGAACTGATCCAGCTTGGGCCCGCTGGCGTAATAAACTGTACTCGACTGTCTTGAGTGTCCTCCGAGGTGTGTTTTGCAACTCTGGATTCCACAACAATGCTGTTATCAATTCTTTAGAAAATCCTCTCATTCACATTTAATATGGTTTGCATACTCTGTGTATATACATGTAGTATATTTTGTAAATGTAAATGTATGTAGTTTTTTATAAAATATAGGTAACTTGTCCAAAATTGTGTGAATGCCACTCAGCTGACAAAGTGGGAGGAGCACTTAGAAGTGGGGAAATTTGGGTTGCTAATCTCAGTTTTGCTTCAGAGTGTTAGTGTAAGTTTGTGTGCACAATGCACAGTGAGGCCCAACAAACTGAAACCTCTGAGTTTGGAGCAGAGAAAGGTTTATTGCAGGGCCTTGCAAGGAAGACAGGTGACTCATGCCCTAAAAAGCCTCAGCTTCCCTGAGGGTTTCTGCAAAGCATTTTTAAAAGCCAGGTGAGGAATGAGCAGTCACAGGGGATATGATCAGTTGGGTCACAATTCTCTGATTCATGGATGCTGAGATGGTGTCACAGGGGTGACCTTTAACAGTCCTTAGGCTCCAGGAGGCCTGGGGCTATGTGTTCATGGTCAACAATTAGTTAACATCTTCCATTTGGTGGGAGGTTGTTTCACAACTGTAAAACAACGCAGGAAATGTGCATCAAATACTGTTATTCAATAGGTTCTTCAGAAAGTAGAGGGTTCCAGGAAGGCCCCTTAGGGTCCTCTTAATTACAGGTGCGGCTGTTGACTTAGAGCATTTCATACATCAGGAGCACCATCACCATGACCATCTTTGTCCAGGTTCACTGTCTGAACTGCCTTTCACATCTGACATCACACAGGACAATTCTACCCATCTTTGTCTTTCAGAACCTGTTCCCCATGGATGCTTTTTCCAGCTTCTGGCCCAAACTCATCTCTCTCTCTCTTTTACAAATTGGTAGAACCATAATATGTTATCACCTTGGACTGCAAGGAGATCCAACCAGTCAATCCTGAAGGAAATCAGTCCTAAATATTTATTGGAAGGACTGATGCTGAAGCTGAAACTCCAGTATTTTGGCCACCTGATGGGAAGAACCAACTCATTGGAAAAGACCCTGATTCTGGGAAAGATTGAAGACGGGAGGAGAAGGGGACGACAGAGGATGAGATGGTTGGATGGCATCACCGACTCAATGGACATGAGTTTAGGTAAGCTCCGGGAGTTGGTGATGGACAGGGAGGCCTGGCATGCTGCAGTCCCTGGGGTCGCAAGGAGTCGGACACGACTGAACGACTGAACTGAATATATTAATACTGTAAATGTCTTACAAAGTAACATAAGCAAATGTAACCATTAAAATAGTTATCCATCCAACCACCTCTGAGACAGAGTTGGATCCTGCTTAAACACTGGCATTGACAAGTTTAGAAAATTAGGACAAATTTCATTTTAGTCTCTCAAAAGCCCAACTATTAAGAACCTCACATTCAAGTTACCCAAATTCTGTTACAGAGCTGAAAAGAAAGTCAGTACACTGCATAAATGGAAACTTGCAAATATTAAAGTCAAATATATTTTTCTTTGTATTAACAAAACCACTTTACTCTCCCCAGAGAATGTCTACTTCTAGACCTCGAATATACCCCTTGTCTGAAAATGCAGAATATATTTGGCTGGTAAGCAGATAGGATCTTTGCTCTGTGAAGAGGCATTTCCTGTCCGTCAGTATGGGAGCAGTGAGAGAAGAAGGGCATCTACCTTACATGCACACACCACACACAGACACACACATACACATACACGACACACACACTTCACACACACCACATACACACCGTGCACACACCACATACACACACACACACACCACACACACACCACATTTCACACACATATACACTACACACACACACCACACACACACATACCACACATCACACACACATACACACTACACATACACACACCACACACACACTGCACACACCACACACACCCTTAAACATACTCCCCTGCCTTTATCTTTGCAAACCCAGTCCAAGTTGTGAGGAGGGATGTAGGAATTAACATACTCACTTTACTCCTATAATATATGTACTTACAAAATCATTTTTGGAGAAATAATAAAAAGATGGAAAATGAATCCTAAAAATAACATGTTTTCCCATGATAAGGAATGCTCCCAACATCTTTTACTAGATAAATCAAGCTCACCAAGTCACCCATGTTGTAGAAATACATTACATTTTATTTTCAATCTGAAGAAATGCAGTTAAAGACAAATTGCTATTTATCCTCAGTTCTTGATCAGAAAGTGGGATTAAACAGAAACTCTTTACTTGAATGGATGAAAGTGAATACATACACACACACACACGTGTGTGTGTGTGTGTGTGTGTGTGTGTGTGTATATTCATAATAGCTATTGTGGCCATTGTGAAAAATTCTGTTTCAAATCAAATTAATGATTTTTTTTTAATCAAGTACTCTGTCCTATTAAAAACTCAAAAATATATTTTAAAATTTTGGCTGAGAGAGTGTTGTTTGTCTAATTTGAGTAGTTTTAATTAGGTTTTGTTTTTCTGAACCTTTACAGAAATGTTTCCGGCTCTGCCAATTTGTGCTGGTAAGTTTGGAGATTCTTTTTCCAAAAGAAAATCTGTCTTTGATTTTTATGAGTAAGCATTTTCCCAGGATTTGAAAAAGGACTCCAGTCATACAACAAAATTACTTTGCAAGAAAAAATGAATACACTGGCAAATTAAGTCATTTCACAAACCAATAAGGCTGAGAAAGCAGTTTTACTTCATTAACCATTTTATCTCATTATGTTATTAGAAAGATTTGATTTTGTGATTTAAAAACATAAGAGGAAGATATGTCTTAAAATTGTAGGGATCAGTAAAAATATAGTTCCTCTGAGAATTTTTAATTAAAAAAAATAATACAGGATGGAAAACAATTTGTAGTTGTCTAGCACAATAAAGAAATTTCATGCCTTGTATCCCAGAATTTACATTTCTAGAAAAACTCTGAGGTATATGCACAAAAAGATACATACAAAAATATTTATTGCAAAATGACTGATAGAAACAAAATAATAGTTAAAAATTAAAAGTCAACCAAGAGGAGGTAGATTAAATATGTTATATTTGTATGATAGGATATAGCATATGTGTTAAACTGAATGAACTAAAATTAATACATGAAGAATAAATCTCAAATTATGATGATAACATAATTACAAAATGAGAAGATAATGCAAAATGTATGGTACTATGTATGCTTTACAACAAAACACAAAAATACTACATAATATTCAAGAATACATATAAATGTACATGAAATATGTTCAAAAGACTAAAAACATGTATACTAAGTTTGTGATAGTATTTATCTCAAGACATAAATGACTAGTTATGGAGGGAGAGACTTCAAATGTGTCTATAATATGTGTTAATGATTATATAAAAACATATAAAGCAAGTTATAACAAATTATGGAGAAGACAATGGCAACCTATTCCAGTATTCTTGCCTGGAAAATCCCATGGGTGGAGGAGCCTGGTAGGCTGAAGTCTATGGGGTTGCAAAGAGTTGGAGACCACTGAGCGACTTCAGTTTCACTTTTCGCTTTCATGCATTGGAGAAGGAAATGGCAACCCACTCCAGTGTTCTTGCCTGGAGAATCCCAGGGACGGGGGAGCCTGGTGGGCTGCCATCTATGGGGTCACACAGAGTCGGACACGACTGAAGTGACTTAGCAGAAGCAGCAGCATAACAAATTATAAATTATAAAATTTATGGTTGGTGGGTAAATGATTATGCATTATACTTTCTGCAAATATTTCTTTGTTTTGGAATTTCTTGACTATAATCACAAGCAAACCCAGGAAATACATTTAGTAAAATTTTAGTTACTGAAATAAAGATAATCATCCCTTCTGTTGGTTATTTGATATATTTGATATTAGTTCAGTTCAGTCACTTAGTTGTGTCCGACTCTTTGCGACCCCATGAATTGCAGCATGCTGGGCCTCCCTATCCATCACCAACTCCCGGAGTTCACTCAAACTCACGTCCATCGAGTTGATGATGCCATCCAGGCATCTCATCATCTGTCGTCCCCTTCTCCTCCTGCCCCCAATCCCTCGCAGCATCAGAGTCTTTTCCAATGAGTCAGCTCTTCGCATGAGGTGGCCAAAGTACTGGAGTTTCAGCTTTAGCATCATTCCTTCCAAAGAACACCCAGGGCTGATCTCCTTTAGAATGGACTGGTTGGATCTCCTTGCAGTCCAAGGGACTCTCAAGAGTCTTCTCCAACACCACAGTTCAAAAGCATCAATTCTTCAGCGCTCAGCTTTCTTCACAGTCCAACTCTCACATCCATACATGACTACTAGAAAAACCATAACCTTAAATAGACGGACTTTTGTTGGCAAAGTAACATCTCTGCTTTTGAATATGCTCTCTAGGTTGGTCATAACTTTCCTTCCAAGGAGTAAGCGTCTTTTAATTTCATGGCTGCAGTCACCATCTGCAGTGATTTTGGAGCCCCCAAAAATAAAGTCTGATCCTGTTTCCACTGTTTCCCCATCTATTTCCCATGAAGCGATGGTAACAGATACCATGATCTTAGTTTTCTGAATGTTGAGCTTTAAACCAATTCTTTCACTCTCCTCTGTCACTTTCATCAAGAGGCTTTTTAGTTCCTCTTCACTTTCTGCCATAAGGGTGGTGTCATCTGCATATCAGAGGTTATTGATATTTCTCTCAGCAGTCTTGATTCCAGCTTGTGTTTCTTCCAGCCCAGCGTTTCTCATGATGTACTCTGCATATAAGTTAAATAAGCAGGGTGACAATATACAGCCTTGACGTACTCCTTTTCCTGTTTGGAACCAGTCTGTTGTTCCTGTC
>NW_011494678.1:871249-871511 GCF_000754665.1 Bison bison bison | reverse complement strand
TAAGCAGGGTGACAATATACAGCCTTGACGTACTCCTTTTCCTGTTTGGAACCAGTCTGTTGTTCCATGTCCGGTTCTAACTGTTGCTTCCTGACCTGCATATAGGTTTCTCAAGAGGCAGGTCAGGTGGTCTGGTATTCCCATCTCTTTCAGAATTCTCCACAATTTATTGTGATTCACATAGTCAAAGGCTTTGGCATAGTCAATAAAGCAGAAATAGATGTTTTTCTGGAACTCTCTTGCTTTTTCGATGATCCAGCGG
>NW_011494678.1:835005-871149 GCF_000754665.1 Bison bison bison | reverse complement strand
GCATATTGAGTGCAACACTTTCACAGCATCATCTTTCAGGATTTGAAATAGCTCCACTGGAATTCCATCACCTCCACTAGCTTTGTTAATAGTGATGCTTCCATGGCCCACTTGACTTCACATTCCAGGATCTGGTTCTAGGTGAGTGATCACACCATTGTGATTATCTGGGTTGTAAAGATATTTTTTGTATAGTTCTTCTCTGTATTCTTGCCACTTCTTCTTAATTTCTGCTTCTGTTAGATCCATACTATTTCTGTCCTTTATCGAGCCCATCTTTGCATGAGATATTCCCTTGGTATCTCTAATTTTCTTGAAGAGATCTCTAGTCTTTCCCATTCTGTTGTTTTCCTCTATTTCTTTGCATTGATCCCTGAGGAAGGCTTTCTTATCTCTTCTTGCTATTCTTTGGAACTCTGCATTCAGATGCTTTTATCTTTCCTTTTCTCATTTGCTTTTTGCTTCTCTTCTTTTCACAGCTATTTGTAAGGCCTCCCCAGACAGCCATTTTGCTTTTTTGCATTTCTTTTCCATGGGGATGGTCTTGATCCCTGTCTCCTGTACAATGTCACAAACCTCCATCCATAGTTCATCAGGCAGTCTATCTATCAGATCTGGTCCCTTAAATCTATTTCTCACTTCCACTGTAGGATTTGATTTAGGTCATACCTGAATGGTCTAGTGGTTTTCCCTACTTTCTTCAATTTCAGTCTGAATTTGGCAATAAGGAGTTCATGATCTGAGCCACAGTGAGCTCCCGGTCTTGTTTTTGCTAACTGTATAGAGCTTCTCCATCTTTGGCTGCAAAGAATATAATCAGTCGATTTCGGTGTTGGCCATCTGGTGATGTCCATGTGTAGAGTCTTCTCTTGTGTTGTTGGAAGAGGGTGTTTGTTATGACCAGTGCATTTTCTTGGCAAAACTCTATTAGTCTTTGCCCTGCTTCATTCCATATTCCAAGGCCAAATTTGCCTGTTACTCCAGGTGTTTCTTGACTTCCTACTTTTCATTCCAGTCCCCTATAATGAAAAGGACATCTTTTTTGGGTGTTAGTTCTAAGAGGTCTTGTAGGTCTTCAACTTCAGCTTCTTCAGCGTTACTGGTTGGGGCATAGACTTGGATTACTGTGATATTGAATGGTTTGTCTTGGAAACGAACAGAGATCATTCTGTCCTTTTTGAGATTGCATCCAAGTACTGCATTTCGGACTCTTTTGTGACCATAATGGGTACTCCATTTCTTCTAAGGGATTCCTGCCCACAGTAGTAAATATAATGGTCATCTGAGTTAAATTCACCCATTCCAGTCCATTTCAGTTCGCTGATTCCTAGAATGTCAATGTTCACTCTTGCCATCTCCTTTTCAACCACTTCCAATTTGCCTTGATTCATGGACCTAACATTCCAGGTTCCTATGCAATATTGCTCTTTACAGCATTGGACCTTGCTTCTATCACCAGTCACATTCACAACTGGGTATTGTTTTTGCTTTGGCTCCATCCCTTCATTCTTTCTGGAGTTATTTCTCCACTGATCTCCAGTAGCATATTGGGCACCTACTGACCTGGGGAGTTCCTCTTTCAGTATCCTATCATTTTGCCTTTTCATACTGTTCATGGGGTTCTCAAGGCAAGAATACTAAAGTGGTTTGCCATTCCCTTCTCCAGTGGACCACATTCTGTCAGACCTGTCCATTATGACCTGCCTGTCTTGGGTGGCCCCACAGGGCATGGCTTAGTTTCATTGCGTTAGACTGTGGTTCGTGTGATTAGATTGACTAGTTTTCTGTGATTATGGTTTCAGTGTGTCTGCCCTCTGATGCCCTCTCTCAACACTTACTGTCTTACTTGGGTTTCTCTTACCTTGGACATGGGGTATCTCTTCATGGCTGCTCCAGCAAAGTGAAGCTGCTGCTCCTTACCTTGGACAAGGGGTATCTCCTCACCACCACCCCTCCTGACCCCGAACGTGGAGTGGCTCCTCTCGACCCTCCTGTGCCCACGCAGCCACCGCTCCTTGGACGTTGAAAGGGATTTGAAGCTGATTTTCTAGCTTATATGTGTTCAGGATCACAGCAGTTTTAAGCCTTTATCCAAGACTTCTAGATCTGAATTCATTAATGAGGGTACTGAGTTTAGTGGTGAAGCCAAAGGTAGATCCCCAAATTATTTGAAATGTTGACTGAAGTAAGATAATATTATAAGCCTTCTCCTCATACAAATACACTGTTCTATATCAAGTCCAACTTACTGTTTGAGGAAACATATTATTTTTTCAGAAATCACCAAAATAGCTATTACTGTTTTGAGATGCCTATAGTATTTAACCATTTGTGTTTTTGTCTGTAATATGATATTTGGAGTTTTCCCCAAATTTTGATTTGAAGCTAATTGAAATTTAAGACACATGAAGTGTCGCCCTTCTGTGTTCTAAAGGCGCACATGGAGAGCTTTCAGTCATTGTTACAAATATAATGCCTTCCTATTCCCCAGCTCCTGGAGCACAGTCCTTGTTTTAAAAGGTGATTTCCACTCCCGGCCACTGGCATGGAAGATGAAGAGGTTATATCCTTTGGCTCAGATGCTAGCACATGTCTGAAGCTCCACCAATAATTAGCTCCACCAAAGTGCCACGGACTTTGAATATTGAACATGTGGCTCCGTGTAGGGTCAATGAAAGGGTAAGAACATTGTGGAAGGTTCAGTGTACACTTTCGGTAGCAGCAAAATTTTCAGTAAAGCCTGCAGCTGCAGCAAAAGTTGGCTGCATAGTGCCAGTAACAGCAAGTCCTTGGATGGTCCTGTTTATGAATCAAGTACTTTGCAATTATGTGAGCTAACTGAATAACTTTTCTGTTAAAATGACCCAGAGTTGCTATCTGTTGCTTTCAACCACAAAGTCTAATTGATTAAAATTCAACATGAATGAAACCCCCTAAACAGTAATATACATATATTACTATAATATGTATAAACAGTAATACATATATATTACTGTAATATATATAAACATATATATATTTTAAAAATTATGGCTATTTCTGCACATTTTTGGGAAAAAAAGGTAGAGAAAAGTAAAAATGTTGCTTTGAAATAGAATCTTGGGTACATAGTATATCTGTGGTTAAACAAACAGGTGTTACAACTGGTATAAAAATTTTAATTCAATGCACAAATATGAATTCACTCATCACTAGGAATGTAACTACATTAAAAAAATTTTGTTCTCATTTCTCTATGCTTAATAACCTTCAAATTTCCCAGGTTACATTCATGATATGAGATGGATGTGAAGGGGAAAGTATTGAGCTGATCTTGTCACTTGGATGTCATAGCTAGAGCTGGAAACCCACTAAATAGCATAATTCCTTAAAATTAAAAAAAAATAGAAAAAAACATATTAATTTCTCAATATCAGAAGAATTTTTAATTTATCATTTAGTTACTAAAAATATAATAGTTCCTGGAAAACTAAACATCTTTTATTCCTTAGAGTTCGTAGCTAAGATGTATAAGTCTCTAAATTTTTCAGACTTAATTTCATTTGTATTTAATCTCAGCGAAAGGGCAAATCATAGATAAGCTGATGTTCCAATTTGTGTGGTGTCGCTGTTGTCATGGGCTGAATTGTATCTCCCTAAAATTCTTTTTTTTTAATGTTTAATTATTAATTAATCAATTAATAATTAATTTAGGCTGCACTGAGGCTTAGTTGTGGCTCCTGGGATCTTCACTGTGGCATGCCTACTAGCTGTGGTATGCGGGAACTAGTTCCCCAAGCAGGGATCAATCCTGAGACCCTGCCTTGGGAGCACAGAGTCATATCCTGTGGGCCACCAGGGAAGTACCTCCCTAAAATTCATGTTGAAAGCCTAATCCCCAGGACTTCAGAATGTGACTGTATTTAGAGACAGGGACTTTAAAGTGGTGATCAAGGTAAAATGGGGCTTTTAGTGTGGACCCTCATTCAGTTTGACTGGTGTCCCTATAAGAGGAAATTTGGACATGCAGATACACTAGGGATGAATTTACACAGAGGAAGGACATTGTGAGGACACAACAGCCATCAGCAAGCCATGGAGAGTCTTTAGGATAAAGCAACTCTGCCACCAAGTTGATCTGGGACTTCTAGCCTCCAGAATTCTGAAAAAATACATTTCTGCTGTTTAAACCACCCAGCCTGTAGTCTTTGTTATGACAGCCAAGGAAACTAATACATCAGGTTTTCAATGACTAATAAGATCCTGGAATAAGTGATATTCAAATTGCTCTTTCTGTCTGATAAAGAGTAGGAATTCAAAACTTGCAGATATGTCAAGAAAGCAGTTAAGTAAATGTAATATGATAAACATTTTTTTCTAGCTTTTGATTCTTAAATATGTCTGTATATAGTGGCCACTTCTCCTTTTCAGGAAAGATCAGGCTTCTATTTAGGGAATTAAGTCCTTTCTACTTTTTTATATTAATATGCCAGCTATTTTGTGATATTATGTTGATTTAGATTATATACTTTTTGTTCTTTCATTGGTGTTAATTTCCTTTGCTTAATAAAATAATGTTTATACCCATCTGTCAGAACTGGTAAGAAAAATTTAACCACCTAGGAAATAAGAACTAAATTCTTTACAGAAGTTGGTTGTAGAAGGGAAAAAAAGCAATAAAACATAGTAGATTCATTGGGGAAATAAAAAAGAGAAATACAATTCTCTACTGTTTAGCCCACTTCTAAGGAACAAAATGAGAAAAAAAATATATTGGGAGTAAAATGGTAGTCAAATACTTCTCAGCAAGGAAGAAAATGGTGTAAGGGAATTATCAGACCACTCAATTTATAGCTCATTAAATTTTTGCACTTTGACTGAGTTATTTAATTTTAAACTAAATTGCAATAGATAGTGTGTATTACTTGATCAATGTCCTGTATATAACAGACATTTGCTAAATGTTAGTTATTTCCTTCCTTCTTAAAATCCAAGAAACCTAAAACTCAAATCCTTTGGTAGGAAGAAAAGAAAAAAATGTTTTAAAAGGCATCTTTAAGTGAAATTATCATGAACATGACTATTTGAAGTGTTTGTCTTTATTAAGCAACAAATAGCAGCATGCAGAAGAGGGTTATTTGTTGTTGTTTAGTCTCCTAAGTCGTTTAGATGAGAGATTTCATGGATTAGGCTTTTATGCAGAAAAGGCTATTTGAAAATGTATATGAATAATTTGAAATTCATATGCAGAGAAATACTGGCTTTGAAGGGTTTGAAGAAGGAAGAAGTGTGGGCAAAGCCACACATTTGAGAGATGATTTTGGCAGCAGTGTCTGGCAGCATGTTACAGAAACACAAAAATGTGCACCAGAGGTAAGGCTGCGTATGTGGAAGCTGGGGAGGTGAGATGGAATGAGCCAGCTGCGTATGATGCTGCTGGGGAAACAGAAAAGTGTGTTATGAAGGAAGGAACACTGACAGGGTGTTTTTCAGTTTGGGGCCAAAATACTACTAAATGGTTGATTTTAGGATGTGGCGTCTTAAGAAAAAACTTAGGGATGGAAGAGTAAAGAACTAGGGGGTAGAAAGATACAAATACCAACATTTGGTACCATAAGGAAAAATATTCTGAGTAAAGTAGGTAATTTTTTATTCTGTAGAAAATTTAAAAATTAAGAATGAGAAAAAAATTATTTACTTCTGATTTCTCAAGCCAAAATTGTTAATTTTTGGCATAGATACTTCATATATCAATATAGTTTTATATAAACTGTAAGGTTTTTATAATATGTTTTACATATTTTTCATATTTGCTGCATTAAATATCCTTCAGCAGTATTTATGGCACATTATTCTGCTAACCCTTGCCCCATGAAATACTAATGAA
The DNA here is from genome assembly GCF_000754665.1 of Bison bison bison. Lineage (NCBI taxonomy): Eukaryota > Metazoa > Chordata > Mammalia > Artiodactyla > Bovidae > Bison > Bison bison. The sequence continues at coordinate 865,283 of NW_011494678.1, read as the reverse complement.
TTATTTATAAAAATAAGGTTCTAAGGTTAAATTAAATTTAGAAGCATTCTCTACAGTATCTCATGCATTCTTCTATGTGGTGAAACAAAATGATGTTATAATATTAACATATCTGAAAAGTAATGATGCCTAAATTTATATAATGTTACAGATTCTGAATATTTATTGTTTCATTGAATGCATTTCAGGGGCTAGCATTTTAACACAAGTTTGGGAAATAAAAATTACTTTGTTTTAATATATATATTTTATTACAGTCTGTAGATATAGTGTATTTAGCCAATTCACGATTACTGGAATGTTTCATTTTTTATTTACATAGAGTTAAAGTAGACTAGCCTTATAATTATAAAGTTTAGCACTTATTTGATTATTTTCTTATGGGGCTTTTCTTTTGGTAGGCTTGTTAGAGACAGTGTATACGATTACTCCGGGAGTTGGTGATGGACAGGGAGGCCTGGCATGCTGCGATTCATGGGGTCGCAAGGAGTCAGACACGACTGAATGACTGAACTGAACTGATACGATTAACTATAGCTTTAAGGTATATTTTATATCATCTTTCAGAAAGTGTATACTAACTTACCTTCCTATCAGTATTGTCTGCATATCTTCAAATTTGCCAATTACAAATTGATTTTGAAAAATAGAGCACTTGTCTAAACTGTATTTATGGGATAGGTGTGTATGTTTTTATTTTATAAGTTATGCTTTAGTATTAATTTTTAATCATTTTTGTTTTAATAAGTACAAGTAGGAGATAATGTCTTTCCACTCAGTATGAGAGCTGGTCACATAGTCAGTAAGCAACAGAACTGGTTCTAGAACACAAGTCTCCTTAGTCCTTGTTGTGTTCTCTAAACCACTGTACCACATGCCTTCAAGAGTTTCCCTGTCATAGACTCATTTGTGGGTTGTGCTCGGTTGTGTCAGACTCTACCCACCCAGTAACAGTTGCTGTTGTTCAGTCACTCATTCGTGGCCAACTCTTTGTGACCCCATGGACTGCAGCCTGCCAGGCTTCCCTGTCCTTCACTATCTCCTGGAACTTGCTCAGACTCATGTCCATTGAGTCAGTGATGCCATCCAACCTTCTTGTCCTCTGTAGTTCCCTCCTCCTGCCTTCAATCTTTCCCAGCATCAGGGTCTTTTTCAATGAGTTGGATCTTTGCATCAGGTGGACAAAGTATTGGAGTTTCAACTTCACCATTAAGGGATGTGCCAAATCCTAGTTACTATAGCAGCACAGCAAGAAATACAGTTTTTCTTTCCCACTTTGCCATTCCCTAATTGTGTGAACTAAATACTCAACTCCTTGACAATTTAGATTTCTTTTGTGTAAAATGAAATGGGTCCTTTATAGTACAAACATTCTATAATAAAGGTGGTTTAGTCGTTAAGTCATGTCCGACTCTTGCAACCCGCCAGGCTCCTCTGTCCATGGGATTCTCTAGGCAAGAATACTGGAGTGAGTTGCCATTTCCTTCTCCATCTATAATAGTGGATATGAGTAAAAATATTATACCACCTTAAATGTGAATTGTGTTAAATTGTTTATAACTGCACATGCCTCTTAATTTTGAGTAGCTTTCCTTTCTTTTTTAAATATTGGAATTAAGTACTTTCTCATTCTATTTAGTATAGATAATGTTTGCTGTTTTTTGGTCAATTATTATTAGTTGACATTTTCTACTGAACAAAATCAAGAAGGGAAGAAAAAAAATAAAAATAAACTTTGAAGAACTGCAGATAATTATTAGTAAAAAAAGAAACAACAGTAGTTCTGAGAAAGTATTTATGAGCTACTTTAACTCATTATATAATGTTTTTTCTTTTTTTTAATTTAAAGTTATTTATTTTAATTGGAGGCTAATTGCTTTACAATATTGTATTGGTTTTGCCATTTTTTTTTCAAAATTTCTGATTTACAGAAAAGTTGAACAAATACGGCACAGAATTTCTAGACACCTTTCACCTAGATCCCCCAAAGTTACTATGTTACAATATTTGCTTAATCATTTTTTTTAGGTGAAGGGTAGATTTTTCTCTAAACCATTCAAAAGTAAATTGCAACAAGGAAGTGTCTTTGCTATAAACACTTTAGTATTAATTTCCCAAGGAGGTAACCATGGTACAGTTTTCAAAAAAGGCAATTAATATTGATGCAAGGCTTTACTGTGATTTCTCCAGTGTCTATATTAATGAACTTTGTGCAAAAGAAAAGCCAAAATTATGTGTGTTCAGTTGTCATATCACTTTGAAAGAGAAAGTGAAAGTTGCTCAGTCGTATCTGACATTTTGTGAAAAAAGTCCATTTCCATGGACTGTCAATGGAATTCTCTAGGCCAGAATACTGGAGTGGGTAGCCTTTCCTGACTCCAGGGGATCATCCCAACCCAGGGATCAAACCCAGGTCTCCTGCACTGCAGGTGGATTCTTTACCAGCTGAGACACAATGGAAGCCCAAGAATACTGGAGTGGGTAGCCTACCCCTTCTCCAGTGGATCATCCTGACTCAGGAATCGAACCGGGGTCTCCTGCATTGCAGGCAGATTCCTTACCAACTGAACTATCAGGGAAGCCTGTCATATCATTTTAGTTTCCTTTAATTTAGTGCTGTGTCATTATTTTGCATTTTAAAATATTGAGTATCTTGTGAGAAAATGTGCTAAAATATTGTAAATATTTTAATTATTAGCACTTACTGATGTTGCTGACTGATTAAATCATTATGATATTTGGCAAATGGTGATTTCAAATGCCATAATTCTTGCAAATTTTCTGTTAGCATGTTACTGAAACAAAGTAATTTCTCCCTAGTTATATATTCATTTATATCGGTATGAATTACTAAATACTGCTTTATTGAATATAATCTCTTACTGTAATTATTTATTTTGATATTTAAGTTAATACTGTGAGATACTGGTTCATATCTCACAGTAATGCCTGTGAGAGCTCCTTCGAGTTGAGTCTGGGCCCGTCTCATAATTCCTCCATCATTCTTGTTCATTTCTTGACATTTTGGCTCAGAACTCTTCCAGGATTATCTTGTAATTTGCCCACCCCAGTTCTGGAATTAGCCACTTTTTCCCAAGGGTTTCTGATTCCTTTAAGAGAAAAGTGGTATTTGGAGAACAAAATGTAGGTGTTAGATGTGTTTATTGCTTCTGGGCAGCCATTGCTTCTGCACATTTTTACAGTTCAGAAACAGGTAGTTTTCACACGAATATTTCCAAGCCTCATCCAAATCTACAGGCCTCATTCTGTCTTCTTGATTTCCATATTTGTTTCTCCCTTCTCTGTCTCCCATTTCCGTAAATTTTTGTGTGTTCAGTTTCAGAGTATAGACCATGACTTTAGAACTGCTTATTCATTTTTATCATAAAAGCAGCCTTTAACTTGGATTTGAATGTGTTATGAGTGCTTTTAGGAGGTATTTTTCCTTTTGTCTTTAGGCCAGGGCATGTAGACTGACCACTGTGCTGACAGTAACTCAGTTTTTATCTCAACCATCCTCCCTTTAAGTTGTAACATCATTCATTTGAAAACAGGTAAGTTAATATGTTTCTGTTGTATTCAGTTTTAGGGGTTTGTAGATTTTACGTATCTTTTCCTGAAAATATGAAACTTTAACACGACTATGAAAGATGTGTATAGAAAGGTATATTCAGAGAATATACCAATAGACCCTTTCTACCCATTCTTTGATATTAACCAGTATCATTAGTATCTAGTTTAGCCTTTCTTGTTTCTTTGGGTTTAAGCAAGTTTAATACATACATGTATTTTACTTTCCCTCTTTTTTAACACCAGGCTTCCCTGGTGGCTCAGTGGTAAAGAATCCTCCTGCCAATGCAGGAGAGGAGATGTGGGTTCAATCCCTGGATCTGAAAGATCCCCCTGGAGAAGGAAATGGCAAGCTGCTCCAGTATTCTTGCCTGGTGTATCCCATGGACAGAAGAGCCTGGCAGTCTACAGTCCTTGGGGTTGCAAAAGAGTCAGACACAACTGAGCAACTATATAAAACAACAACTTTTTTATACCCGTTACTCTTCTATACGTATCCTTTTTTACATAACAATATGTATTCTAGAAATTACTCCATATAAATTCTTCCTGTTTCATTTTTACACTTTCATAACACTCTATTGGATGTGGTTATATTAGATAGACATAGGGATACCAGAGTTTATACAGTTACTTCCCTATGTATGTCCATTATATTATGGCCAGTATTTTGTGGTAAGTATGTTGGAGTAAATATTGAGCATATCATGTATTTTAGTGTTGCTGGAGATGTATTTTTAGATAAACTCCTAAAATTGGGTTTACTATATGTTTTTTGGTGAGTTTTACCAAATTCTCCTTCACAAGGTTTGTATAAATGTGTGTTCCCACCGTCAATATAGGAGAGTCTATTTCTCTAGTCCCACCAATAGATGTACTATTTTGCAGTTTAATATTTTCCAATTTGGTAAGTGAAAATACTATCTCAGCTCTGTTTTAAATTGCCTTCTTCTAATTATGTATGAATTCTAACCTAATTTTGTATGTTTAAGGATAATATTTTCATTTTTTGTCTGAAAATAATCTGCATTTTTTTTGTCTGTTTTAGGCTTTTGTAATTTTTCTCTCAGTTTTTAAGAAATCCTTCTATAGTAGAAAGGTTTAGCCCTGTTTCTATGATATGTTGCAAATATTTTCTTTAAGTTTGTGAGTTTTATTTTATTTATTTTATAAATAAATTTATTTATTTTAAAATATTTTACTATATTTTGTCATGTCAATTAAAAATTATATAGCCAGCTAATCATTCTTTTATTTTATTGCCTCCAGATTTTTAGTCATAATTAGAAAGTATTTTCCTACATGCAAGTTAAAGAAGGATCCACCAATATTTTATTTTGCACTGGTTAAATTGTCACTTTATGTTAATCAGTGTCACCTTATTTTTGCTGAAGTTTTTTCTCATTTTAGCTATTAACTATTTGAAAATTATCATCAATAATGATATATCAATGATATATGATATATCAATAATGATATATCATCAATATATCACCATTTTCCACCTTCCTTTTAGTAGTTGATAGTAATAGTTGATTTGCCATTGACAATAATTGTGGGATCATTTTGGGGATATATGTGTCTACCACTAAAATTAGTGTCTACTGTTAAAATTAGTAATTTTTCATTATATATTATCAAAAATTTTTTTAATTTAAGAGAAGTTTATGGATCTAAATAGCACGATGCTAATAAATTCATGCTGACAAACTATGTGAGCTTCTTTACTTAAAATGGTAATAAAGCCAGGGAAATACTAGCCACTTACATTTAAGACCTTGTAAGATATTCACTTAATTTGGACTTATTCCTAAAGAGAAGAAAAGAGTGTTTGTAGGCTTTTAATAATTGATGTGACAGATACTCTGATTGTAATGTGAATAATAGATTAGAAACATATAAAGCATTAAAAAAGGAGACAACATACTGAAATATGATGATGGTGGTTTCTTCCAAGGAATTAGTTTTTGTGAGAGAAGTGAATAAATTTAAGACATATTTGGAAGGTAAAAGCAACATGATTTAGAAATGAATGAATATGGATGTGAGTAATGTGGAATAGTCCAAGACAAACTCAAGGTTTTTGTTTAGTTCAAATGTATGTAGTCATAACAATGGCTTCGTATGAAAAGGTGGAAAGAGATAAGTTGAATTTTGAAATGTTGAGTTTTAGATGACTACAGGACCCTAAGTCGGAGGTTCAATAACTAGTTGCATATATGAATCTGATTCCTAAGAGACTACAGTTAATGATTAAAGAGCTTTAAAACAGAGTAGGATGAGTTTTCTTGAGTAAATTGTGGACATGCAGTAATCATAGTTACTAAAAATGGCATTGTAGAAGGGAAGATGGACAAATGCTGAAAGAAAAGTTTCTTAATAATATTATATATACAGATGCATTTCAATGAATCTATTCATTTCAACAGAAACTCTGGGGATGTTGGGCTTGGAAAGAAAGCTTCAAACAGTTTGTGGGTAGGTGTAGCTTGAGGCCAGATTTTCTGGTCAACCAACTAGGACAGTTATAGATGCGAAGATCTCCTTTACCAATGATTTTTTAAAAGCAAGGCCAATAGGCCACATGGTTATTACTAAACAGAGTCAATTCCTGACATGCCCTCCTCTGAAACCTTACAAAGCAACAATTTGGTAGGAGAGGGAAGTGAGCAAACATATCTAAACTCCCGTAAGGTAACTGTTGAAGCTTAATGCAAGGCATACGGCAACACAAACCTTCTGATCTATATACTCTACCCAGTGTTTTTAAATCCCATATCTACTAGATGCTTGTGAACTTTGAAAGCATAATGCAGTAATGTATTTGAAAGAGTTAATGAAGGAAGTCAAGAGCAATAAAAGATCACAAGACAAGAAGGTCAGTCCGGCCAAAGAAAATGGTGATAAATTGTAACCAGGTGTCTTTATTTCCTGATTCCTCAAGTACTGCACACTCAGCTTTCTCTGCTAGAAAGGGCAGCTTGTGAAATTCCATATGGCATTTGTCAGCTTCAATAATTCTTTCCAAGATCTCAGAATTATTTGCTTTAATCTCAACTACTTCAGAGGCAGATGAGTAAACCATTGGGAACTTACATATGTAGTAAAAGAAAACCTACTGTTCATTGTGATTTAGGAACCTCATAGAAGTACCTTGTAGGCATTCTGATGTTTGTCTGCTATAATCACTGAGGACAAAGTAGGTCTAATTGTAACATTGCTCATATACACAGGTCAAAAACCTAGTTATGAAGCTTTCTATAATTGTATATACTGATGTTTGCAACACAGAAACTCAAATTCCTGTGAATGTATTTCATATATTATTCATGTCCTCTCTGAGTTTCTTCATAAGGTTAATTTTTCTTTCATTGCAAACTCACTAGATATAGTAGTCTTTGTTTTTGTATTGGTATTTGTTTTAGTCCATATTGTTTCACTAAACTATATTAACAGGGAAACATTCAAAGAATTCTTCAGTGTAACAGATTGTATCTGTCTCTGAGATACAGAGCAGAGAAACCATCTGGGAAGAAGCAGACAAAGTTTAGCAACATTTTTCTGGTATTGGACCAAGAAAATACACTGATCAGAATATGGCAAGAAGCAAGCACTTGCCACCCAATTGGAAACGAGGCAAGATTCCTATCTCCCATCCATGGCTTGAGAAAAGGGATAAAATATAGAAAAATGCACTGTATTTAAAATATCAGTATAGAAGAAGAAAGAACATTCTTCTACTGTTCCACTTTAAAGAGATGCACTTTTATTTTTTTTTAATGAATTTTTATTTATTTAATGTAAAGCAATGAAGTATCGTTGCTTTACAGTATTGTATTAGCATCTGCTATACAGCAAAGGGAACCAGATATATATATATGCATCGTGCTTATGCTTGGTTGTGTCTGACTCTTTGTGACGCTATGGGCTGTAGCCCACCAGGTTGCTCTATCCATGGGATTTCCCAGGCAAGAATACTGGAATAGGTTGCCATTTCCTATTCCAATATGTATACATATACTCCCTCTTTTTTGGATTTCCTTCCCATTTGGTTCACCACAGAGCACTGAATAGAGTTTCGTGAGCTCTACAGTAGGTTCTCATTAATTATCTATTTTAAACATAGTATCAATAGTGTATATATGTCTCATTTCTATGTGAGCATTTTCCTGGAGCTGTCTGTCAAAATATTGACTCCCAAAGTGTTCCAGTCTTTAGGCATGAAGCCTCAGGGAATATTTTGATCATCTCAATGGATGGGTAATTAACACATGATATCTTGAAAGATGCAGATCTTTTGGAAAGGAGTAATATCAATAACCTCAGATATGCAGGTGACACCACCCTTATGGCAGAAAGTGAAGAGGAACTCAAAAGCCTCTTGATGAAAGTGAAAGTGGAGAGTGAAAAAGTTGGCTTAAAGCTCAGCATTCAGAAAACGAAGATCATGGTATCTGGTCCCATCACTTCCTGGGAAATAGATGGGGAAACAGTAGAAACAGTGTCAGACCCAAAATCACTACATATGGTGATTGCAGCCATGAAATTAAAAGACGCTTACTCCTTGGAAGGAAAGTTATGATGAACCTAGACAGCATATTCAAAAGCAGAGACATTACTTTGCCAACAAAGGTCCATCTAGTCAAGGCTATGGTTTTTCCTGTGGTCATGTACGGATGTGAGAGTTGGACTGTGAAGAAGGCTGAGCACCGAAGAATTGATGCTTTTGAACTGTGGTGTTGGAGAAGACTCTTGATCATCCCTTGGACTGCAAGGAGATCCAGCCAGTCCATTCTGAAGAAGATCAGCCCTGGGATTTCTTTGGAAGGAATGATGCTAAAGCTGAAACTCCAGTACTTTGGCCACCTCATGTGAAGAGTTGACTCATTGGAAAAGACTCTGATGCTGGGAGGGATTGCAGGCAGGAGAAGGGGATGACAGAAGATGAGATGGCTGGATGGCATCACTGACTCAATGGACGTGAGTCTGAGTGAACTCCAGGAGTTGGTGATGGACAAGGAGGCCTGGCGTGCTGTGATTCATGGGGTTGCAAAGAGTTAGACACGACTGAGTGACTGAACTGAACTGAACTGAACTGATGTGACCTTCTGGTATCTGATCGTTCAGTGCTAAGAGATGATTTCAACCAGCAGTGGACAAGGATTCACTTTTTAAAATGCTTGCATATAGTTTCCTTGGATAAATATCATATGTACCTTTCTTTTTATTATTTCTTATTCAGGAAGAAAAGTTAGAAGAAACTAGTTTTCACATTAAGCCCTCTTACTTCAAAAGATCTTTTTCATTTCAAAAATAGTTGGGACCTTAAAGTAGGAAAAGCAAGTCTGGTTTTGCCATGATCTGGTTATTTCTATAAATTTAAACAAAAGAGGAAAAAATTAATGCTCTAAGAAATTGCAAAAATGACAGCTCCATTATCAAATAACTGAGTTTGGGATATTTCACAGCATTATTTTTTCAGAGGTAGAAAAGATATGTTCCTGGATAGGAGACAAACATGTATAAATAGAGTGCAGAGGATTTTTAGGGCTTAGATACTATTCTGTATAATACTACATTGGCGGATCATTTCATTATATATTTGTCCAAACCCATCAGACGTACAAAAAGAAGCATCAACCCTAATATGAACTATAAACATGGAGTAATTATGATGTGTCAATGTAGAGTCATCACTTGTAAAAAATGTACCACTCTAGTGGGGGCTATCACTTGTGAGGTTGAGCAAGGGAGTGGTTAGCTGTGCTGGGGAGGTATGGGACATCCCTGTGCCTTGTGTTTAATAATACTGTGAACTTAAAAATGCTCTAGAAACAGTTGTTTTTTTTTAAGTCATGAAAAGACATGGAATAAACTTAAATGCATATTGTTATGTGAAAAAAGCCAGTTTGGAAAGCCTGTGCACCAGAAGATTCCAATGACATGCTCTTCTGTAAAAGGCACAACTTGGAGGCAGTTTGTATGTGTGTTCATGTGCTCAGTTATGTCCGACTCTTTGCAACCCTTTGGACTGTACCCCACCAGGGATTTCTCAAGCAGAAATGGGAAATTGCCATTTCCTCCTCCATGGGGTCTTTCCAACCCAAGCACTGAACCTGAGTCTCCTGTGTCGCCTGCATTGCAGGTGAACCTTTGACCCGCTGAACCATCAGGGAAGCCCATGGCGGCAGTCAAAGGATCCAGGGTCACCAGGGATTAGCAAAGAAGGAGGGATGAATTATCAAAGCACAGATGATTTCTAGGGCAATGAAATTATTCTGTATGATACTCTAATGGAGGATACATGTCATTATACATTGATCCAATTCCCATAGATTGTACAACACCAAGAGCTAATTGTAACAAATGTACTTCTCTGGTGGGGAATACTGATAATGGGGAAGGCTGTGCATGTGTGCAGGCAGGAGGTATATGGGAACTTTCCACTTGAATTTTCTTTGAACCAAAAACTGCTCTAAAAAAATAAAGTCTACTAAAAAGAAAAAAGAAACAAAGTGAAACTCAAACTGAAACTCAAAGAAGTGACTGACATTAAGAAGCTACCCAGAAGAAAAAGAATTCTTGGCCTAGTCTGAAGCTTAATGACATGCAAATTGTCCGTTTGAGAGGAATAAAAGAGGAGCTTATTACTCAGACTTTTGGTTATTTTTCTGATTGGGAGGTAGACTATTTTATAGGAATGTTTCAAACAGTCCATTGCTTAAAGACAAAAATACAAGGAATGTTCTGTTTGATGAGCCCTAACTCAGGGATGGAAACTAATAGCCAGACAAAATTGTGCAGGAGCCTCCCATTTCAGAAAGGAGAATTAATCATTTTCCATGAATCATGAATTAGGAAATTTATAACATTAGCAACTCAGTTGTGTTTGATTTTGTAAAATCTTTTTTTTTTTTTTTTCATCTTGATGATTAGCAGTAAAATCTACTGTACTGGCTTGATTGTTTTTAGTGAAAACAAAGAAAAGAAGGAATAAAGGAGACAGCATCCCAATTTCACTACAAGCTTGAGGGAAGAAAAATCCCCAAAGGAGAGATTAGTTGGTTGAAAACAACCAGTGTAGAAATAGAGAAAAATTAGTCCCTTTGGCAAAGTAGATATTAAAAAAAAAAAGAAAGAGGGGTGATTATGATGGGTTTGAAGATGGACCCTGGGACAATGAATGTAAAAGGGCTTTGTACCAAATAACATTATCATCTTATAGACATTTGGAAGAGAAAATGATTTTTGTTTTTCTTGATAAGAATACTAGAAAGAAGCAACTGAGAACAAATTGTAAAATAGAACATTGTTTATTCTTTAGATAAGGATTATTTCTAGTAATCACTATAATTTGTCACTGGTAAAGTGAAATGTGGAGTCAAACCTTTCAGTACTTTTTTTTCTTAAGTTTCATGGCAAAATAGGATATATTGGTACTAAACTACATCTCACTAACCTCTTTGCCTCAGCTATTGACACGACAAGTTGTTTTTATCTTGAAACTGTGCTAAAATACACTTGGCTTTGCCAGTGAGCTAAAATGGCTCACTGTTTGCTTGCCAGAAAACCAGAAACTAGCAATTTTTAAAATGGGTAATAATTTATGCTCCAATGACCTGCACCTACCTCCTTTTGGGTAATATAGTGGTGTTTCATTTAAAGATTTTAATGTATTCAAACTTAGTTTATTACTATTAAAAAAGTACTTAGTTGACATTCACAAGACTGAACTCCTTTGTCTTTAAATATACAGGTATAGCAGGGATATAATTCGGTAATATAAAATGCTCTTCTTGATCACATAGCACCTCCACCTTGTGTTTGATGGAATGGAAATCTCCAACTTCAGGATTGGATATTATTTTTTTCATTTTATTGTTATAGAGCATTGATAACAATGCAAATCTCATTCTAGTTATCATAATGTATGCATTTGATTATTAAGCAAAATAGAAATAAGAGTTGTAAATAATAACTTGCTCATTACACACAATTCATTCAAATAACATGGGTCAAGGAACATAGGCCAAGTAGAAATAAAAGGTTAAAAGATAAAATTCTTCCAGGGAGCTGAAGGTAATAATGGCTGTCTAAGTTTGCATCTTTCAATATATCATCTCCAAACGATTCAAAAATATAAAAAGAAAACAACAATAATAGCCAATTCATAGTAAAAGTATGCCTCAAACATGACATAAAGATGAAAAATGGCCAAACTTCAAAACAACAGTAAATTAAAAAAAAAAAAATCAAGTCCCAGGAAACAGTCTTCACATGGTACACCATTGCCAATCTTGTGGTGAGCAAGGACAGACCGAGAAAAGCAGAAGAGAAAAGAGAAGAAAGAAATTTGTGAGACAATTAGGTAATAAAGGGAAAAAATTAGAGTCTTAGCAGTCAAAAGAAAACCAAATATTATAGACACACAACCTCTTTCCCAACCATTAAAAAAGAAGTTACAATGCCCCCTAAAGGTCTGGATTTTTATCTATTTTGTTTCATTGCTATTAATAAAAGAGGATGCCACTGAACTAGAAATTCTGTTAAATACCCAACGCTCACAACAATGAGCAAAACAAACCAAAAAAAAAAAAACTCTGAATTTATACAGAATTATTCTAAAATCAGAAAATAAACCTTAATGAACTTTAAGTGATGAAACTCTCCATCTATCCAAAAATTAAAAAAAAGAAAAACATAGCAAAACTCATCTGTAAGGCAACACCTAGTTAAATATACACACAAAAAGTATTTAGATATATGGAAAAATCCCTTGAATTGTAAATTTCAAAATTCAGAAAGGAGCAGAAAGAGAGAGAAGGAAATGAAAGAAGGTGGATTAGATCCAGCATAGAAATGGACGTCATTGAAGAAATTATCTCAGAAATAAAAATAAATGCATGATGCTCTAGAGAAAATAAAATAAATAAAACCACATTATAATTAGGAAAAACAGGAGAACAACCAAAGGTACAAATATTAAAGAACTGAAAAGAGCCAGTATGAACAATAGTCAAAATAGAAGATAAGAAAAGAAGGAATAATGTTTGTATAATTGGAGTTCCATGTGTACGTGTGCGAAGTCACTTCAGTCATGTCCAACTCTTTGAGACCCTAGGGACTATAGCCCACCAGGCTCCTCTGTCCATGGGATTCTCCAGGCAAAAATAATGGAGTGGATTGGCATGCCCTCCTCGAGGGGATCTTCCCAACTGAGGGATCGAGCCCCCAGCTCTTCTGTCTCCTGCATTCGCAGTGGGTTCTTTACCACTAGTGCCACCTGGGAATAATTGGAGTTAGTAAAGACTAAATTTTTAAGAATATACAAAATTAATATTTATACTTGTGATTGAACAAAAATGTCCTGAAGTAGAAAATCTGGGTCTATAAATTTAAAAGGCCAAATGAGAAACTGGGAAAATTATGTGGAATCATCAGTCTTGAGAAATATGTAGTAAACTATTAGACTTCAAAAATAAAGAAAAATAATTCTCAAATACACTACAAATAAGATCAAATAAATTGCAAGAAAAATAGTTACATTGGAAGCAGAATTTTCAAAATCTTGATACAAAGCCTTTTTTTCCTGTTTTTTCTGAGTATTCTTCCATTTATTTTGGAAAATTTTCAGGAACACTTGGGAGATAAGTTAACCTTAGTGACAAATGGATGGGAATTATGAAATTGACTGAAGGGCTGAACTTCTCTGATGAAATAAACACGATAGAAGTGTAGTTAATGACTGAGCAGCTGCACGTTAGAAAGTTCAAAGCACTGCTAATGAAGACTCTGGTCCAAAGGATGTAAAATTTGTATCTGGAAAGTTTGACATACTCTGTTTTCTCCATTTCTCTCCAGTCCTCTGACAAGCCCACTGTTCCTAAAATTCCAAACCTGCACAACATTTAATCCTCATCAGGTCAATTCTCAAACATTCTTCTACTGTTTCAGATCCAGGACCATGTAGCTGAGGATCCATTCCAGGATACCTGTGATGGACTGAAAATAATTTCTAATGTTACAAAAAAGAAGGGGTTTTAAGTGTTTCATCTTCCTTTCAGATGACTTGTGTGGTTATAAAGGAAGCTTCCCAGGTGGCATAGGGGCAAAAGAATCCACCTGTCAATGCAGGAGACGTTGGTTCCATCCTTGGGTCGGGAAGATCCCCTGAAGGAGGAAATGGCAACCCACTTGAGTATTATTGCCTGGAAAATTCCATGGACAGAAGAGCCTGGCGGGGTACAGTCCATGGGGCCACAAATTTTCCTTTTATAATTGTTATTATCAGAACAGAAGGAGCATCTCTAAGTCAGTGACTTACAGATCAGGAGCAAGGGAGAATTTTGCTCCAGCAATTGCAAGATAATAGTTTTACTAAATCATGGAAGATTATTTTTGGAACTTCTCCAATCACTCCCATTTGGGAAGTATTGTCATTTTTGTTACTTGTGACTAAAGTTTCTGTAGGGCAAGTAGGAAAAGGAAAGTGAAGTCGCTCAGTCGTGTCCGACTCTTTGCGACCCCATGGATTGTAGCCTGCCAGGCTCCTCTGTCCATGGGATTTTCCAGGCAATAGTACTGGAGTGGATTGGCATAATTATTTTGTATTGTTTGAATATTCTTTGAGATATGGGTCTCTGTCTTTTAGCACTTCATATTCTTATGAATTAAATTATTTTCCATAAGAAACTTTTTCTTGGGACCTTAAATACATTATTTATAAAAGAAAATATGTGAATCATATTATTTATATATAATTTGAAATAAATTGAAGTCACAGTGTATATACTTTCAAAGTTTCAACAGAAAAATAAGAAATATAATTTTATATACTCTGTCAGTACTTCTATTTTTCCTTCCTTCCTTCATTCTTGAATAAACCAATTCAAGGTCTACTCACTAGTACTGAGTAAGGCAGGCTTTCCTACAAGTAGAATAAGAGCCCAGTGTATGGTGGTGTTATCCAAGCAGATTGGGAAGGTCAGCCCTTCAGGAATGGGAATTGCTATGCTGAGGGGTGCCTGGTTTGGGGCATCAGAGCCCAAGTGAGTAAGGAGAGCATCTTCAGGAGGTGTGAATGCAGCAGGCATCCAGCCAAGTATGTAGGATCTGAAGAGGGATGAAGAGAAGCACCCACAACGAGCAGCAGTGAAACTGACATAAAATTGTTTACATTAAGAGGAAATTGATCAAATTTTTAAAATATTGAAGATGATTGGAGACAGATTTTTTTACTTAAATTCAAGACCTAAGAAACTCACAGATTGATCCTTTGTACTTGAAAGATCCCACACTGAAATAGCATCCAGGAGTTTACTGTTGAAGATGAAAATACCAAATGTGTAAAGGGAGAAAACAAAATTGCCCCCTTGTGTATACTGAGTAGGTTGCACATTGTCTGATAATATACCAAGCAAAGGCCACAGCTCACTTTAGTAAAAATGCCACCAAAACATGTAAAGTCTGAATCTAATCATGAGAGCACATAGATCAAACTTGAGAATACTTCTAAAAAATAACTGATCTGTAATTGTCTCAGGTCAAAATCATGAAAGTCAAGGAAAACTGGGAACTTGCTTTGAATTGAAAGAGGCTAAAAGAAAAATGGCAACTGAAGGGAAAAGTGGTCTTAGGCAAATTAATTCCAGGACATTATTGGCAAAATTGAATGTTCTCTGCAGGTTAGTGATTTCAGTGTTGGTTGTAATGTGGCTACATGAGAGAATATACTTGTTAAGAAGTACACATGGAAGTCTTTGGAGTATTAGGACATTATATTGGTAATTTACCCTCAAAAGATTCAGAAAGTAATTGTTTTGTATTATTCTTGCAGTTTTTTAATAAATGTAAAATTACTTCAAAATAAAATCATACAGTGTAAAACATTTAACTATATTTAAGAAGAACACAGTTATTTCTAAAACTTATTAAAAGAAATGGTTATTTATATAATTAAAAATCATTCAGGAAAGAAGCTAAATTCTGAATTAAATGTTAAGGTAGAGAGATTTTTCACAAATATTTGTTATTTTTAGTAATCTATTTAAAAAGTTTTTGCATGCATCAGATAAACTAAACATTATGGATAAAATATAATTGATGAAATGCAATTTATAAAATCATAGGTAAAATATTTAATAAGTAATTTAGCAGATAAATTATGCATTCAATGAGAGGAGTTCTTATAAAGCTATGTGCTTGTTTTGTTAAGGAAAATATCCTGTTTTATGAGAGAAAGATAACATTTGTGAAAATTCACTCTTGAATAGGATAAAAACTCAAGACGTAAAAAAACAATCAGTTTCCAGAAAAAAATTTATCTATACTTCTGTTTAGCTATACAAAATTGCATTGAGCTCTGTCAGTGAGGCCTCTAATGAATGGTCTTTTGGGACAGTGATAAATAGGGCTTGTTGAGTGTGAACCATTTTCATGTGTTTTAGTCTTTTTTTCTCTCCCGATGATAACTCCATGGCCTTTGAGATTAGTACTCCATCCTCTCTTCCACAGACTGTGCACGACTTGAAAGTTGGCTCAAGGAGATTTTTGAGTCCTATAGTTCATTAATGCTTGTATTTCCCCTGCTGTGCAGAACATTTTGGGCTCCACTGGTGGCTCAGTGGTAAAGAGTATCTGCCTGCCAATGCAGGAGACTTCAATTTTGAAAAAGTGTTTGACTGTAGTGAGGTGGAGGAGAGTTGGGTATATCATATTCTCCAGGGGATCTTCCTGACCCTGGTCTCCTGTATTTCTGGCATTGGCAGGTGAATTCTTTACCACTGGGCTAACTGGGATGCTCAGTCGCTTCAGTTGTGTCCGACTCTGTGACCCCATGGACTGCAGCCCGTCGGGCTTCTCTCTCCATGGGGTTTTCCAGGCAAGAACACTGGAGTGGGTTGGCATTTCCTACTCCAGAGCCACCTGGGAAACCATGCTCATTTATTATTTTTATATTTTGAATTTTTAAAATTTATGTATTATTTTAATTGGAGGCTAATTACTTTACAATATTGTAGTGGGTTTTGCCATACAAAATAATGGTTTTGTGAAATTTGTTTTCTTTTTATAAAACTGCCTATGTTACGTCTCTTGATTTTGCCTCTCAGCCTGCAGTGCCTTAAGTACCTCCCACTTGTTCCTTCACAGAAAAAGTTTCTCCACTTCCAGTGTGGCCCAAGGTTGCTACACTCATTTTTAGACTTCAAGACTTTGAGTTACACATCTGCCCAGTAAAACATTTGCTGCTTCTGATCCCTAAGTTTTTGCTATAATTTTCTGTTTTGCTTTAGCTCTCTTCCCACAGAGATCCATCTCTTCCCATGAGCTTTGTTTTATAGACTCTCCTGAACCTTTTTGACAAGCATGGCATTAGCTTGCTTAAAGACCAGTTCTGTTGTAAATGTTTTAGGATTATAAAGGCGTTACCAAAGAAAAAAAAAATCCACAGACTCAATTTATCAAGGGAATTTTCTCACAGTTAGCTTAAGGAGCCTCCAGATTCCTAAAAGCCTTCAGTACTAGGAATGTTTAATCCAGATCTGGGTGCCAGGCACACATAGGAAGGACAGGACCAGGCTGTATTTTCCCATTGCATTCACCTGAATTTTTCTGGTCCATTGTAGATTTGCCATAATGGAGAGAGAAGTGGCTTTTGTATACAAATATAATATTCTGGTTAGTTTTAGCTCTGAAAAATATATACAGAAAATCCTGCACAGGAAGGTCTCCTGATTTCACAGAATGCTATACCTTTCCCTTATAAAATATGCTATAACAATAATAATAGCAAAACAATAGCAACAATTATAATAATAATAATGGAAATTTCCTCAGCATTTATTATGCTAGTACTTTATTAACAATATCTTTATAACATCATGCTAATATGATCCTTAATGTACCAAATGAGAAAGTATCTTATAAAATATATATAATTGGCCTAAGGCCACCCGCAGTTACCACTTGGAGAGTTGTGTCTCAAACCCAACGCTGTTTTGACAAGTCTGTGTTTCAGCCACTCTATTCATTTGCCTCCATGTCTATGTTGCATATAAAAGTTATTCTAAGCAAGAATTAGAGAATCAGCCTTACCATCCCTCTATGCAGTAGTATGACTCTGCTTTGACTCATTGATACAAGTTAAAATCACTGTACACAGTATCTGAACTTTTCCAGTAGTAAACATCAGCCTTATCACTCCTGAGAATAAAGGGACTGTTCCTTCTGTGTTATGTCTGTTCAAACCATGTTTCAATATGCTGAAGAAGGCCATGATACTGCCTTTATACCTGACCCACAGTTATTTATCTCACATAGCATAAATACCACAGGCTGTCTGGTCAGGATGGGTTCAGGTGTCAGTCAGACCCACCACTTACTAGCGGTGTGCAAGGATGTTATTGGTTTTAGTTGATGATGAGTTTTCTCTCCAAAATCCATTGTCTTTAAAATATGACCTCTGTTGGGCTTCCTGGTATATTTCTGAATATCAGTAGTGGGAAAGCCAAATTACTTTTTGATCAGCAAGTCTTCCACATCTGATGTAAATCAGTGAATGAAAAATAATACAACAGAAGAAGGTTTTGCCTCACTTCTCACCAGTAGCAAGACTCCAGTTCATACCTATCCAATGCAGTTTGTTACATAAGTGTAAAGAAATATATTCTAATATATGTTTAATTATTATTTATGAACCTACAAATGAAAAAAGTAGTGACTAATATCACTGATTAAGTGAGATTATTTCATTCTAATTATTGGGAATATAGAAATATTTTTAATTATGTAATTATTTTGTGCTTAGAAACAAGTGAGTATACAATTGTTTCATGTTAGCAAGGTGAGCTAATGCATTTATGTCTGTCCTCTGCCAAAATGTCTATACAATGACAATAAAATAATTTTTAATGAATCAATTGAAAAAATTTTAAATAAAGCATGGAAACTAGAAAGTGCTAAGTTGACAGCTAACTCACAGATGCTAAGAAGCTGCCAGACATTTAGCAGGCTGCTGAGGGGTGAAAGAATTTAAATCCTCATCTTCCATAGTGAAGGGCAATACAGACATTAAAATAGCAAGGCATGGCAATACAAATCTATTCTTTGTTGTTAGAGATGTAGAGGGAATTACCAGAAGAAATGGCAAAAGGATTGAAATGAACTGCCCTTTGAGAGTGAATATTGGAGGGGTAGGTAGTACACTGCTCTTTTCTTTACAAGACTTATAAAATTATTTGATTCTCTAAATTATGTTCATGGATCACCTGGATAAAAGTAAAAGTTATATTAGAAACAAATGAGTAGTTTTTTGAAATACTGTTGCCAGTATGGGCTTTCTGTGCTCTATTGTGAGTACTCTATAGTAACTAAACCAATAACATCAGATCTGTCAAAGCGTTAAGATGAGTTTTAGTTACATTTTATTGAATCTATCCAAATTCACTTCTATCTCCATCTGAAATAAAGGTTTGAGTACATAAAAGAGAGGAACCTAATCTAATATGAAAATCAAGGGCTTTTCTAAGAAATATGTAACTTATATTGATCTTCAAGGATGAGAAATATTAAGCAGCAGAGGTGGAGAGAATATCATATGCCAAAGATCTGAAGAGAAAGAAACTTGGAACTGAATTCAGGAGCTGCCAGGGCAGGGGGCTGGCAGGGAGGTGGAGTCAGGACTGCTGGGATGGAGGGATCCAGGATCCAAATGGTAATGACGCTGGAGAGATACAGGAGCAAGATCATTTAGGGCCTTGGAAGTCATGTTAAGAGTTTAAGTTCATAAAGTTCTAGATTTTTCTTTAAGAAGAAAAGATTGGTTCTATCATGGAGAATATAAATTAAGAAGAGAGAGAAAGGGAGAAAGAGAAAGGGAGAAAGAGAAAGGAAGAAGGGAAAGAAATCAATTATTAATACCAAAGCAAACAAAATGAAGCACAGAAAAGGAGAAATTATCATAGTAGTATTTATGACTTAGCTGTGAAATACATGGTATGGTCATAATAATGTAAGCAAAATTTTGATACAACTCATTTGGGAGGAGACTGGAAGAGTGAGGTGGCACTTAAATGGCAAAGTAATATTTTTACTACTTAAGTGAGTTTCTTGAGAAAAGAGGTAGAAGGAGGGTAGCTAAAAAACTTGAAAAGAGAGCTCAGGATGAAATTCATTTGTATGCACACATAATAGCCATAAATGGCACTATATAAAAATTTGAGAGGAAAATCTTATCCCAAAGGGAATAACCATTGATAGTTGAGGAAATATAATGTTTTCTTACAGCACTTTCATTGCTCTATTCTCTATATATTATGTTCACCAAAATGTTGTCCACAGTAGAATCAAATCTGCTCTAGAAAGCAAGGTGACTTACAAGGTATGAGAGTCAGACATTATACTTGGATTCTTTTACCAAAAATTATCTCTGGGTAACAAAATATTTAAGAATAAATTCATTTATGTATTTACATTTAGGTTGGAAGGTTCAAAGTAGAGCTTTCTTTTTTTTTTTTAGCAAACCAACAATTATTGAATTTCCAATCTTGTTTTTCCCTTTTAGAGGCCAATTGTTTGGCCTGTGTAGCCAGTTTTTCTGAGTTATCATTTGGGGAAATAACCTTTTGTACTTTAGCAGAGGTTTGGCTGCTACTGGCCCCATTAAGGGCAGCATTCCTTGCAAAAGTGTCAGCAAGATGATTTCCTTTAGCTTCCAGAAAGTCAAGTTTATAATGCCCTGAATCTTCATAATAGCTAAAGTATGTCTATCATACCCTAATGGTGGCTTCTGTGTTTTGGGGCAAGTGCCCCAAGGGCACTTTTTTCTTTTCATATACAAAAAGGAAAAAGGGAATCTAATAATTGAAGGGCTCAAGGGGAGAAGTGTTTATAAACTCTACTTTAGGGCCTTGAAAACCATGCCGTCTGGTTGTTCCCACAAAATTGGGTCAGGGTTGTTGTTTAGTAAAGCATACAGAGGTTTGGCCATAAGAGAGAAATTTGGAATCCAGTTTTAGCAGTACCCAACCAGCCCAGGAAAACCTCGCACTTGGCGC
Source organism: Bison bison bison (assembly GCF_000754665.1). Classification (NCBI taxonomy): domain Eukaryota; kingdom Metazoa; phylum Chordata; class Mammalia; order Artiodactyla; family Bovidae; genus Bison; species Bison bison. The sequence continues at coordinate 844,659 of NW_011494678.1, read as the reverse complement.
TTAGTTTTGGGTTTTGGGGAACTAAGGACACCATGACGTCCAGCTGGATCTAGGTGTGACCATTGTTCTGCTATCAGATGCCCTAAATATTGAACCTGGGTTTGAACAAACTAATTTTTCTTGGGTGACTTTACTTCCCTTTAGGGCTAAAATCTTTAGCAAATGGATGTTGTCGTCCTGTGAAGAGGCCTGAGAAAAAAGCAGAGAAGCAAATAGTTCACATATTGCAGCGAAGTACACCCTTAGCGAACTTCACATCATCCAGATCAGTCTTTAGAACTTGTAAGAAATAAGAAAGACTCTCAGTAAAACCATGACACATTATTGCTCAGGGGAATTGTTTTTCTTCCTAAGTGAAGGCAAAAAGGCACTGGCTAGCTTTATCAACAGGAATACTAAAGAATGCATTGTGTATCTCAATTACAGTGAAGAATATACTTTTGATGAGAATGGATGTTAACAACTATGAAGGTTGGGACAACAGGGTGTGGAGAATTAAGAATGTTGTTTATCACTTGGAGGTCTTAAACACAGCCCTCTACCCTTAGCCCTTAGGATTTCTCACCAGTAAAATAGAAGCAGGCTTTCCAAATGGCTCAGTGATAAAGAATCCACCTGCCAAGTAGGAGACACAGGTTCATTCAATGGGTCGGGAAGATCCCCTGGAGAAGGAAATGACAATCCACTCTAGTATTCTTGCCTGGGAAATTGCATGGACAGAGGAGCCTGGCAGGGTACAGTTCATGGCGTTGCAAGAGTTGGACATGGCTTAGCAACCAAACAGCAACAAAAATAGGAGTATTACAGTGACTGATGCAAAGGATAATTAGGTCTTAAGTCTTGTAATCTATTATCAGCCTTATGCCTTGAAGGGCTTCTATACTTGTGGAATAAAACATTGATTAATTCAGGGAAGAGGTTCTAGAGGATCTATTTGAATCTTTATATTAATGGGACGTGCACTATGAATTTCACCAATATCAGATATTTTGCCTTTGAGGAAGATGGTAGCTGATTCAATAAGGACAAATGATCAGTGTTTCAAGAATCCACACTTGTAGCGTCAGAGACAAAACAAAAAAAAATGTCAAAAGGTTATTCAATCCACCTGTTTGGTTATTTAGTGACTACTGTCAAATTCCAGGAGTTTTTTCCCCTTTGGGGTAGAGAATTTCAGCATGATACTTTTCTATGGAGCCTCAAACTAATAAATGGATGTTGCATGGGAACTAAAGAGAAAAGTGTATGTATCTCTCAAAGGGCCTAAATAAAAGGAAATAGATTCAGAGGCAGGAATGCCTTGAAATGCATTAGTGATTCCCATTGTTGAACTGTTTTAGTACTCTGATGTTGGGGCTGCTTTATAATAAGTTGAACACTAATAGTATGGTTCCAGTGTTCGGATTGGAAGAAATGCATCCCCAATCTGGAGAAATGTTTTTCCAGTCTGATTAAGAGTGAAGATTGGGAAGAGCACCCTGTAGTTCCTTAGAAAAGTGAAGAAGTGAAAGTTGCTCAGTCATGTCTGACTCTTAGAGACCCCTGGACTATAGCTTGCCAAGCTCCTCTGTCCATGGAATTCTCCAGGCAAGAATACTGGAGCAGGTTGTCATTCCCTGCTCCAGGGGATCTTCCTGACCCAGGGATCAAGCCTGGGTCTCTACATTGCAGGCAAATTCTTTACTGTCTTAGCTCCTGGGAGGACAGAGAAAGAGTGAATTTAGGGGCTGAAATTGTGCCCCCACCAAAGTTACTTAAATTTATAACTATCTCTTTTTTCTAATGTCCTGGCTCTTTGCAATAATAGGAGAAACTTGGAGGGTTTTGGTTTAATTTAGGAACATTTAACAGCTAGAGATGAAGGTTAAGAATTTATCAGTTTTCCTTTTAGGTGACTCACGTAGAGTGTGAGAGGGCTGGTTTGCTGTATTAACTAAATTCAGAGACGATGTAGTTTCCCATTCTATCCCGATTCTTTTTATTGAAGGGAAAACTCCTGGTTCAGCCCATTAATAAATGTGTGTGTGTGTGTGTGTGTGTGTATGCGCACATGTTCACGTGCTCAGTTGTGTCCTACTATTTGCGACCCCATGGACAGTAGCCCACCAGGCTCCTCTGTGTGTGGAGTTTTCCAGGCAAGACTACTGGATTGGGTTGCGATTTGCTACTCCAGGAGATCTTCCTGACCCAGGGATCAAATCCACATCTCTTGTGTCTGTAGCACCGGCAGTGGGATTCTTTACCAGCTATGCCACTTGGGAAGCCCGTTAATAAACAGAGTTAAAATATTTGGCAAAACTAATACAATTATGTAAAGTTTAAAAATAAAATAAAATTTAAAAAAATAAATAAATTAAAAAAACAAACAAACAAAAAAAAAACTACCCTGGTGGAATCAACATCTGAAGGAAGACCAGAACAGATTCATCAGATTTTGGTGTGCAAGCCTGAATTTTACTCTATTGAACAGGGTTGAAAAATCCCTAAAAATTGCCTACTGAAGTCCCCTAAGGATTACTCAGACCTGATCTTTTAATAAATAAGTGGGCTGGTCTCCCAGTTGTAATTCTAGAGACCTTTCAGGATTTTTCCTATTAGTGGTTTTTGTTGAACACTGGGCCTGGCGTTCGCTGACAAAAAAATTAACTAGCTGATATAACTCAGAGAAATGAGATTGATACATTTGAATCACTATATTACCTTCCTCAGAAGATCTGTGAGGATCTTTGGTTCCTTCAAGAAAATCTTTGACTATGGCCCACAGTTCAGCTTTAGTCTGGGGAATATAAGAAACCAAGAGTGTAGCCTCTAGATACTCAGAAGACTGCATTTTAGAGGAACAGGTTCTGAACAATATAGAAGAAAAGGGAGTGGGAAGAGTTTCAGAGAAAAAGGGAAGTTTGGTGAGAGAATTAGCACAGGGGCAACCGAGCATATAAAGAAGGCATAGGTGGGCACAGAAGGAAGGAGGAAGATGATGCCAGAGGTGGAGTCTAAACATAAGCTGAGGCACAGAGACAAGATGACACAAAAGGCAGAGCCCGAGACAAAGAAATCAAGGAGGAAGAAGCCCCTCTCTACAAATTGCCTGCTTTCATTCAGTCTCCAGAGCCTTCAGGTATTTTTTGTTGTTGTTGTTTATTGTCTAGGTGTATGGCTAGTATTTATGGGAAAGTCAGGTTTTAGGAAGTCATCTCTCCATGCCAGTTAACAATCTATTTCTTTCTAAAGGAGAAAAGCGTAGGAAAGTGTTGGCTTCCTTCTTATGTTTGTGACGTATCAAAGTTGGACCCTTGTTGGAAAGTTGTTATATCTTGCATTTTGAAAGGAAGAAGCAAGTATGTCTACCTGCAAATCTTGAGAATTTTTCCTAATTGTGATTCCTAATTCCTTAACTTAAAGGAAATGTGAAGATTGCTAATATGAGTTCTGTGACCTCATATGCCTCGTAAGAGGCATAGAATTGTGTGTTAACACTCTAGTAACTGACATGAGGCACAACCATTGTCCCGTGGCTCTCTTGATCCCACCTGGTTTGCAATTTTGCTTGGCTCTTCATCCTCTCTCAAATATCCACTTTAATATTTCTTGATAGTGCCAGTAACTTTCCAGCCAAACATAATGTGTTTCTTGCCAGACGTTGTTCTGCTATCACAGGCTGTGTTCCAGAACACCAAATTCTTTCTTCAACACCATAAATACAGCTGACTATTTTTCATACCATCCCTCCTTTCTTCAAAATGACAATCTAGAGGCAGAAATACAAATACACAGTGAAATTAAATTAAAATTGAAGATTGAAGTGAAAAATACTTTCAACTTCTTATTCAGGGGCTTAATAAATACTTTATCCATTTCTATTTTTTCTTGCTGTTTTTGTCTTGTTTTGCAGTTTATTTTATGGGTATTGTCAGGTTTCTTGACGCATTTTGTCTGTGTATCTTGGAAGGAGTCCTATTTGCTGAAAGTGCTACATCAGAAAGCGGATGGCATTCTTTCAGAGATATGTTAGAAGAGATTCTTACCCTAATGAAAAGTTAGATTTAATATCTCCAAGGTCACTTTCAACTCTAATGGACAAAGATATACTTTGCAAGCTTATCACATCTCATTGGAAAGGAGCTATTGTTTTTACTTAATTCTGTATTCTAGAACTAATGGGTCCTTTGAATACATCAAAATTATTCAAAGGATATTACATCTAATATATACTATTCTAAAAATCACAAAATTAAAAAGAACCTAGGTTAATCATAAGGGCTGATTTATTGCTCTACTACACAAGAAGCCTACCATTAACCTAACAGAGGCTCCACACAGAAAAATCATTCTGCAGTGAAGGAGGCCAAAAAGAAAACTAGCCCCATGCTGAAAGAGAACCTATTGTGGGTGATTTGATGATATTAATGGCATTTTCCTTCCTTTTCAGTATTGTAAAACCTAAACATTTTAATGGTGCTCATTTCCTTGCCTGGAGGGGAAAGATTGCATTACTCTAAACCTTTTGTAAATTTTAAAGTATATGTTATATAGTAATTTGATTCTCAGACTTTACTGAGTTTAGGGAGCTTCATGCCTTTGATCAGAAGCTGTGAAGTGAGAGCCACTCGGGCTCCAGCCCCTGTCTGCCAACCACTGGACTTCATGATGGTTCACGCTGCCAGGTGGACAGAGACTGATTATTTTCTGGGTTCCAGTTTCTAAGTCCTGCTCTGTAGGTTAGCCCAGCCCATAAAGTTGACTTTGTGTATACAGTGCTCCGAAATGGCATAATCAACACATTTTTCTTTCTGCACATGGCAGCAGAAGAGAAGAACATGCTCTATTAATTGATCTGCTGAAACCTTGGTCCACGGGGAAATAAATCTTTCAACCCTTGAGTTATAAGGACTGTAGTTTTCCTAGGGAAATGCAGATCTTTGAATTTGCTTTTCTGTGTTAAGCCAAGCCTTAGTTTTCCGTTCGCCTATGCATTCGGGAACACTAGAAATCATTCTTATCTGTCCAATATGTTAATGATTATTATAATTTCCAATATTAGATTCTCCTATTTCTCATGCACAACAATGATCTACTTTAGAAGAACAGTAACAGTAGAACAAACGAAAGATATAGAACTCTTCTTCAGTCGTAACCAACACACTGTCTCTTACTGAAGAACAATTGAGAATCAAATTGCCAATAAAATTGAGAGGATGCCTGTGGCAGATTGAATTCAGTTCAGTTCAGTTCAGTTCAGTCGCTCAGTCGTGTCCGACTCTTTGCGACCCCATGAATCGCAGCAAGCCAGGCCTCCCTGTCCATCACCAACTCCCGGAGTTCACTCAGACTCACCTCCATCGAGTCAGTGATGCCATCCCGCCATCTCATCCTCTGTCATCCCCTTCTCCTCCTGCCCCCAATCCCTCCCAGCATCAGAGTCTTTTCCAATGAGTCAACTCTTCGCATGAGGTGGCCAAAGTACTGGAGTTTCAGTTTCAGCATCATTTCCTCCAAAGAAATCCCAGGGCTGATCTCCTTCAGAATGGACTGGTTGATTGAATTATTATGTATTAATTTTTCACCACTCTCTGAATTCATAACTTTTGTCACCTAATTTTGCAAGTCCTTTCCGAAAAAGTGGGCTCTACTTTTCACTCCTTCAGGTTTGCCCTTCAGGTTTGCCTGGTGGATATAAGTGAATGCACATGGCAAAAAAGGAAACAAAGTGAAGCATGAATGGGCTTGCTCCCTGGAATTTCTGCCATCCATCTAGGGAAGAACATGCAGCCAAGTAGCCCTCTAGTCCAAGGAGACCGGATATCCTTGGGGGAGAGCTCCATGGCAGATCTAAAGGTCTATGTGAAGCATAGATTCAGCCTATCCCAGCTGATCCTCAGCTGAAACACAGACTCACAAGAAAGCTCAGCTATTAGTGAGGTTGCCTAACTAATTTTCGATCAGATACAAGAATGGTTTAGAGATTTATGAAAAAAAAATGAATGTGCTTTTTTTCTGTTTGTGACATCTTATTACAGAGAATGTCTTATTAATTCTGTATACTTATGATTAAAATGATTATCACAGATTTACATTTTACTAATGTCCAGGTCTTTTACTCATAGTGGATCTCCTAAATGCCCTTCTCAGAAGCTTATTTACTTTAATCACCTGTAAATTTTTAAAATGTGGTCATAAAGTAAAAATAACAAAACTTTTGATGCATGAAAAGATCAATTCTTTAGAAAACAGGCCGAGAATAACTCATTTCCCTAGAGTTACATATTAACCATTCACTGAAAATAATTAAATCATTTAATGAAAATTGACAAATTAAAAATCCTAGAAAAAAATTTGATTTAGGTTGTAAGTAATAGCAATATGCATCTCTGTAGAACAACTCATTCACTAAAGAGTTCAACACTGCCATTTCACATCGGTGCTTACGAGAATGGTGTGACACTGCAAGATGCACTTACTTTAGCAGATTGTGTCTAAATGCACGTGTTAGTTTATGTAGACAAGAGGTAGTCGGAAGGATTTTGGTGATGAATATTAGAACATTTCAGATTTAAGGAGAAATTCTTCATGTTTATGGTCACCAAAAACATTTGAGGTTTACTGATTTTAAACTTTCAAAAATCAAGTTTTCCGTACCACCTGTTCTACTTTTCAAACCTCTTATTGTTTTGCCAAGGATCTCCACATCTGTGTATTCTTATTTGGAGGAATCCAAGGTTGAAACTCCGTGCTTTAGGGAAAGGACATGCTTGATATGGTTGCTATGATCAGTCTCCATCAAGCAAGTAAGGATTGCCAAGATTAATGAATTCTCCTCACCGTGAAGGCGATTTTGTAGCAGTGGCAGAAAACTTTTTTCCAAAGTTCTGTTTGTAAACCACAAGCCTTTCTGGTTGTTGTTCATCTGACCGAGTTTTGTCTATTTGTAGTATCCTGGCTCATAAATTTCTGTGATTCTTCCTTCAACCCCATTCTACAGAATCATTGCCAAGCTCATTGATATCATGCTTTCAGTTTATGACATTCTCTATGTTTCCTGATGGGGAGCAACCATCTTCAGGTCATTTCCCTGAAACTGGGAAACCTTTTGATACCTAGTGTGATTCTTTGCTTCAAACCCTTACATGTACCTCCTTTTCCTAACACTTGAGGAACTGCTGAGTTCTGGGTTATATATATGTGTGTGTGTGTGTGTGTATATATATATATATATAAAATAGCTTCATCAAATGTCTATGAAGAAATGCTCAGGTAAATGTTGAACAAAAATGAAATTTCTTTCAATGAAGGAAAAAAGATTCAGGCAGCTATATCAAATGTTGCTTAAGTATGACTGTGGTGGTTCTGGTGAATGGTTGCCATTGTTGGAAACTATAATTAAATCCCTTCAAGGAAACCACCATAATAAGAAATATATGTTATACTTATTAACCTGACAATGGTATATATATGTAGCATTTGAGGATCTTCTAAAGTTAAAAATATAAGTTAAAAATATTATCCCTTATTATACCTTCAAAATTAGGAACGTCTGTACCCTGAAATTAGCTTTCCTATCAAATGTATTAATGATTTCATTTTATGCATGCATGCACACTTTAAGGTGCTTCAGTCTTGTCCTGCATTGGCAGACAGGTTCTTTACCACTAGCGCCACCTGAGAGGCCCCTTCATTTAATATATATTTATTCAAAATCTACCATGGACTAGATATGGTCTTAGTTGATAAGGGTATCATGGTAAACATACATCTGTGCGTGGAACTTATGTTCTAGTGGAGGAGATAAACAATACACAACAATTACATTAAAGCTTAGTTACGTGCGAAATGCTGTATAAAAGAATAAATGCAGAGCTCATGAGAGTATGTAACATAATACAAACTGGTAAAGAAGGGCAAAGAGAAAGTAACAGTAAGCTGAAATGAAATTTAAAGATTGACTTAACTACATTAGTGAAAAGCTCTAGGTGCAGTTTCTGTAGAGAAAAGTGCACCCTGAGACCAATAGGAGAATGGTGTGTATTGGTTTCTTAGTGCTGCTGGAGCAAAGCACCACACACTGGGTGGACTAAAACAACAGAAATGTGTCCTCCTGCAGTCCTGCAAATACAGATGGAAACTCAAGTTAACTTCAGACTTGGTTAGAAGGAAGAAAATTTGGGCATTCATGTTAAAAATTTAAGGGCTACCCCTAACATAGCATAAAGTTGAACTAAAAATATAAGAACTATTTTTTAAATCAATCTGTAGTTAATAAAGAACAAAAAAGATGAAGAATAAGCATGGTAAATATAAAACCTTAATAATATGGTGGAATTAAGTTCAAATATATCATAAGCCCCATGAATATTATTCTTGCTTACTAAGAAACTGAAAATCTCAGATAATATTACTTTTGAAGTGTTAGATTTGGCTAACTTTACCAAGGAAAGACAAATTATGGGAGTTGAAGATGGATTGGAAAGGAGAAAAAGCATAAAGGTCAGGAAAAGTTCAGAGAACATTTCAGTCTTGGTGGTAAGAATAGAAATGAAGTAAAATAGGTATTTTAAGAAAATACTTAGAAAGTAGGTTTAATAATATATAATCCAAGGGTCACAAACCTGTGTGTTCCTAAATCTTACAATTCCCTGAAGTAATCCTCACGACTGAACTTTTAAAATAACTGACTATAGGTCCCAGTTCCCGAAACTGAGAAATATAGGTCCCCCTTTTTGCTTTACATCTCTCAAGATTTGTAAGTAACTATTATGCCTCTTAGTGATCTGATACTTATATCCTGTCTCCTGTCAATTCTGTCTATATTACATATCCTATGCCCTGTGACTCTCTTTCTACTTTGCCTCAAACGTATCATAAAATTCATTTATCTACTTCTAGTAACCACAAATATTATAAAGCATTTTTGTATATCAGACTTTTATTCAAAATGAGGAGAGTCAAAAGAGTATAACAGAAAAGCATCAAATTAAAAAACATAGTCATCCTTTACCTTAAGCCTACCTCAGCCTTCCATGGGGGGTTCCCAGATGGTGCTAGTGGTAGAGAATCTACCTGCCAGGGCAGGAGATGTGGGTTTGATCCCTGAATTAGGAAGATCCCGTGGAGTATGAGCTGGAATTCCACTCCAGGATTCTTGCCTGGATTTGAATGCAGAGTTCCAAAGAATAGCAACGAGAGATAAGAAAGCCTTCAGCAATCAATGCAAAGAAATAGAGGAAAACAATAGAATGGGAAAGACTGGAGATCTCTTTAAGAAAATTAGAGATACCAAGGAAATATTTCATGCAAAGATGGGCTCAATGAAGGACAGAAATGGTAGGGGCCTAATGGAAGCAGAAGATATTAAGAAGAGGTGGCAAGAATACAGAGAAGAACTATACAAAAAAGAGCTTCACAACCCAGATAATCATGATGGTGTGATCACTCACCTAGAACCAGACATCCTGCAATGTGAAGTCAAGTGGGTGTTAGGAAGCATCACTATGAACAAAGCTAGTGGAGGTGATGGAATTCCAGTTGAGTTATTTCAAATCCTGTAAGATTATGCTGTGAAAGTGCTGCACTCAATATGCCAGCAAATTTGGAAAACTCAGCAGTGGCCACAGGACTGGAAAAGGTCACTTTTCATTCCAATCCCAAAGAAAGGAGGTG